>NW_024371260.1:2844796-3224947 GCF_014805655.1 Passer montanus | reverse complement strand
AAAGCTGCTCCTCTGCGGAGCGGGGCGGGCGCGGCGGCCGCGGGGCCTCTCGCTCCGCGCCGCGCCGGGAGGCGGCACTGCAGCCCCGGCAGCGATGGGATGCGGGGTGCGGGATGCGGGACACACCGCTCCGGCCACCGCGCACCCGCGGCTCTACAAAGCGCTGGAGTTATCCCTTGCGCAGAGATGATTAGGCACCGGGTACCGCCACTGTACGATGCTCGCTGTGTCAGTGCTGTGAGCATCGTACACGCCTTCGGTCAGCTGGGGGAGTGACGTTTCAGCCAGGAAAGAACACTTGGACTTGTTAACACCAGTTAAATCATAAATCTGACCTCAGTGTCTCATTTCTCATCTTTATGTAGCTGCCTTTCTTCTCAAGGAGGAATGAAAGAACACTTGGACTTGTTAACACCCATTAAATCATAAATCTGGCCTCGGTGTCTCGTTTCTCAGTCACAGTCAGTAGTTGATGGTTAAGAAAGAGTGTGACAGGAATGAAAATGGGCATTGGGATGGGCATGGGAGTGTGTCTTCTCCATTAAAGTCTGGAGTCTCCCAGTTTCCAGGACTGTGCAGCTTGGGCACCATCCTTCTGGCATGGTGGAAATTATCAGGGTGAAGATCTTAATCTTTCAGGGGTTGAACAAGGGAAATGATGAAAAACACCTGAGTGTGTCATTTATATGGATGACAACTCCTAAAATCCAAACAGGTGCCTGGACAACATGGGTTGTACAAGGTGTCAGTGCTATCACCATCACACAGCAGGGCTGTACCAGGCGGTGGGTGCTGTCACTATTGCCTGCTCAGAGCTGGGTTAGGTACCAGATGTCACTGTCACACACACCGGGGCTGCACAAGGTACTGAGTACTGTCACCATCACAAACCTGGGGCTGTACCAAGTGATGGATACTTCACCATCCCCTGCCCAGAGCTGTTTCAGGTACCAGATGCCATCACTGTCACACACCTGGGGCTCTATGAGGTCCCAGGTGCCACCATGGTTGCACACCCAGAGGTGTATGGGGCCTGTCTCAGCCCTGCTATGGATTTTCAGGGCTAAGACAAGAACCCACACACATCACACAGTGTACAGTGGGAGGCCCTGAGCTCAGCCAAAATGCTGCTCTGCTCTGCCCAGGTGGTCTGGGCAAGACTCATACACTCATAAAGGAACAAGATGTGTGGGTCTAGAGAGGCCAGGCAGAGCTGCTGTGAGGCAGATCTGGGTCAGATGTGCAAGATCCTTAAATATCATCAGGACAGAGCTCAGGAAGGTACCAGAGGAGGGTGGGATAGGGACAGGATTGTGCATGGAGAGCCCTGGCGCCCATATCACATCCAGCATGCTTGATAGCAAAGATTAAATAATGCTGGAGAATGAATGGCATGTTAATGTTTCAGTTTCTGTGGTCTCTGGCATGACTGCAGATATTATCGTCAGTATTTATGGAACTGTATCAAATCTTGGACCACTTTCAGGGCTGTTTTACATGGAGCCAGAGGATGACATCCTCGGCGGGCGGCTGTGCTGGGAAATGATATCAAATTGAAAACACACTAAATTGACTTCACAGACAGGGTAGGGTTTCAAATATCTGTCTTTCACATGTGTCCCATGAATCCCCTGCTCTCCACAGCCTTTGCTCACATGGGCTTTTTTAGGTGGGAAACCTCACTGCTGGCCTTAAAGGGACTTTAAAAGGACTACAGAGCTGAGTTTGTGCTGGGTCACTCCTCAAAGTGCAGCTTTTCCTGTCTGGGGTGGTTGTGGCTGGGAGAGTGACCACGCCAGGCCAGCCAGGACCCTGCTATTGTGTCCCACTTGTGTGACAGCCAGGATTGTCACCTGGGGCAGCGTGGCAGCTGTGGCTGGACCGATCAATCCCCATCCTTGGCCTCGGGCCGTGTCCTGGAGAGGGAGCCCGACTCCAGGCTCTGCCCACTGGGAGGAATCCCTGGAAGTCTTAACTGGGAGCAGCCTGTTTCCTACTGTAAAAAAGTTCTAACTTTTTAATCCCAGATAGAAAAAGGGAGGCCTGGATTTATTGCATCCTGGAGCTCTCTCTGTTGTTATAAAACATCTTTATGTAGCTGCCTTTCTTCTCAAGGAAGAATGAATGATGTTTTCTTCCCATCCGTTAGGCTTGGCTGATATTTTACTGCTAAGTGGAAGCATTAACCCCCCTCACCTGCTCTTTTCTCTTACTTGAGGATTTATGGCACTGCTGTGACCTTGGGAGGGTTCTGCTGTAAGGAGCAGCTGCTTCAGTTTTTACCAAGGGCCAGCAGCTTTTGGGCATGGCCCTTGGGGACTTTAGTCTTGATTAATGGTTGTCCTTCAGCCACAAAATATGTCCATGAAACTATCCCAGCCTTCCTCCTTCTTCTCCTGCTTCTCTGATGGAAATCAGCACCTGCCCCAGGCCAAGTGAGCTCTGGAGGGCTCTGGGGCAGCTCAGAGGTGCCCAGCTGCTGCTCTGGATGCTTGGGGAGAGTTTGCTGGCAGGTGCTTGAGATGTTTAGTGCAGCATCCCTGCTCTCCTCCTCCCCATCCCGCTGTGCCAGCTGCTGCCAGCAGAATTTCCTTGGGAAGCAATCAATTTTGTTGTCTGTTGGAGTGTACGGGGAAGATTGAATCTCCGCGGGATGTTTTTCTAGCTTCTGGGAAAGGGATTTGTGCTGGTGTGTCCGCACACAGCCTTGGGTAGTGCAGAAGAGCTGCGTGTGGAGAAGCAGCCCCGAAGCACCGCTGCTCCATCCCTCCATCCTCCCCCTCCTCTGCTCGGGGCTGGGCACTGCTCGTGGGAGGGATTTCTGACTGACAGCGAGGAAAGAGGCAAGAGAGCATGTGAGGGAAAGGAGCCGGACCTGGGAAAGGCGGGGGGAAGTTTTGTTAGTCCCCTGATCCGCAGGGAAGCCGCTGTGGTGCGTGTGTGTGCGGGAGGAAGGCGCGGAGCTGCGGCAGGAGGATGCCTGCACCTCTGTGGATGGAGTGAAGGATCACCCTGCCTGCTTCGGGAAGAGCCCTGCGAGGTGAGATTCTCCTGCCAGAAGAGCACCCCTCCTCTCCTTCTCTTTCTCCTTGCCAAGGGCTGGATTTCGAAGTGCCTGGGGAAGGGGATGGCAGCTCCGGAGCAGCTCAGCCCTCATGGGGCTGCTGTGCTGGGCACAACCCAGGTCTGGTGAGCCCCCAGGTCCGCCAGCTTTGCCAGGAAGCAAATCCCAGGAGGAAAAGTCACTTCAGTGCATTTCACTGCGAGCAAACGAGCATGAGAAGCCGGGCTTGGACTGGGGAAAAATCCAGCTGCAACCTGCACTGCAATTTCCAATGGAGTGAAGAAAGTCGCTGAGCGGAACCCGAGGGGGAGGAAGCATCCAGGAGCGAGACGAGGACTCCCCTGTGCTCCCGTAGCTTTGTCCTCTGCCAGGACAGGCACTGGCACTTCGGCAGCAGGAGCCTGTGGGGAGGAGGCTGCGGGATTGCCGGGATAACCGCTGGAAGCACCTGGAGGGAGAGGAGCGGCTGCCATGGAGTTTCCTGCCGTGGCACTGTCACTCCTCGTGGCGCTGCGAATGTCTCCGCTGGCTGCTGGCAGCAAACTGCAGCCCCACATGTGAGTAGGAAGAAAAGAGCTCCGGAGGGGTTTTGTCGGGCAGGGAATGGAAAAGCAGGAGGCAAATGCGGTGTTTTCAAATCAGAGAGTGAAGGGGAGGTGGGGAGCAAGCTGTTGTGGGTTTCTTTATTTATTTCTAGGTGTGCATAAAAGATTAATAGAAAATTGAAAATGTGGATAGTGTTTTCTTGTAGGAGGGAACTCCTTGGTTTAGCTGAAACTTTTCTGAGATGATTCCTGTGTGAATACTTTGCCTTTTCTTCCAAGACCTGCTGCTTTTATTTCACTTCACCAATCTTTCTTATTCCACGTTCCTCCCCGCCCGCTGCTGTTACTCCAGCAGCACGTAGGCTGCTCTTTTTAATTACATTTTACAGTTGCAGTTTGGTGTTAATCATTTGGCTGCTCTGGAAAACTTCCTTGCAAATTTGGCCTCCTGCCAGAAGATGGTCTCTCAGAGCCAGGGGATCACTGCAATTCCCTTTGTCCATGGTGCGGGGTGCAGACTCCAAGCCGCCCTCCCTGAGGGGTTTAATTCTTTACAAAAAAGCCTGTCCTTTAGAAGATAAAGGTTTTGGAAGGAGCAGCTTTTTCTCCCCACGTCAGGGTTTTGTGCTCCTGCCCTGACAGTTACTTTCAGGACTTCTTGGACGGGGCACTGGAGCAGAGCCCTGTGCCAGCACGCCGGGGTTGGAATTGAGCAGCCTGGAGAAGTTGGATGCCAGCTGTGACCTCTAAGCTTCACCACGTCCAAATGACTTATTTTAATTTATTTTTTTTTTAATAGAAAGTATTTCTAAGAAACTCTGGCTGCTGTTGGAAGCAGCAGAAGCAGCCCCAAATGCCAAGTGGCTCGTGGAGTCAGGGACAAATGTCTCACTCTTCATCCTTAGTTAAACCCACTGACTTGTGCTTGGAGAAAGAGTTAGGATTAGAGAAGAAACAAAGTACATTTCTGTGATTTATTGGAAGTAGCCTCACAGCCCTTAACTCTGAATGAGCCTGAAACCACCCCTGTGGCTGGTGGGCCTGGCAATTTTCTTTTCCCTGCAGTGATTAACTCATGGAGGGGGTGGGTGCAGGAGGTTGCCCAAGCCCTTCCTGCCCTGCCAGCAGGAAATCCAGGCAGTGGGAGCTCTGCACCCGTCGCAGCTGTGACCCTGTCTTGGTTTGAACAGACAGGTGTACGCTAAGGAAGGCAGGAGCCTCCCTTGAAATGGAAAATGTAAACCCCCTCCCTCCGAATTATTATAATTTTGAAATTAAGGGGCTCTCAGGCAAAGATATGGGAATAGGATAAACAGTTCTTTACTAGGAAAATTTAAAAAAATACAAATGCAGTAGTACAAAAAGAAAAACCACTGACAGAGCCACAACAGGAGCTGGCCCCTGTGGGTCAGGGTGGTGGCACAGTCCCATCCCAGGGGGGCTCAGCCCTCCTGCAGTGCCAGCTGTGCTTCTGCTGGAGCAGGGATCCTGCACAAGGCTGGAGTTTTCCTCTGAAGCTCCAGGGCTGCTGGAGATGGGCCTGGTGTTCCTCTGGGAATGCAGGGGAGAAGAAAGCTGCTCCTCTGGGAATGCAGTGGGCAAAGGCTGCTGTGCTGTTCCAGGCTCAGATTGTATCCAGGTAGGAATGCTTGGCTCCTCCCCTGGGCGGAGCTTCTCCCAATGGGATGATGGAATTTGATCAGCCATGCAGGGACGCTCACTGGCCATGAACAGCAGAGATCTCCCAGGATATCTTAATAGATGAGGCAAAATATACATATCTATTTATAATGTGACATATATTAGAAATGGCCAGTAAAGAGACAAAGCAAAAGATAAAAGGAGTAAGAGAATCCCCCGGGGTAAATGGGTCTGAATCTCAGGGAAGGGATGGGACCTTTTGGAGAGAGGGAGCTGAGGGTTTTCCTGGCACAATCCAGTGGGAAAGCGGGATAAAAAGTGGATATTATTTACTATATTATTTATAAAATAGTATATAATCATTATATCTATGATATATAATAAATAAAAACAAGGTGTAAACCCTTATTTTGAGGGAGGATTGGTTGTGGAAGAGATAAAGAAAAACTGCCCAATGAACAGAAGATAACTGCCCCACCTCTAACACATAATAGAATACACACCCAGCTAAACCTGAGACACCCCCTGGATCCCCTGCATCCCTGGTACCACTGAATTTCTCTGTTCCAGGCCAAATGTGTGTGGAGAACAGGAGCTGGGGACCATGGGCCTGTGGCAACCCCCCACGGCTCTGACCCCCTGCATCCCTCTGGATCTCCTGCATCCCTGACACCCCTGCATTTCTCTATTCCAGGCCGAATGTGTGTTTCCAGAGAAGAAACTGGGGGTCGTGGGGCTGTGGCAGCCTTGCAATTTGACCCCCTGCATCGCTCTGGCTCCCCTGCATCCCTCTGGACCCCCTGCATCCCTGACAGCCCTGCATTTCTCTGTTGTGTGTGTGCAGAGCAGGAGCTGGGGGTCGTGGGGCTGCAGCAGCCCCTCACAGCTGTGACCCCCTGGACCCCCTGGACCCCTCTGGATCTCCTGCATCCCTGACAGCCCTGCACTTCTCTGTTGCAGGCCGAATGTGTGTGCAGAGCAGAAACTGGGGGTCGTGGGGCTGTGGCATCCATGCAGCTGTGATTCCCTTCATCCCTAATAGTCCCCTGCATCCCTGACATCCCTGACATCCCTGCGTTTCTGTGTTGCAGGCCAAACTGTGTACAGAGCAGGAGCTGGGGACCACGGGCCCGTGGCAACCCCTCACAGCTCTGACCCCCTGCCTCCCTCTGGACCCCCTGCATCCCTGACACCCTTGCATTTCTGTGTTGCAGGCCGAACGTGTGCGCGGAGCAGGAGCTGGGCGTGGTGGCGCTGCGGCAGCCATGCAGCTGTGATTCCCTCCATCCCTCTGGCTCCCCTACATCCCTCTGGACCCCCTGCATCCCTGACAGCCCTGCATTTCTGTGTTGCAGGCCGAACGTGTGCGCGGAGCAGGAGCTGGGCGTGGTGGCGCTGCGGCAGCCATGCAGCTGGGATTCCCTCCCTCCCTCTGGCTCCCCTACATCCCTCTGGACCCCCTGCATCCCTGACAGCCCTGCATTTCTGTGTTGCAGGCCGAACGTGTGCGCGGAGCAGGAGCTGGGCGTGGTGGCGCTGCGGCAGCCGTGCGTGCGGGCGCTGAGCCGCGCCGCGCGGGTGTGGAAGCAGGACTGCGGGGGCCGCCGCTGGTGCGCGGGCTACGAGCCCAGGTGGGTGCTCTGCGTGCTCCTCCCTCCGCCTTGGGCTGCTCCTCGTGAGAAACGGGAGGGTGGGAAGTTCCACAGGCACTAAGGAAGTGAGGGTTGTTGGCTAAAATGACAGTAATTGTGGCCCTGGTGCAGGGGATGGGTGTGGGGTAGGGACTGCTGGGGTCAGCAGGATTTGCTGCAGGGTCATGGCTTGGTTTGGAAGGACAGGTGTCTAAGGAAGGCAGGAGCCTCCTCTAAAATGGAAAAATGTAGCCGCTGCTCCTCTACCTCCTTTTTCTTTCAAACATTTGACAGGACTTCCTCCTCCTGCCACCTCCTGACCTGAATCAGGGACACAACGTGCGATCATTTGTTCATCAATTATGTAACATCAGCAGGACAGGAGGTTTTCCCCCAAAAACAGAAAAACCGCCCCCCCCCCCCCCCCCCCCAATTGCTATAAATTTTAAATTAAGGGGCTCTCAGGTAAAAAAATATGGGAGCAGGAATAACAGTTCTTTATTAGGGAAGAAAATAAAAATATAAATAAACAATGCAGTAAACTAAAACAACACTGACAGAGTCAGAACACAGCCTGACACCCTGTGGGTCAGGGTGTTGGTAGCAGTCCAATTGGAATTGTGGCTGCAGCCCTCCTGCAGTGTCAGGTGTGGTTCTGTTGGAGCAGGGATCCTGTGGAAGGGTGCAGCCTTCCTCTGAAGATCCAGTGGAAGAAGCAGTTGTTCCTTTGAGAAATCCAGTGGAGAAAGCCATGCTGGTGTTCCAGAATCTCAGATTCTATCCAGGTAGGAATGCTGGGCTCCTCCCTCTGGGCTCACATCTCCCAGTGGATGCTGCAGTTCTTATCAGCCATGCAGGGACACTCCATGGCCTGTTATCAGCAGATGTCTCCTGGAGGGAGTGGGTGTGGAAGAGATAAGGAAACCTGCCCACTGAATAGAAGACAACTGCCATACAGATGGCAAATAGAATAAAATTTGCTTGGCAATCCAGGACAGGTCACCTTGTTTCTTTCACTCCCTGAGCTGGACCATGCTCAGGCCCACGTCAAAAGAGCTTGAGCTGGGCTTGCACAGGTGAGCACAGGGCTGGAACAGACCCTGAGTGCTTGTCCACCTAATCACAGCATCCCTTGGGTTCCCAGCTGGCCAGGGATGGGAGCCCAGGCAGGTCCTGCAGAGAGGGGCCCTGAACACTGTTACAGCACAAAAAAGCTGTGGCATTCACATCCTCTGAAAAAATCCTTTCACCCAGGATTTTTCTTCTGGGAAGCTGAGAAGCCTCAGAGAAAAGGAAAACAATTATTTCATTTGCTTCTCCTGTGTTTTGCTCATGTGGAATGTGTTTGGATTGTTTCAGTGATTGTTTCATTGCATTCTGCTGTGAGTTGTTTTCACTCTTTGGCCAATCAGGGCCAGTCTGTGTCAGGACTCTGGAAAGAGTCAGGAGTTTTCATTATTATCTTTTTAGCCTTTAGTAAGTATCCTTTCTGTATTCTTTAGTATAGTATAGTATTCTTTAATATAATATAGTATTATAAAGTAACAAATTAGCCTTCTGAGAACATGGAATCAGATTCATAATTCCTTCCTGCCAGGGGCACCCTGCAAATACAACAAAAAGGAACTTTTCTTACCTATGCAGCAGCCAAAGTACAACGTGCCCAAGCTGCTTCCACCCTCCACCTGCTCTTCCGGCCTCATTAGGGAGTTACAAGCCTTTGCAGAATAAAAATGATAGCTGTTGTTTCAAAGAAACATCTTGGACTCAAGACAGCTTTTAAGTCCTGACTTTAGGAATTCCTCCTAACCTGTAATTGCTGGTAATTACCCTGGTGATGAGATCTGTGTCCTGGTAACAAAGGAGCAAACAGAGTCTGACTCTTGGCTGTGTTTTCAGGGGAGGCTTTGGAAGGATGGGTGTCCTGTCTGCTTCCACTTCAAAGGCTGGAGCTCTTCAGCCCCAGCAGTCCCTTCAGCTCCTTAAGGGATGGGTTTGACATCACAAATCAAGGGACTGAAATGATATAACTATCAGTTCTGCTTCATTACAAATATCAGAACAGCCCAGTGCTAAAACTGATCCTGATGGAAGCACAGAGGTGAAGCCACGGAGGGATCTCACCCCAGGAGCTGTAAAATCCAGACAGGGAAAGGACTATCAGCAGAACATTCCCTGGGCAAGGTTTTGTCCCAGATTTCCTCTCTCTAAACTTCTGGGAGTTGCCACTGCAGCAGGCTTTTCCAGGAGCTGGGAGTGCCCTGCCAAGTTCCCTCGTGCGGGCAGCGGAGCGCGGTGTCGGCACTCGCCGGGACGCTGGAGCTGCTCCAGTTGGACCCGGCTCTGGCAGCTCAGGAAGTGTGTTCACAGCTCCAGGATCTGGCCTGAAAATGGCCTTGGAGTTCCTGGAGGTGACTGGGAAAAGCAGCATCTGCTCAGCTGGAGCATCCTCGGGTGTGTTCCCGGTGAAGGGATGTTTGTGCATCCCCTTGTGCAGTGAGTGAGGACAGCGGGTAGCTTTGCTCAGCCCTCCATAACCAAGCTTGAAGGAATCCCAGCTATCCTAGAGGGGCTGGATGGGGATTTTCCAGCAGCAGGACACGGCAGGATTCCCTGTGTTCCATTAGTTCTGGCTCATTCCCCATTTTCTGTGCCAGGGACTCCTTAAAACACAAAAGAGAAACACTGAAGATAAAGTATCTCCTCTGTGGCTCTTTCCCGTCTGCAGCACCCAGATACCCTGAGGCACCGAGGCTGTCACAATATTTTCCTCTCCTTGAGAGCTGCCTGGAGGGTCTGGAGTGTCCAACAGAGCCACCCAGGAGGGTGGCATGAGGCTGCTCAGGGCACTGCTGGGGCACAGGGAGCCCTGAGCTGCCCTGCATCACTATTTCGAATTTTTCCTCCCCATCCCTGAGTCTCTTTGTCGTGTTCACACCACCCTGCATCCACCATCTCCCCTTCTCCTTCCTGCTGGGCTGGAGAGAGCTCCTGGTACCACCAGGATCCTGGTGGGCTGGAGCCTGCTGCCTGGGAATTGCTTTCTCAGCTGCTTCTGGAACACAACAATTTCCTTCATAATTTGTTAACAGCTCATAGAAAACCAAAACCAAAATATTGGTATCTGCTTTTATTTTTCTCAGCTGTGCTTCCACGTGCTGGTTGGCACGCAGGAGTTGCTGAAGGTTTCCTTCCCAGGGATTAAAGGTTCACTTTTATTTGGGCTTTTTTTGTAGGAACATCCAGACAAAATCAAACAAGTCGACTGAGTTAGGGTAAATATTTTCAGTGGACATGCACAACACATCTGCTGGTGCCAAATATTTGTTGTTGTTTGCCTGATTCGCTTTGGTGGAGCAGTTTCATGTTCTGCCAAGGGAGCTTTTTAAAAATCAGCTTCAGAAGTATTATCTGTGTTTCAATTCTCACAAACACACAACACCAAATTTCCGGGGCAAAAAATGTGTCGCTTTTATTTATTTACGCTTCAGATCAGTCCCTGCTTTAGTCCCCCAGCTCCCACTCCTGGGAGCAGTGAAAGGGACCCTCAGTGTTCCCTGCCAAGCTGTGGAGCCTTGCTGTGTCCAGCACAACTCTTGGTGTTGCCATCAGGATTATGCTGATTTTTTATTTCACCAGCCCCTTAGAGACACCTGCTCCTGCTCACTGAGGCAGAAATACCTGTTCTTAAAATTTACATTTCCTTGGTGAGCAGGTAGTGTAAGGGAGGAGCTCAGAGCTGTAAATAGTCTAGAAAAGGAGAAAAAAATAATCTGGGGTGTTATGAGGACCTGGGTGTTGCCTCTTGTGTTCCTAATTAGAACAAATTAGTATTTTCTTAGCAGCAGTGATCACTGCCAGGCCGTGTGGAAAGCAATGGCAGCACTTTTGCAAACCTCATTTTATTTGCACCCATGGCTACAAATCCTGTTCTTCCCCGTTTCCCTGCCCTGCAGGAGCTGACTTTGGCTGGGTTTTTGTGTTTCAGGGTTGTGTATTACACAGGCTACAGGCAGGTGTACCAGCTGAGGTCCCAGACCACCTACAGGTGCTGCCCAGGATGGTCCCAGCTTGCAGGGGATGCAGGCTGCCTGCACAGTAAGTGTCACTCTGCTCTGCTCACCTTGGTTTGGGCTCGTTTCAAGTCCTGTGCCTGCAGGAAATGCGGTAAAAATGTCTTTAAATGTCTGTAAAATGTGCTTAAAAATAACTGTTATGGGTTTTTATTGGGTTTGTTTCCTGGAATAATAATAATAATAATAATAATAATAATAATAATAATAATAATAATCTTCTCTTTCTTCTCTTCCTCCTTCTTCTTCTCCTTCCTCTCCTTCCTCTTCTTCTCTTCCTCCTCCTTCTCCTCCTCCTCCTCCTCCTTCTCCTTCTCCTCCTCCTTCTCCTTCTCCTTCTTCCTGTTATTATTACTACTATTATTACTATTATTATTACTATTGTTATTACTATTATTATTATTATTTCCTTGCATCAGAAGGATGCTGCTCTGTCTTCCTGGGAAGCATTGTGCAGTGTTTTCCATTTCTGAGAATTTCTACATTCAGTGTCCCAGCCATTCATCCACTTGCCAAATGCTGTTTAAAATCCAGGCCAGACTGATGTTTCTAGTGATTCCACTGGATAAAGCTCTGGAAGCTGCTTTGAGGAGGTTTGTCAGGAGCTGGGTTTGTTATTTTGGGGCCGAGTTGGAGCTGCCCCTGTGAGAGGTTTGGGATCTCTGCTCCACCCTTTGCCAGCTGTGGGGGAAGCTGTGAGAGGTATCCAGGTTTGCACATGATGGGGATGTGCAAACACCAGCCTGTAAGATGATTTTATGCTGCTGTTGAGGAAGACAGAGGCAGCTTTATCCCCGTGGGCCCCACATTCCCCATTTCCCTCCAGATTCTCTGTCTGACACAGGAGGCAGCTGCTGTGTCACTCCCCAAACCCTGCAGCCACGTCCAGCTGGGGAAACATTTAACTGGGAACTACTTCTGAGGTGTTGAGAGCAAGGGAAAACCTCTTGAATGGAACCAGACTTAATGTGCAGAACCAAATGTTACCTTGTGCAGGGCCCTGCCCTCCCCTTGTGCTGTGGCATCAATTCCTGCCCCCGTGCCTGATTCTCCTCTTATTTACACCTTGGAGGTGATCTCCACCTTCCCCACAGGGAAGCAGCTTTGGATTTGGGTGATAGGGAGATAGCAGAGCATTTTGGGGTCTGATATAGCAGACAGCAGAGCATTTTGGGGTCTGAGCTGCCATCAGGGCAATCAGAGGCAGCTCCCAGGGTTGGGATTGACCTCCAAGACAGGAAGGTGTCTCCCACAGCTGCTTGTCTTTTGTTCTGTGGAGAGGCTGTCTGTGCCTTCCTCGGGCTTTGATGCTTGTAGCAAAGCTTTTTTTTTAAAAAAAAAAAGGATAAAAAGGTGTGTCAAACAACCAGTCTTTATTCTTCCTATTCCAAGCTGTGGCAAGGAGAACAACCCACTGGGGAGAGGAAGCTCCACGGGTGCCTCTTAGCCCCTGTCAGTGAGCAGATAATAACCTCAGCTGAACTCAGAAAAGCACCTTCTGTAATGAGTTTTCCTGCCAAGGAAATGAGTAATTCCATGCAGGAAGGAAGCAGAGAAAAGGAAATAGAGCTGCTCAGGCACGCTCTGAACTCATCCTTCTCATCACCAGGGCTGGGAGTGGCCCTCAGGGGCTGCTCACTGCAGGGCTGGGCTGGAGGGGAGCAGAGAGGGACAAAAGAGTGACAGCAGCCCAAAAACTCCTGCAGGAATTGCTGCTGAGCTGCTGGGGAGGTTGAGGTGGATTGTGACCTGGAGATGGTGAGCTCTGTCCCCATCCAGCCCTTCCAACCCAACTGGGTACCACTGGGTTCACACCCAGGACGTGCTGTAACCTTATTCCTGGGACAGAAAAACAGATTTTTATGTGCCTCAAGTGCAACAGGCACGACAGGGAGCTGATCTCTGCCGGCCCTCAACACAGGCAGGGGGCAGAAAATAAAATTACATTGCTCTGTCAATCATCTTCTGAGCCCCTGAGAGCAGCAGCAGAGCAGCCTCCAGGTGAGGGCTCAGGTGGGAATTGTGCTCTCTGTTTCCAGACCCCAACAGGCAGCAGCTGGAGGAGCATCCCACGGGCAGATGGGACAGCTCTGCCTGTGTGGCATTCACATTTTCTGGAAAAATGCCTTCACATAGGATTTTTCTCCTGGGAAGCTGAGAAGCCTCAGAGAAAAAGGAAAACAATAATTATCTGATTTGCTTCTCCTGTGTTTTGCTCCATTAGAATGTGTTTGGAGATTGTTCACCCACAGGTGATTGTTTCATTGCATTGTGGTGTGAGTTGTTTTCACTCTTTGGCCAGTCAGGACTCTGGAAAGAGTCAGGAGTTTTCATTATTATCTTTTTAGCATTCTGTAAATATCCTTTCTGTATTCTTTAGTATAGTATAGTATTCTTGAATATAATGTAGCATCATAAAGTAATAAATTAGCCTTCTGAGAACATGGAGATTCAGATTCATCATTCCTCCCTGCCACGAGGGACCCCACAAACACAACATGCCTGGCCCTGCAGGTGCCCCAAGCCAGGGGCTGTGTGCTGATCTCTGTCCTGGGGTGTTGGATTGTTCCTAGCTTTACAGCCACAGGGTAACTGAGAGGGGTTTTAAAAGATTTTATTTCTATTTCCCACACCAGGGAACGTGCCTGGGCTCTGTGTAAATCAACCCTCATCCTGAGCAGCTCCAGGCTGGGGGTTTGCAGGGGTGTGAGGGAATTGTCAGTGACCATCAGGGGTGCTGGGGCAGGGGCACACAGCCAGGCTGTTGTTTTTGGGTGCTGGGAGCTCCTCTGGTTGGTGTGTGGGGTCTGGGCTCAGGCTGTGTGTGCTGCTGAGTGCACAGAGCTGTGCCAGAACGTGTCAGCAGGATTTGTGGCCCTTCCTATCTGCCTCCAGAGATCATTGATGGTGTTCCAGGAGTGCAGGGCAGGGGAAGGGCATCTCTGCTGACAGTTTAATTAGGGCTGGTGTGCAGTGGGATCTCTCCAGTAAGGACATTTTGTCTCCCTTGGGGGCTGGCATCTCCTCACTGCAGGGTTCTGTTTGCTCTTTGCTGGTCATCATTTCTCCTTAAAAATATAAATACCCCATTGTAGGAATTGGAAAAACAGAAACTTCACTGAAGGGTTTGATCTGCAGCCTTGGGAGAAGCTTGGATTGATGTGAAAATACAATATACAGACATCAAGCAGAAAAATCATAAATTTATGTTTTGTAGTTTTAAGAAAGAATATGCTTAAGTAAGTGAGAAACTATTGGTAAGAGGGTGAAGGGTTTATAATGTGGGGATGTGGTTGTATGGAATAAGCCAAGAGTTTAGAAGTTATAACAGATTAAGTTATAGCAGTTATAGAAGCTATAACAGTTAAGCATTTGTGTGCAAGTGAGACAGAAGGCATTGGACAAAAGCATCTAAAGTGCAGGAGAAGTAAAGGTGATAGGTTAGAAAAGCAAAATAAATCCTGTGGCAACTGTCCACTGTACTGCCTTGTAAGAAAGAACTTGTGACTACTTTGAGCTATGGCTACTTCTTGCTCCTCTAAAATCCCACAGCCTCTGAGACTGATGTTTATCTGAGCAATAAATCATCCTTAGCTTGAAAATAGCCCCATCCCTTCATTTCTGAGGGTGACAGTGACACCCCAGCCCATGTGAGGGGAAATTTTCAGCACTGCAGGCTCGTGTGTAACCAGCCACCTCCTTGTGTGAGCATGTGGCACTGTCTGACATTGATGGTGATCCCAAACAGCACCATGAGCTGGGAGGTGCCAGCACCCTGTCCCAGCTCAGGGGGGTTGTTTGGGCTCTCAGAGCTGTCCTGGTGCCTGCAAGAGGAATTCACTGTTAGCACAGGTTGGAGGCTGGCTGAAGCAGGACTGGGCTGTCCTCCCCTTCCTCACGTGCAGTTTGTGTCTCTGAGCTCTTACAGGTGAAGAAATGTCCCCACTACAGAGCTGTGGGGACAGTACAGGCAGGCTGTGGGCTCTGCTAGGGGCAAATAGCTTGGAAAGAGATGGAAAATTTAATAGAAACAGAGACCTCACTGAATATTTGGATTTGCTCCTCTCTTTGTGTGCCCTCTGACATGGTGACAGCCAGCCCTGCTCCTGTCACCCCAGGGCTGTCACAGGGGAAGGCAGGGAGCCCTGACCCTGGCAGGGTTCTGTCTTTTGTCCCTTCCCTTCTGGTGGTAGCAGAGGGATTTGTTGCCTTGCATTGCCCTCTGTCCTGGACTGTTCATCTCTTTGGGAAGCAGAAAGGTCAGAAGTCAAGGCACCCTTTGCATTTTTCAGATGGCTTCAGGTTCTTTCCCTGCCTGATCACTGATAGTTTAACTCTCAGACTGAGCTGCCTGCCTTCAAGTGGCCTCTGAGATGCTGCTTAAATTCCACCTGGGTTCAATAACACAGGTAAAGCCCTCGTGATTAGGTGAGGGGCCTGCCTGTCTGCTAAGCTCTGTGGTCTCCACTTCCAGCTGGAGATGTTGAAAATCTGAGTCCCTCTGAGCCTGGAACTCTTGGTGTGTGTGGAGGAGCTGGGGCTCAGCCACCCTCAGCCTGTCTGTGCTCTTGGGCCAGGCTTGGTACCTTCAGGAAGGACATGGAGAGGCACAAAGGCACCAAGGAGAGCTGTACAGAGCCTAAAGAGGAGATCATGACTAGGTTGGGTGTGGGTGACACTGCCCCTGTTGTGATGTGGCCTGGAGAAGCTCAGCCTGAGCTGCTGGTCTAAAGCTGGCCAGAGCTGGCCTGAACTCAAGTTTTTATCCAGGTGAGGTCCTGCTGCCTTCTGATTTTCAGCTCAGGTGGAGGTAAAGCCTGGCCCTAGGTAGGAAGGAGAATTAATGCTCGTTTGAGGAGGCATCAGTCTGAGACATGATGAAAACCCATGGCATCATCCCTAGGGCTGGGCAGAAAGCAGCTGAATTGTAATCACCCCATGAAAATAAAAACTGCTATTAGTCACAAATGGCCTGCTAAAAGGCTCCAGAGTGAGTTACCCCACACTGAACGGGGTTTCTTTCTGCCAGCTCCACTGGGTTTTCACCCAGTGGTGAGCAGGGAGGAGTGCTCGTGGGGACCTGCTGTTCTTGCTCCTCTGGCACAGCTCTGGAGCCTGGCATGGCTCTGGAGCCTGGCACAGCCCTAGAACCTGACACAGCTCTAGAACCTGGCATGTCCTGGAGCCTGGCACAACCCTGGAGTCTGATATGGCTTTGGAGCACACTTCTAGAGCTCAGCACAGCCCTGGAGCCTGGCATGTCCCTGGAGCTGGGCACAGCCCTGGAGCTTGACACAGCTCTGGAATTTGACACAGCCCTGAAACTTGGCATGTCCTGGAGCCTGGCACAGCCCTGAAATTTGGAATGTCCTGGAGCCTGGCATGTCCTGGAGCCTGGCACAACTCTGGAGCTCAACACAGCCCTGATGCCTGGCACAACCCTGGAGGCTGGCACAGCCCTGGAGCCCAGCACAGCCCCAGAGCCCGACCCAGTGCACCATCCCAGGGCAGGCAGCTCGGGCTTGTGGTGCAGGTTGGAAGCCTCGGCAGGAAATGCATCTGGCTGACAGTTTAATTTCCCTGAGAGGCGGCTTTGCTTTGTCCATCACCTCCTGGCTGCTGCAGGCTCTTTGTTTGGTCAGCTGAAAGGCTGTGGCTGAACTCCTGAACCTCTCCCCTGAGATGGAGCTCAGTGCTGGTTAAAAGTCCATCGTGGGCTCCCCTGGGAGCACATCTCTGCCCAGGCAGGGGGCGGCCGGGCTGTGCCTCGGGGAGCCCAAACATTGCTTTTCTTCATGGCTCTTCCTCCTAAATCAGTCTCATGTCTCCGACTTCCCGAGGATCCCGCCTGGCTGAGCCCTCACAAAGGACACAGCCTGGCCTCCGAGCAGAAGGCGGTGATGCTTCCCATAATTTATTCTTTCTCTCCCTTTCCCCCCCGCCCCCGAACAGTGTCATTACCCTTTCCCCAAATTTCATCACATTAAACTCTGTCGCTCTGAATTAGGAGCTCGTTTGCAGGAGGCCTGGAGGGCACAGAGGGGGAGACCCTCAGCCCCCACCCGCCCCCGGGCTGGGAAGTAGGTTATTATGATTTCCACTCGGTATGTGCCAGCCTGCAGCACAGAGCAGGGAATTGTCCGGCTCATTCAGGAAATCTGGGGCACTGCCAAGAATAACACCCCTGTCTTCTAACCCCTGATTTGTGTCGCTGAAATTGCTTCTAATATTTTCCATTGTTATGCTTTGGGTCTCGCTGAGCTGCTCTGAGAGCTGAGTGAGTTGGGCTCCCTTGGAGCCAGGCTGGGACCCTGATGCAAATGTGTTTTTTAGGTGTTTAAGGTGAAAGATTCAGGAAAAACCAAACCACTGTGTAATTTGGCCTAGCAATCCATTCCCTCTTACGATGCTGAAGCCTGAAGGAAAGGACTAAAAGAAATACAGCCCCTCTTGTATGATCAGAGCTGGGAAAACCAGGAGGCTGCAGCCCTGGAACACCTTGGCACACACCTGGAGATGGGAAGTTGTTCCTGCCTCGCTGTGCAGGGAAGTATTTGCAACCCACGGGCATCAGGATGAGCAGGATGCTTGGAAAGAGCTTCCCAAATTCCAGTGCTCTGCCAGCACGGGATTGATAGGGGATCACTGCAGTCCCCAGAGATCCCTGGCCATGGAAAGGACTGAAGCCTTAGATGAGAAGATAACAGGCTTTGTGAAGCAGCATTTCATCGAGGGTTCATTAGTTCCAGGAGAGAGTGTTTGGGCTTCAATGCTACCTTTGTGTTGTAAATAATCTTCTCCTCTGGAGGGAGGGGGCTTGAAAAATCATCAGGTCCTTAAAAGAGCCAATGCTGAGGCTCGGGGGTTTCAGCTCTAGGGCATCGAAGGTGCAAAGTTTGTGGGGTTTGGCCTAACCCAGGGTGTCCCTGTGTGGTAAAAGAATTGATAGAAGAAAGGCCCTTTAAGCAGGTACACAGCTCTGTCTGGCAAGATGGGGTATTTTGATGACAAATGTGAATATTTGGAGAATAGCACATTGATCTAAACCTTCACCAAGCCTCCCTAATCTCAAAACTCCCTAATCACAACTTCCCCAGTCAGTGCAGCCTTGGCAGAAGGTGTTGTGTGAGCCAGGAGCAGGGTTTAGCACGGAGGAGAAATCAGGAAGTCGATTGTGTTCCTGCAGGAAAAACCAGAGCCAATATTGGATGTGTGGGAGATTCAATAGTGGGAACACAGTAACGTGCTTATTAAATTTCCATGTACAGTGGGTTAGAGCTGATTTCTCAAGCGTGACAAGTTGACACCCAACTTTGGGTTCCTTTTGGGAAGGTAATCCCTGCCTGTTCCCAGCTTGGATTTCGTGGCGCTGCCTCAGACTTTTGAGCTGCCTTTGACGATTGATAACTTTGCAGATTTATCTCCTGGTGTGCACAAGCTGTCCTGCCCCAAGACTGCAACCCCTGCCTTGCACTGTTTCTGTCTGTGATCCCTTTTCCTCCGAGTGCACAATTAGTGTTTTGGAGCCGGCGTGGGCGGTTTTGTGCCAAGAATTTTGGAGCCATTTTGGAAGCCTGCGCGGGGTGCCAGTTATAATGACACGAAATGAAATGTGTAATCACAGACCTGCTTTTTCTGTCACTAATTAGTTACAGCTTTAGCTGGAAGGGGAAGAGAAGCCAGGGGGGCTCCCAACTTGCAAGTAGGAGGGAGAAGCTGCAGCCAGCACAGCCCACGTGCGTGGGGGACCCTCGGTTCAGTGCTGCTGTAATTGTTGCCAGGTGGTCCCAGATTGTACAAGGGGCTGTAATTTAATCACAGCTTTTTATGTTTAGTTGGTAACTGACCTGAAGGCCCTGTGACACCATTGGTGGCTGTAGTGTGCTCCTTCCTGGCATGCATCAGTTGGAATAGATTGGTCCCCATGGCTTCTCTTAGCCCAGGGCTCTCCACAGTCCTGGGCTCAGCAGAGGGTTGGGGCGGGTGAGAGGGACCTGCTGGACCAGGGGCCACCACTGTGTGTCTTGCTCTGTGTCATCAGTTGATGCTCTTTGCCCCAGGTTTGCCAGGTTTTTGTGAGAGATATTCCTACCAGTCCCACTGCTCTTGGAGTTTGGAGTAATTTCTTCAATGAAAAGTGGGAGGAAAAGAGGAGGTGAGGGGAAAAGAATGAAGAGAGGAGCTGGCCATCACCACAGCTCTGTCCAGATCAGTGAACAGAGAGAAAATTTCATTGTGCAAATCTTTAAACAGATTTAGAAAGGAAGATGGATGCTTGTTCTGCATCCTTACCCTCCAACAAAGCACCACACACATGACAGTGCCCCTGTTCACAACATTTCTGCTTTTGACATCAGCAATTCCCAGTGGGAAATATAAACCATGGTCTGCATTTCACGAGTTATGAGAAGCACACACTCCCCTGGAGAAACCATAACCTTGTTAGTGGGTTTATGGGGACGATTTGGAAAGGTGGATTTCAGAAGCCTAATTGAGCATTCTGTGTCTCCGTGTCCATTTTACACTCCGCTGGGTGAGAACAGAGAAACGTGGCTGCTCAGGCTTACTTACAGTTTAGCTCCATTTCACCCTCTGGGCTGCCCGAAGGTGACGCCACCATGGGGCAGCCAGCTCCCAGGGAAGCTCAGTGCAGAGGTGGGAGCAGCTCCCAGCGGACTGTTCTAGAACGATCCCTCCGATTTCAGCACAAGCAACTCGTATTTGTTGCCTCAAGATCTTGCATGAGTCGTTTTCTGACTGTTTTACCCACTTGCTGGCTGGAAAAGCATCCTTTCACCACAGCCCTGATGTTTTCCTATGATTCTCAAGGAAAGCCCTTGGACATTCCCTGAGGACATTTCCTTCCTTTGGACATTTCCTTCCTATCCTAAATTTTGAGACTTTGTGTGTTGAGCATTGCGCTGTCAAGCAAAAGAAAAAAAATCAACTTTCCAAAAGGGTTAAATGTTGAGTCTTAACTTCTTTTGCCAGGGTCAGGATGAAATGTGTGAGATGGTATTTCTTGTTGGGACTCAATGTTTATTAGTTATTATCTATGTTACAGTCTCACCAACTATGAGTTCTACAGCACTCAAACAAACTAAAAATGGGGCTCTGTATCTCTCTCTACAAGGCCTTTTGAGGATAAAGTGTCCAATTAAGAAATGAGACCTAAATTATTTTTACTTTTAACCCAGTAACCAACCACTCATGCCCTGCAATGACGACTTTTTTATCCAATTACACAAAACCACCCAAACCCATGGAGAAAAGGTGAAGGAGAAGAAGAAGGAGAAGAAGAAGGTGAAGAAAAAGGAGAAGGATCAGCCTCCGCCCTAAAACCTCCATCTTGCTCTATATATATCACTATATTCTAAACCCTTAAACTCTGAGTTTTCTACTCTGTGATATCACACACTTCTATCCAAACTCCACACCCACAATCCCAGTTCTATCATTCCAATCTGGAATCCTTCTCCATGGCCTCAGGTCAAATGCAGTGTTCTCAGCACAGAAAGTCTGAAATTCTCAGTAACCAGAGTTCCAGCAGTTAAACAGTGGTTTTTTAATGACTATTCAAGTGTTCTCTGGGGCTTTGGGCATGTCACCAGGGATGGGATGTTTGCCCTTCTGATGGTGAGTGTGGGATCACCCTCATCCTCCTCCCTGCAGCCACCTGTGGTTATGGTGTTTGTCTCAAGGGTAGGAGGGATCCCCAAGAGGGATCTTTGCAGCTCTGTCACTGCTCCTCTGGCTTCCAGGGCCCTCACTGCCAGCACAGTAAGCAGCCCTGCCAAATTCCTCCTTTAATTCCGAGCTGGAAGAGGAGAGGCTTTGGAGCGAGGGATGCCCTGATTTATTTACGTTTTATCGTCGCCGTTGTTTTATCTGCAAAACTCCAACAATCTCCTCTTGGCTTTTGCGGTGCTTGGGGAACTTGGATGTTTGGAAAGGAAATACTTATCGTGACTTGCTGTGAAACACAGCTCGGTGCTGTACAATAGCCTTTATTCCTGGCTGCCATCCGTGGCGGGATTTGCTGGAATCAGAGAAGGAAGCTGATTAAAGTTGGGTCAAACAAAAGAACCCCGGGGTCACGGCTGTGGGGTGAGCTGGCCCAGGGCAGTGTGGCCACCTCGGAAAGGAACCTTGTATCTTTGGCCAGGCTGCATTTTGGGGCTGCTAAGCTTTATTTAATTAACCTTTGTGAGATATACAAGCTCTCTCTTGAAGGTTATTGGGTTTCCTATATTTGGTGGCTCACAGATGTTCTGGTTTGGGAACATGATACTTGATAGCAAACCCCTAAAAGCTGGAATGTTCCTTGGGCTGCAGGGACACACGGTTGTCTCTCTTATCCCTCTCACTCCTGAATCTGCAAAGTCCAGTGTGGTGGTTTTTTTTTTTTTTTTTTTTTTTTTAATTAGGGTTGGGATTAAATGTGTGAGATGGTATTTCTTGTTTGGACTCAGATGTTTATTAGTTTTTCTCTATATTACAGTCTTACAAACTGCGAGTTCTGCAGCACTTCACTCTAACAAACTAAAAATGGGGCCCTATCTCTCTCTCTACAAGGTTTCTTAAGGATGAACTGTCCAATTAAGAAATGACACCTAATTTATTTTTACTTTTAAGCCTATAAACAACACCCATGGCCTGCAATGTGGAATTTTTAATCAATTACACAAAACCACCCAAACCCATGGAAAAGAAGGTGAAGAAGGACTAGCTTCTGCCCTAAAACTTCCATCTTGTTTTATATATATTTAAAACCTTAAACTCTAAGTTTTCCACCCTGTGATATTACACACTTCTTATCAAGCTCCACACCCACAATCCCAGTTCTGTCATTCCATTTTGGAAGCTTTTCCACGGCCTCAGGTCAAATGCAATGTTCTCTTGGGGAGAAACTTTTTCAGCACAGAAAGTCTGAAATTCTCTGCAGCCAGGGTTCCAACAGTCCAGGGCAGTAGTGATTGCTCACATCATCTTCAGGTGATGCTGATTTATAGCACCACATTAAATAATGAGACTTTTTCCCCTTACCATCCATGACTCTGTCTGTTCCTTCTGAGACCCTCAGTCCTGTCCTCTTTTGGAACCAGAGATGTGTGGAGGCAGGGGAGCTGACCTGGAAGGGCTGGAGAGGAGCATTTTATCAAAACCTCAGACCCCCTGACCCTGAGTAATCAGAAGCAAGGGCAAAAAGGTGAAGTGTGAATCCATCAGTGCAGGGAACACACACAATCCTCTCTCACCCAAGCTGATGAGGTAAATGTGTATTTTCCTGTGAAAAACCTGAGAGGTAAAAAGCATTTTCACACTTGGAAATGTTTAGCAATTCTCACAGTTATAATTGGTTGCAGCTTTGAAAATCGAACACACATTTTGGAGACCCCCAATATTTTAATAAAAGGGAAATAGTTGGCTTGATTTGGAGGAGAGGAAAATACTGGAGTAAAAATACCTTGCACAGGGAACCTGAAATTTGGGCTTTGGGTGTAACACGCCTGTCATATTTTAAATCAAGGTCTGAGATCCTGAATATCTGTTGTCAGATCCCACTGTCACTATTTTGGCAGAGTGGTGGGAATGGGCTGTGAAAGAAGGATGGCCAAGGAGACACAAGGACACAAATTATGGCTCTGCTACCTGAAGTTAAAGGCAGAAAGCAGTCCAAACTCTGGCATTTTGGAGTGAACTAATTACAGGGAACAGGCAAGAATGTGAAGTAGAGGGGATAAATCATTCTTTGTGCAGCTTGTCCTGAGTTTGTAAAGCATTAATTGCCCTGTTGCCTCCTGGCAGAGGAAAGCTCAGCTGAACCAGGAGCATTCCTCTGCATTTGCAACCTCAAATTATTTTCATTCCAGGGTGATTTATATTTCACACCCAGGGCAGAGATGACCCCCTACCATCCCATTCTCTGCCATCCCCTTCTGCCAGACAACACTTTGCTCTTTCCCAGGCCTATCATTTGTAAAGGTTTGAGCATTTTCATTACCTGCAGGTGAAGGACAAAGCTTTCAAAGAGTTTTCCTGACTTTCGAGTTTCATTTTAACTGTGGTTTCCATCCTGTTTTTAAAGAGATGTTGTCCCTGAAAAATTCCAAAAGACTAATGAAACAGCTGTATTAGCCTTAGCTTACAGAAAATTTTAATTATTTTTTGTCTGTTTCTTGATGCCTTTGGTTATTTGTAGCATTTTTCAAAACTCACAGTCCTTGCCACAGAGAATGTGCTGACTGAGGATACAGGAAGACCCCAGTCACAAGATCATCCTTCCCTTCATCTTAATTTCTTACTGGCTCCTAGCAATGGTTCTCTTTGATAAATACTTTTTTTGGAAAAATTTCTGGTGGAAAACCTAATTGTCTGGATTTTCATCTTCTTTTTCACTGTTAAAAGTGCTCTGGGTGGTTGGCTTTGCTCATCAGTCAACATTTGTGCTGGATTTTCCTAATAGGATGAGAGGCTGCTTTGGGGAGGGACACCTCATCAGTGACTCATTGTTTCCTTATCTGTCACCTGTCAGAGGAGCTCTCCTGGTGTGTGAGATGATGGCTGCTCCTTGAGAAAGGATGGAGTGAGTCTGGAGTGGCTCTGGATGTGGGCAGGACCAGGCTGTTTGGTGAAAAGGACATGAAAATAAAATAACCCATGTGAGCGAAGCTGTGCTATTCCATGCCTCACTCATCTTCAAGAAACCGGCTCTGATCCGAATGAAACCGTTTCTTCTTGCCTGGGAAGAAATACAGACGTGTTTGCTTTAGAGGCAGGACGCTCCCTGTCCTGGCCAGGCTCCTATCAGAGCTTTCAGCACGGGATATTTTTGCTGGCCAGCCCTGAGCAGCAGCAGTCGGGTGTTTACCCTGGCTGGGCAGCCAGCAGCTCCCCAGTGCTCCCTTTCCAGGGTGAGGTGCTGTCCTTCCTGCTCCCTGAGCTGCTGACAGGGAGAGCATTCACTCACTCTGGCTTCAATCACCCCGTGGTGAAGGCACAGCCCTCGCTGGGGCTGGGTGAGCTCTTGCAGGAAGCTCTGCATGTGCCTGTCCAGGTTTCAACACCTTTTCTGTTGCCTCTTAGTGGCTTTTTGATCCTGTCAGCTGCTGTCAGTGTAGAAACTGGTATTTTTTTCCCCCTGCTCTGCTTGTCCACCTGCCATCAGGTGAGCTTTGCTTTGCAGCAAACTGCAGCAGAGGTAGACAATAGTCCAGTCTCAAGCTGTGTCAAGGGAAATAGAGGTTGGATATTAGGAAAAAGTTTTTTACAGAAAGGTGATAAAGTTCTGGAATGGCTGCTCGGGGAGGTGATGGAGTCACCATCCCTGGGTGTGTTTAACAAAGCCTGGGTGTGGCACTGGGTGCCAGGGTTTAGCTGAGGTGTTGGGCCAGACTCAATGGTCTTGAAGGTTCTTTTCCAACCTGGTCATTCTGTGAATATTGCAGTGACCACAGACTGAGGAAGCAGCCGAGCTGTCCTGAGCTCCTTTGGTATCTTCCATCCTTGAGAGATGAAAGGATTGTAAATGGAGTATTCAAAGTTTGGGGTGGGGCTCCCTTTAGAGCTCCTTTTTGGAGGTTTGGACATAAATGACCTTTGAGTGCAAGCTCATTGCTGGAGGGAGGGGGTGTTGGGGAACCCGGACTCTGCTCCAAGCCTGCCCAGCCTTCCTGGGAATCCTTGGACCACCCAGTGCTCTGGGGCCCAGGGCTGGTGAGCCCACCCGAGTCCAGCGGGTGCAGTGGGACAGGAGCTGTGTGTGTGTGAGGTGGCTGTGCTGGGGCTGGGAAAGTGGCTCTTGCTGCTGTTATTTGTGTGTCCTGCTGGAAATCAGCTGCTCAGCATCACCCTTGGCTCCCTGGAGCCTCCCAGCAGAGTGGATTGTTTCAGCCACACTCAGGTTCCCGGGGCTCTGATGGGGGCCCAGCACTGTTCCTAATTAGCCAGGCTGTGTTTTGAAGCATGGGCCAGCCCAAGCCTCCTTTGGCTTGGCACAAAGGAGAGGTCAGCTGTGGCCAGCAGGGCTGTGACTGGTGTCTGTGCCTCGAGGCCTGCTCGGGTGGCTTTGTCACCCTGCTTCAGGGGACCAGTATTGTCTCTTTTATAGCACTGCCCTCATTTACCCGGCCTCGGACGTGTTGTTTGATTGACTAAGGACCTGATTTCTCCTGCTAATCTCTCTGGAGCTGTTCAGCTGGAAGCCTTTGGATGTGTTAGGGCTGGGAGAGAGGGGTTTGCTGGAGGCCAGAGAAGCATGGGACTGCAAAACCCTCAGAGGTGTTGGAAGCTGAAGCGGGAAGGGTTCAGTCTTTGGAAGCAAAGGAAAGCACAGGCAGTATTTTCTTGGATCCAGGAGCCAGATGCTGTTTCCAAGACGGAGAGACTCGCGTGACAGCGCCAGTTCAGGCTCAGGTGACTTCCCCAGGCCAAGCAGAGCCCGGTGCAGACTTCAGAATGACGGTAGCAAGATACTGTGATCGATGCTTCCAGTGCACGAGGCCAATTCAAAATCCGCTCTGTGGAATTAAATGGCTGCAATTGTTCTTCAGCTGTCAGCTCACTGGAGAGAATCCACGGTTAATAATACCAGGGCTAAATTAAGCAGAGCACTTCTCCAGCAGCCAAGAAGTCCGAATACTTTTATTTATAAGCAGCCTCCTGATTCACAAGGTTAGCCTTCTGCTGGGAGGGGAGAGGAGTGCGAGGCCAGAGGAGATTCCTGCTGGGATTTTCTTGTATTTTGGCTCGGGAAGGCAGTGGAACAAGGGCGGCTTGTGCAGAGCTCGGCCACGTCCTGTGCTATCAGCTTGTCCATCAGCCAAGCATGGTATTTAAGAGCTGGCAAACAGGTAGGGCTGAGCTCTTTGAAGAAATCTGTGAGAGGAAACAAGCCAAAGCAATGTAGGGGCTTATTCAGCTAAAAAACATCCTTTGTAAAGGGAGTTTGGAAGAAAAGAGAGAGTGTGCTGGAGCCAGGGAACGTCTGCTGTTGTACCTGCTAAAGAAGTGTCCTGGGACTTGTACCAGGGGGTGACCCCAGAGTCCTTCACTGAGATGTGTTGGTCAAGCACGGTGCTGTTCGTCACACCCAGCACCACCTCCAGCCCCCACGGAACTGCGGGGCAGTAACTCTGTCCATAACTGGGTAGTTCATATGATCTGAGTTTCTAAAGGTGAACTGGAGTACACCAACAGCCTTTTGGATGTGTGTGATGTTGTCCAGCTCTGTCCAGCTCCACTGGTGAGTGATGGAGAACGTGCAGAGGCAAAAGTAAAAAGTGTTGCTGGCCATTTGTTTAAAGGGACACGATAGTGGGTGAAGCAGAGTTAAATCTGATGGGCTTTGGTGGATTTGAAATATGGCTGGCTTTGTTCTTTTCAGCCTTTCCTTGGGCTGAGCTCAAGAATTAAGGGTTTCATGATCATTTAAAAGAGATTATCATATTGGGTTGAAGAAAATATACGGCTCAAGTCCTTTGGATGAGTTGTAGCCCTCTGCTTAGGTCTTGGCAAATAAATCAGAGTGGAATCTTTTCCACTGATTTGAAACGTTCACACAGATCTTTACTGCTCCTCATGTTAAGATCTGCCAAGGGTAAGAAAACTTGGAAGGAAATGACTCACTGAGCCACCTGAAGAAGACAAAACCCCTGTTTTGTTGTGAGGGATGGGTACCTTGGGCCAAGTCATGTGAAGTGCTGGATGGCATCTTCAAAGCCCTTCATCCCCTTCGGTGAGGGCTGAAGCTCCCAGCACCTCCTGTGATCCCTCCTCTGCCACAGCCCCTGCTCTAATCTCCCTGCAAAGGATTTCCTTGGAGCTTCCCAGCCAGCTGTGACCAATTAAACAGGGGCTGCAAAACCACAGCTCCTCGCAGAGCTGGGTGAGGGCTGGGCAGAGTTTACGGCTCTGAGAGAGGCAGAGTCTGCCTGAGGTGTTTTCTTCCCGTAAATCACCTGGGGAAAGCCAGCCTTGTGAGCTCAAAGGTGAGTCAAGGGACATTTATGGAGGAGAATGGATTATTTTCCAGGCAATGTGAAATGCTCCAGTGTAACTGCACCGCTGGGATCCCATCGTGTCATTGGTAATAAGAAGGATTTGTTACACGAGTGCAAAGGAGACTGAATTAAAGCTGAATTCTTGGGTTGTTTCTGGAGAGGAATGAGCCCATCCCCCTGGTCAGGTAGCCAAGGACCATTCCAAGCTCACAGTTCCTCACCAATTACTGTTTTCTTGCAATGAGAAAGAACAGGATTGTGAGTGAGAGGCTAAAATCTTCAGGTCTTCAGTGGATTCACAAAAGAAAAATGACAGTGAACAGCTTGATTCCCTGACTGTGACAGAGATCCCTTAGTTTGGAAAAGACCTTTAAGGCCATCAAATCCAATCATTCACCAAATCTTCCCCTGTTTTCAAAGGATCTGCTGCAAATCAGTGGTGTGGGAGCCACACTAGCCATGGGCACAGGGGCCAGGTTCCAAGTGAAAGAGGAGGATTGGAGAGTGAGATGAGGAGTGAGGGCAGCAGCAGGAACGAGAAGTATTGCTGCAAAGCTGCCTGGAATTTGTAGAATTAATTTATGCTTAAACACACAGCCCACTCTGCAGTAAATCATTGGTATGTTATGCTTTCCGTTTCTGGGTTTGGAAAGGTTGGAGAAAACATTTTTTTAAATTCATTAAGTGCTGCTTTCTCTGGGGCATCGTTTTAAAGCTGTATTCTCTGGCAGGTGATAATATCTTTCAAGCAGCCTCTGAAATGCCTTATCCCCACCTCAGCAACAGGTTTGCCTTTCATTTTTTCCTTGTTTGTTGTGTTTCTGTTTTGTCTCCCATGCTGCATGGGCTCAGCACAGCAGAATAATGGGTTTGATAATTCAGAAACAAACACATGTTGAGATTCCTGTTGTTACAAATACCATTTTTTTTTCTGGGAAGATGCTCAGATTGTTCCCTCCCCAGAGGTCTAATCCATGTGAGTTATGTGGGGAGAGTAGGACACTTTCCACACATTCTTGATCCGGGTTTCAGTGTGTGCAAGTTCCTGTTGTGTTTTTCCCTTGGGCGGGAGCTTGATATTCTGGGCAGCCTGGATCCCAATTGAGTTGTTTGATAGTGGAGAAGGAAGAAAAGCTCCCACTAACAACCCCCACAGAGAAATCCAGGTGGCACCAGCCAGTGGAGGAGTTTTTTATGGCCACTTTTTACTGTTCTACAAAGTTCAAATGGAAAATGTTACCTTGGAAAATGGTACTCCTCTTGCATCAGTGACACCAGGATCAAAGCACCAGCTCAGGGAATTTGTTCCTCTGCAGTTTATCATGGAATTACAGAATTATAGAGCATCCTGGACTGGAAGAGACCCACAAGAACCATCAGAGCTGTGCTGGGGCTGAGCCATGGCCCTGGGACTGGTTCTCCCTGCACATTCCTCAGCAGAGGAATCTCTAGACTGAAAGGAGAGTCCAGGGGACCCTCACCATTCTGGGCTGAGACTCCCCAGCCCCAGCATGGCTGGTTTCCTCCCAGACACACTTAATTTTATGGGGCTGCAGTTTCCTGTGGCTCAGCTTGCAGACAGTGACACATGTGCTGCGTGGAACGGTGCGGCCGCTTTCCCCTTCCATAATTCCATATTTGTGGGGCCTCTGCACCCTCTCAACATTCCTGCTGGCCACAGGGCCACCTGTTCCACCCTCTCTCTCTGTAAACCAGCCAAAACCCAGCTTTGGAGGCCAACAGGTGTTTCTAGTTTGCGGTGCATTAATGGATGTTGACTGCCTGTCTTCCCGCCTCTCCAAGCCAATAAACCCATGGATCTGGAAATGCTCCACTCCTCGCTGCAGCAGCAGGCCCAGCACGGGATGCCAAGAGGCCGAGCAAGCTCACGGGCTGGGCACAGGCCCCAAGCTGCTCTCTGAAGTCATTCCTTCGTGTTTGTCTTTCCATTTAGCCCGGGATGTTGGCTGGAAAGCCTGGCACACTGCGGCTTTTCGGGCACCGCTGAAGCGATCTGTGGAATAAACAGACTCCACACCCTGATGTAGTTATGAAGTGGGTATGTATGTCAGCACCCTGCACGAGTGAGATAGATCTTGTGAAAACTTGTGCCCTGAGCTTCGGTCTGAGCCACATCTTCATTCACAAAGGTGTTCCATATGCATGACATTACACCTTTTCATACATATTCAACCCCTGGCCCCGCCTGTCCTCGCCTCACATGGTAATTAGATCCACACCCTTCTGGTTTGCTGTGGTGGTCACACGGGGGTCTTTGTGGGTCTCTGAGGCTGAAGATTGTGGTCTTCTGCATGATTGAACTTTTGAGCTTTTCTCCTTTGCGCGTACGCTTTGGTCACTTGGTACATCTGAGTACGTCTGTCTGTCTTGATGAGCTTGGAGACAGAGGAGCCCCTTCATCTTTACCCTTTATCTGGGTTCCTTGCATCCCTTGGTCTTCTTCCGGCATTGTTCTTTATGCAAGAAGCTTCAGAAGTTTGCATTTTCCTGTGCCCTTTGTACCATGGCAGAGGTTTCTTAAGTAAAAGGATAAAATTCAACACATAATTCTACAAGCTAAAATTTAAATGCTTAATTCATATTGCTAACTCAAGTGCACTCCAAAAATCTCTATTGCTCTGCCATGGCCATTGGGTTTTGTCTTGCTCTTTGCTATTGGCTGTTCCAGCCCTATGAGTGGCCACCAGGAGGTTGGTGATGGAAGCAGTTTTTTGTGGAAACCCTAAGAGGTGTTCCCTGGGTTAGGGAGACACAAGAAGCTTCCCTCGAAAGATACCCTGTGTCACTCTGTTCTTCTAAGCCTTCTGATGTTTACATTCTTGTAACGAACCTTCTCACGCACTTTGTGTAAATAATTAATTGTTTTACATTCCTGTCTGGAGGAGGAGAAACTTGATGGACTGTTGGTTTGTCCAGTGTCATTGGAGAGGTGGCACTGTCACCCTCCAATCCACCATCACTTTTGGAAATCTGTAAATGTTGGAGTCAGAAATTAAACTTCCCTACTTTGTACCTTGGAAATTCCAGTGTCCACATAATTTTATTTCGTGTCCTATAGTGACAACCCTGTTCTGTTAGACCCTGTTGGCTCCTTCCTCTTGTTCCTATGTCCTTCAGCCACTCCCTCCCTATTCCCCTAATGGCCCTCATCTTTGTACTGCCCCCATGCCATTGTTCAGCCCCTACCAAAAACTCTCCCCAGGAGTGGCCCATTTTTTGACCCTGAACATCATACTGCACGGCTGAATTAAACATCTATGGATACTATGGAAAAAACCCTTTTTCTCCCTTACCCTGGACTTTATTAGCAGCTATTTCGGCTGCAACAGTTTTTGGTGGTTTTCACCCCACTAAAGGATTCTGCCTTTCTTCAACCACGGCATCTCCACGAGGTCTTGTAGGTGGCAGAGCCTTGTTTTGAGGTGGGACCCCGCTGCAGATTCAAAAAGAAGCAGAATAACCCATGTTTGCCAGTTAAAATAGAGATTTTTTTCCTTCAGAAATTTATGTGGCTTGCTTGAAGACTGGCTAGACCATTCCCAGAGGTCCAACCCAGCTCCCCATGCCAGGAGCTGTTTCAAATCACGGCTAATGGGAGTCAGTTCTGTGATTCATGGTCGTGATCTGACTGTCAGAGATCAAAGGGCCAAAAGAACCGAGCTTGGTGGAAGGAAGGCAGGGCCTGGGTTAAGTGGAGGAAGGGGCAGGAGGGTTCTGAGCAGCTGAAGAGGATCCAGGGATGTTGTGCCTTTCCTTGGCGTGCCGTTGTGTGGTGTGAGGGGTGTTGGGTTTCAGCCCCGCCGATGGATGCCAGATGTGTGTCATTAGAGGATACCTCTTCTTACCAGCTGCAAATTGTCCATCGCTTCCTCTGCTGTTTTCACCGGGAGAAGCTCGAGTTCCTGCTATTTCCTGCCCTCTCAGATGTTGTCAGGCTGCTCTTTAGCTGGATTTCTGCAGCCCAAACCAGTCACGTGTGGCAAAATCAGGCATTCTCCGTTGTTTTCTATTTTTACAAGAGCTTGGTTAGGATTTGCAGTGATAAACTTGCCCATAAAATTACATTTTCTATTTAACTTGCAAAATGAATCCCCAGAAAACTCCAAGGATTTTACTGGAAGAATGCTGGAGATGGTTTTGTACTTATGTGAGAAGAAGACATGGCTTTTCACTTTGCGGTCTCTGGTGCAACAGGATATGCTTCAAAAAAAATCTGTGTTTTTAAACTGAAGAAATGGTTAAAAAAATATGAGTACAGAATGCTTACAGGATAAATTCATTAGGAAAATGTTCACACTTTACCCAGAGCTTTCTTCAGCAGGAATCTGAGGTTTCTGTGAGGTTCCATGTGTTTGGTACCTCACTTGTGGAGTTCTGTGGATACACCATTTTCCAGGCCTTTGGCAGCTCATTCCTTCCTGCCTGTATCTCCCACTTTAGCAAACTCCCTTCTAGAAATAGCCTGAAAGGTCTTTTTTATTTTTTTCAAACTGAAAAGAAAGATTCATTATAAGGAAAACAAGGACAACAGCTCTCTTCCCTGAGCACTTCCCGTGGCTGTTCCCACCTGGCTCCGTGCTGGCCTTGCCTTGGGGCTGTGTCTGGATGAGGAGGAGGAAGGTGAGGAGCATTCCATGGGCTCCTGTGGCAGAGATGAAGGAAAGGAGAGGGGGAAAAGACCTGGATCTCTTCTAAGGAATGTGTTTGGAGATACCTGTCCCTTCCCTGCCACCATCCTGGCAGGTTCCATGGTTGGAAATGCAGCATTGGCTTTGACCTTTCCCAGTATTCAGCAGAGAGTGGGGGTGTTTGAAATACGTAGGAGAAACAGATGTAGAAAATGAGTTTTGGGAAGCAGCAGACGAGGTAATTTTTCTGGTTTAAAATGATTTAGGCATTATCCCCCTCTGTACAGGCTGGGAACCTGCCCTGGATTGCACAGCAGAGTAGTGACTCCTGGCAAAAAAAAATACATTATTTCAGTCTCCTTTTTCCCCAGTTGTTCAGGATCTCACCTCATTAATAGTGGAGATTTTGGAATGTCAGATATTTGGCATATCTGGCTATTGGAGCTGTACAATAGGTCCCTGTGGCTGGCTGTCACTGAGCCCCATCTTTCTGTGGGGAGGTGTTTGATCTGCACCTGGTTGTGCCAGGACTGGCCCTGCCCAGAAACCTCTCCCACCTAAAACAACAACCACCTTCAAGGAGGTGAATTTCCAGTTTAAAACACTACATTTATGCTTTTTTTTCCCCCCCAACTCATGAATCTCCCCAGAAACGAGTAGCCCTGACCCTTTCATTAGAGACAAAAGGGAGTGTGTATAAATGTCTTTTGTGGCTTGGCAGTAAACTTGCTGAGGACGACATAAAACGTGCTCATTAAATGCTCTTTACCCAGCATTGCTTTTTGTTTTCAGCAGCACTGTGATGTTTCATCCCACCATTAATTGCCTAATACCAATTATGGCATAAACAAGCCATTTGCTAGTGTAACTTTTTCCATTTATTTTCCAAGGTTCTTACACTTGACACTCATTATGCATCTGGGAACGTGAGGGGCAACATTTTTTGGGAAATATAAATAACAAGATCGGTAATCAATAATTTTACACAGACCTTCCTGTGCTATAAACGTGACCGTGGCTCTTGAGCACCCTCCAAAAACGCCTCCCCCCACTTGGATGCTTTGTTGTATTGAGCTTAATTATATGGAGACAAAGAGACTTGGGGAAGGCTCTTTTTTCCCAGGGATGTGCCAGTTTTTCAGTGCAAGACATGGACTGCTGTTGTGTGCTGGCAGCAGAGCGAGCGGCCTCAAGGGAGAGGTGGGCACTGCCTGGCTGTCACAGACACCCCAAACGCTGCCAAGTGCCTCGAAAGACTGGGCACAGGCAGAGGGGCAGAGCTGACCCCTCCTTACAGCCCTCCTGCACGAGGTCATAGTCTTCTTTATGGCATTTCAACTCCTGGCTCTGTTCCGGCCAAAATCTGGCCAAAATTCTGGCCAAAATCTGGCCAAAATTCCGGCCAAAGTGCTGCAGTGCTTTGAAAGGTGCTGGTTTAGGATTCCCTTTGGAATAAAGAGTGTGGCTTCTGGAGCTTCCTATTCACATGAATGAGTTTAAGCCTGATAGGTGAATGTCTTGGTTTGAACAGACAGGTGTCTGCTAAGGAAGGCAGGAGCCTCCCTTGAAATGGAAAATGTAAACCCCCTCCCTCTGAATTATTATAATTGTGAAATTAAGGGGCTCTCAGGCAAAGATATGGGAATAGGAATGACAGTTCTTAATTAGGGAAGAAAATCTTTAAAAACTTAAAAAATGCAGTAATATAAAACAGAGTAAGAACACAACCTGACCCCCTGTGGGTCAGGGCGGTGGCACAGCCCCATCCCATGGGGGCTCAGCCCTCCTGCAGTGCCAGCTGTGCTTCTGCTGGAGCAGGGATCCTGCACAAGGCTGGAGTTTTCCTCTGCAGCTCCAGGGCTGCTGGAGATGGGCCTGGTGTTCCTCTGGGAATGCAGGGGAGAAGAAAGCTGCTCCTCTGGGAATGCAGTGGGCAAAGGCTGCTGTGGTATTCCAAATCCCAGATTGTATCCAGGTAGGAATGCTTGGCTCCTCCCCTGGGCGGAGCTTCTCCCAATGGGATGATGGACTTTGATCAGCCATGCAGGGACATGAACAGAAGTTAATTAATAATTAATGGCCCGTTAACAGCAGAGATCTCCTGGAGGGAGGATTGGTTGTGGAAGAGATAAATAAAAACTGCCCAATGAACTGAAGATAACTGCCCCACCTCTGACAGATGGTGATAGAATACACACCCTCACCCATCTTGCATCCCAGGACAGTGAAACATCTGGATGTCACACTGACTCTTGCCATGCCTGTAGCTCTCATGTCTCACTCTGGCAGCTGAGATTTATCCTTTGTCATTGCTGCTCCTGGAAACACACTGGTCAGGCCTGGTCCCCCCAGGGCACAGATGGGCACTGACAGGCTCCTTGTGTGAGGAATCACAGCTAGAAGGACTCAGGAGGCAGGAGAGACTTTTGATGTTTAGCTGGAGACCTGGGAATGAGCCAGGGTTGTGAGCCCTGGCTGTGGGAGCCAGGGATGTGTCTGGAGCCCAGACCTGCTGCCTGGGCACATGTGGTGCTCAGAGCCATCCACTCCTCCAGCCCCTGTCTGAACCCTTTACAGCTTAGCCTGGTGCTACAGCATTTCTTCTGAACCTCAACTGGATCTTGCTAATTTTTCCCCCTTAATTCTGTGTGAATCACTTTGGCTTTGTGAGCAGAGAGAAGGAAGCTCTGTGCTTTTCTCACTGCTGTGCTGGCAGCAAGTCTTGGTCACTGGTGTGTCCATTCAGAAGCCACCTGCCATGGGGACACACCACTGAAGGTCACCAGGTGGGCACAGAGCTTCACCATGGCACAGATTTTGCTGTGAGAAACAACTAAAAATGAGACAAACCTGCTGGAGACACTTAAACTTCAGCCTTGGCAAAGTCTCTGTGATCTCACGGAGCTGAGGTTGCTTCAAAGGGTTGGAAACTTTGAAGGAAGTCTCTTCACTTCTCTATAAGAGGAATACAGGTTCTTTCCCAGGAGAGTCATCTTCCCGTCTTCCCATTAAATACAGTTTTGGCCATACAGTGGAAAAAAATCATCAAAGCCCAGCCTGTGCTCTGAGCTCCTGAAGGGAAGCCTCGGAAAGGCTGCCAGGCACAGTATATTTTTTATTGCATCCATTATATAATGTGTCAAAAAAGAATTCTCTCCACTATGGGGAGATATTTATAGTCCATAGGGTTTTATGGCAGAAGTGGAGTGTCTCAGGTTACCCTGGCTAAGCCAAGCCAGGCTCTGCCTCTGGCTCCATGGGAGCAGCTCTGGGAGCCTGAGGGTGACCTGGGGAAAGGAACAGCTTTTCTGTCCCACCTCTCCAGCTCCTGAGGAACCTCAGCAGGACCAAATAGAAATTTTCCCAAACTCTCCACAAATTTGGCCTGTCCCACCTCTCCAGCTCCTGAGGAACCTCAGCAGGACCAAACAGAAATTTTCCCAAACTCCCCACAAACTGGGTGTGGCAGCAGGTAGAAACCAGTGGCAGGGTTTAGGAGTGGGCAGGAGGAGGAGGAGGATGATTCTGGTGGGGCTGCCTGGGGCTCACCTAGAAACCAGTGGCAGGGTTTAGGAGTGGGCAGGAGGAGGAGGATGACTCTGGTGAGTCTGCCTGAGGCTCACATTGGTCAAGGAGCTGAAAAAACCACAAATGATGTGACATCCATAGGAAAAAAAGTGTGATCTGAGTGGAGAGGGGACATTTGATGGACATCTTTGCTCTGCCCACTAACAGAAGCTGTGTGGAGGGCACCTGGCATGGGTATGGGAATACTCTTGGATCCATGTCAGCTGGGTTCTCTTGTGGATGTTCCCCCAGAACGTCTGCACAGCCCAAAGCAGCACCTTGCCCTGGCTTGGCACATACATTCCAGTGGGATGGAGGCAGATGAAGAGGTCCCAGAAGTCTCCCTTAGGTCGGGAAGATTCCCCGGTGGGAATGGTTTCCCTGGAAGCGTGGTTACCTCACCTTGCAGGAGGCAGCTGGAAAAGCGATGAGCAGAAATGTGTTTACCTGAACTGAAATATTTGAGCACAATTTTCCTCTTCTTTACAAAATTAAAACCCTTAAAGAGCAGATAAAACCCTTCACAACTTTTCACGCCTTAACTCTCTGTCAAGGAGTCGAGTTCCAAAAGACCCGCAAAGTTTACAGACAACTTGCTTCTGAAACTTTTAACTTCATGAGGATTGAAAGCCCTGACTATGGTATTGATTAAACCTTATTTGGCCCTCTGACATATTTATATTTGTGAGGAGTTCAGAGGGAGCCAAGACTGATAACGCAATCGCTCTGGGGAGGCTGGCTCCCACTGGAGAGGGGGTGTCAGATTGCACATGCACGGCTGGTACGTGTGGGAATGATGCCACTGTGATAAAGTGAGCCTGTGGTCCCTTCTTCATCTCTCCTGGGACTCCCCAAACCCAGACAGGGCACGTATGTGGGTGTGATTGTGCATGTGGGATCTCTCCACGTGTGGTGTTGCATTTTCCTACATCCACATGGCTTAACCAGCATCCCAAAAGTGCCTCACGCTGCCCTTTCTGCCACAGCAGGTACAGATCTGGTCATGCATGAGGAAAACATCACAGAATCACAGGACCATTCATTTTGGAAAAGATCTTCAAGATACCCAGTCCAAGCTGTGCCCAGTCCCCACCCTGTCACTGGTCAGAGCACTGAGTGCCACATCCAGGGATGGGGACTTTACCACCCATCTCCCTGGGCAGCCCCTTGAATATTTCTCTGTCTGCTTTTGGGTGTCCTGACCCCCATGGGAGCACTGACTTTGACCCTCATTCATGGAGAAAGTTTCCTAAACTTCAGGATAGACTAGAATCCAAAAAAGTGTGAAATAGATTATAGAGAGCAGTGTAGGTGTATCACTTGGTGAGAAATTTAGGGTTTGGGATTTTTAGTGTGTTGTGGGTGGGAGCAAGATAGAGGGCACAGGGTGTTGTCCTGGGTTTCTTCTTCATGCTTTTTCTTCCTCCTTCTTCATGGGTTTGGGTGGCATTTTGTAATTGGGTGGAAAAATCCACATTGCAGGATTTTAGGGATTGGTTATTAGCTTAAAAGGGGAAACAATCTAGGTGTCAGTTCTTAATTGGATAGTTTAGCCTTAAAACACCTTGTAACAAGAGATTGTTGGCCATTTCTGTGGTGCTTTTCCAGTGTGCTGAGCCTGGTGTGGACAGCGTGCAAAACTTTAGATAAAATAATAATAAACAAGAACCTGAAGACCGAAAAAGTCCGGTGGGTCTCCCTTTCTGACACAAAACCACTCCAGGAGGGTCTCCCCTGAAAGGGGAACCCTCAGGGAGGGCCCAGAGGTCAGGGAATCAGCAACCCCAGCACTGCCCAAGGCCTGACCCCCTTTCCATGGAGAAATTCCTCCTGATGTCCAACCCGACCCTCCCCTGGCACAGCCTGAGGCTGTTCCCCCTTGTTCCCTGTGACCTCCACCTGCCTGCACCCTCCTGAAAGGTTCAACACCATGGTAACCCAAAAGCACCAGCTACATCAGCAGTGCTTGAAAAGCTACCCAAGGATGACAGATGACATCAGTTTGGATGGGAAATGAGGGAAGGAATAAGGGGTGAAGGAAGAAGCCTGTGGGAAGCAGTGCCCGTGGCGTTATCTGAGCACCACAGGAAGCTGCAGAGCTGGGCTGATAATCTGCTCCTGCACACCACGCAGCTCCCAGCAAGCACTGGCTCCTTTTATTCCCAAAAAAAAGAGATTTCCTGGAGGTGCTGTCTGTCAGGGCTGTTTTGTGATGTCTCTGTTACTGCAGGTCAGGAGGAGCAAGGCTGGGTTTGTCTCAGCATTTGATATAATCCATAGAAAGGCATTTGGTTTACAGATTTACAATTGGGTTTACAGAGTGTTAGATTAATAAGGAGGAGAATCTGGATAGGAATTCTGGAGATATGGGAAAATATAAAATATATCCTTACAGTTTCTCTTTTCCACAACTCTGGTTACACCTTTGTGTCTTGCATCTTGTCCTTGCCACCCCTGCTGGTGGATCTCCTGGAGGCACTGTGGGAGACAGGGATGGAAATCCCAGAGGATGCTGGGCTGGAGAGAGGGGAAACAACCCAAAAAGGAAGAAGGAAAACAACAAAGAAACAAAACCCCCTGGATTTTGTGTGTAATCCCTGTGTGCTGGCAAACTTCAGCAGAGCCCCAACACTGGGAGGATTGTGCAGCCTCATCCCCCTGGCACAATTTCAGAGAAAAAAAGGACAGGCTCCTCTTTCATCCCAAATTTAGCCACGCAGAAGTGCCTGCAGGACCCACAGTGTCCTGCCAGTCCTGTGCTTAACTCCTTGGCTCAGCATTTTAGTGCTGGAGAAAGCAAATTGTCTGATTTCCTTTAGGTTATCAGGAGGGCGTGTTCCTGGGGGAATATTGATGAGTTTTTAGGGGCTCAAATCCCCAAGACATCAGAGCCTTTCTCCCACTACAGCTGGTTCCAGGAAGATGCTCTAGAGCAGCCTCGTTTTTAGGGGATAATTACCCAAAGCTTCTGTCTGAGAGTGTGTGTGGTGTCCTCTCGGCCAGAGGGAGGGGGTAGAGCATCTCTGCTGGGCTCTGCTCTGCTCGGGATCTGTCCCTGGAGCTGCTCTCTGCAGTGCCTGACTCCCATCCAAAACCTGCCGAGTTATCCCTTTGGAATGAAAAAAACAAACTGCTTTACCCCAGTTTTAACCACTTTTCGTCTGTATAAACTCTACTAGTTTTCTTTTTTTTTTAATTTTCTTTTTTTTTTTTTTTCAAAAAAAAAGAAAAAAAATTTTTTTTTTTTTTTTTTTGTCAAACAAAATGCAGAAACATTTGTTTACTTTTCTATCTTGTGAAAAGCTACTTCCCTACAAAAAAAAACAACCCACCAAACCAAACCAACTAACCAAAAAAAAACCCCAAAACCAACACTCCACAAAACCAAAACCAAAACAAAACTACAAAAAAACCACTCACCCATGCCCCCCCAAACCAACCAACCAAGCCACAAGGGAAAAAAGCTTTTTAAAAGATTATTGAAATATAAAAAAAAAAATCCCCAACACTGCAGATAAGAGTTACCTACATGTGTATGTATACAACACTGCAGATCTAAGTGCAGATTCCGCTGGAAAATCAGATTTTCACATGCTTTATTTTCTTCAGGACCATTCTTTTAAAGAAATTGATCTGGAATTTGGAAGGGCAGCCTCCAGCCTTTGCTGGCTCCAGGTGTGTGCTGTGAGCTCTGCAGCCCTGACCTTCTTGGGACAATAATCCTGGGTTTGGACACTTGGTTTTGGACTCCCAGAAGATCTTGGAGTATATTCCTTATATTTATAGAGAACATTTATTTATAAATACATATTCATAGGATTGCTAAAGGAAGAGTCCCAGCAGCAAGGTGGCTTTCCCTGAATATTGGGAATTAAGCCAATCTGCTTGCTCTATCCAAGGTGAGGAATAATTAATTAACAATTAACAATTAATAATTAATAATTAATTCCCCAAATATTGGGAATTAATCCAATCTGCTTGCTCTATCCAAAGTGAGGAACCTGCTGGGATAGGGCTGAGGTTGGCACATTGGTATCAAAACTTGGACCCTGGTCCTCTTTCCCAGGGAATTGGACCCTAGTCCTCTTTCCTAGGGAATAGAAGGAATACGACCCTGGTTCTCTTTTCCAGGGAATTGGACCCTGGTCCTCCTTTCCCAAGGAACTGGACCTTGGTGCTCTTTCCTTAGGAGTTGGACCCTGGTCTTCCTTTCCCAGGGAATAGGACGAATAGGACCTTGGTCCTCTTTTCCAGGGAATTGGACCCTTGTTCTCCTTCCCAGGGAATTGAATCCTCGTCTTCTTTCCCAGAGAATTGGACCCTGGTCCCCCTTTCCCAGGGAATTAGACCTTGATCCCCTTTCCCAGGGAATTGGATCCTGGTTCTCTTTCCCAGGGAATTGGACCCTGGTCCCCCTTCCCAGGGAATTTTCATGATGCAGATGGTTGGGGTGCTTTGTGTGCTCTGGAGAGCTCTCCCCGTTCGGGGTCACCAGGATAATGCACAGAAATTCCTTTTTCCTCTCAGCTCCCTGCCCCGAGTCCCAGCTGAGCTGTGTGCTCCTGTGGGGATGGCTGTCACCTTCTGGGAAAGCTGGGAAGTTGTTCAAGGCAAAGCCAGACGCTTCCAAACTGGGGCCTCTGGCATCCGAGCTTCCTTCAGACCTTTTTTTAATTTTTTTTTTTTTTTTACCGGAGCTGTAAAATCACCTGACAACAGCCCATGAATATTAATGGTTTTAGCCCGAAGGCAGGGGGAGAAGTGGGGGTTTGTTATCAGGTTAAAAGTGGACGGCTGCTTTCATGTGGGAGCGTGTAACTTCCACAAATAAAACACCAGATGTGCTTGGGTTCTGTTTCCCTTTAAACGACCTGGGAATTCTCATAAAGAACAGGAATACCAGGAGTTCATTTCAGCCCTTTCCTGGCAGCAGCCACGCAGGGGGAGCTGGTGGGTGCCGGGGTGAGCAGGGTGGGTACCACATCCAGCATCGCGGCTCCTGATGCTCTGAACCATCCAGATTAAGCCAGGTTTAGCTGTAAATCCTCCAAAGCCGGGCCTGTCTGCTCGCGGGATGTTGGTGCAGGTGCTGCAGGAGGATGGAGGAGCACACACCACAGTGTCCTGCCCCAGGGAGGGGATGATGCTGTCAGCCCCTTCCTCGGGAGGGATTTGTGCTCAGAATGTATCCGAAACAAATCTTGCACAGGTGCAAGGCTGGAGGAGCAGGATGGGATTCTTCCAAAGAAGAATTTTTCGTTTTTAAATGAGGGTGGATTATCTGGAAAAAAATGTGCTATATGGGTGAAAGTTCAGAGCAGTGTTCTCTTTCCTAGCTCCTCCTTGAAAACAAAAAGCAAATGTAGGTATTTCACAAGCAGATTATTTGAAACAGTTTTGACAGAAATCACGGAGGAAGTTTCATATTGAATTTATTTATGTTTCCACAGCACTTTGATCAAAACTAAGAAGTTTTCCAGGAGCTCCTCAACGTCCACTGTGTGTGACCTTGGAAATCAAGTGTTGGTGGAGCCTGTGTGACCCATACTTTGTTTCAAGGGTCTGTGGGAATCTCCAGGAGGAGTGAACAGTGCTCTGTGCTTGCTCCAGTTGCTGCATGAGTCCTTTGGTGTCTCGCCATCATAAACATGTCAGCCCCATATATATATATATATATAAATTTAAAAATATATACATTTAAAGAAAAATCAACCCCTCACTGCTGAGGATCTAGGTGGCTCTGTAGCATTCTTGAACAAGCAATTCTTGGCTTGTTTTGGTTTGAAAAATCACCCGAAAATGACATTTCTGGGTGATGTGAAGGGTAGGAGTGATCAGGACACAGCAGCTGCACCTGAGTCATCTGTGCCCTGTCGAGTCCAAGCCAGGATCAATCCTCAGCTTGGATTTGAACTGCAGAGTTTGTCCAAAGCTCACAGAGCTCAGCCCTGAAATGATGAGAGGAAAATCCTCACCCTCAGGCAGTGATGCTGAGCCTGTGTCGAGCTGAGGGATGAGGAACACTCCTCCTTTTATTTATGGATCGTGTGTTTCGGTCAGGGAGGAAGGAAGTTCCATAATTCTTCGATAAATACAAGCTCTAGGGAGCTGCAGGAGTGTTTGCAGAGCCCAACCACAAAGATTTTTTTGACAGAATGTGGAGGCAAGGATCATTCCAGCTCTGGAGAAACTCAGGGCTTACAGGGGACCTGCTGAGACTGGATCTGGTTGAAAGAGTAAAGGGAATTTTATATGAAAAGCTGCAGTTAAACATAATAATAACAACAATAATAATAGTAGTAATAATAATAATAATAATAATAATAATAATAATAATAACAACAACAATAATAATAATACTTCAGGTATGCTGGGCTTCATGTGGATCCGTACCTCCCCTCAAACAGACCCTGCATTTAGGCACTTACTCTGAGAATGTAATTAGAATTTATGAAATTCTGATGTGAAAATGGAATTAAAATTTATGGATTCCATACTTTTAAGGCCCTGCAGAATGCCCAGTCCTCCTCCAGCTCCCTGCCTGGACCCTGCCCTACCCCGAGCCCTTGGAATGAGCTGTCTGCAGGTTGCTGCAGAGAGGGGATTAAGCAAATATAAACCCTTGGGGATTTCATTAAGCTCTAGCAGGTCTTAGGATTTCTGAAAAGTAAACCAAAACTTGCAGGCTCTGGTGTTTCTGAGCAGCCAGGGTGCTCCGAGCCCAGACAGGACCGAATTAGAAGAGGCTGAGGGAATTAAAGGCTGGGGCTCTTTGATCACACCAGCCTTGTTTTGATTGCTGTCCTTCTCCTGCTCTGTTCTTGGCTGGAAATACATTTAATTCTTCATGACTTGACAGGCTGCTGTGCTGCCCACAGACACCTTTCCTTGCTGTTGTTGCAGGGCTGCTCTGGGGCTGGGTTTATGCAGAATAAAAGTGTCACTTGCAGGGGTGGCCCTGCACGAGCCTCCCTGCCACCATCCCCAGGGATTGCCACAGGATTCCCTCTGCAGCTGGCCCTGGAGGCAGCAGAGATCTGGGAGTGATGGGGATGGGGCTGGCTCTGGGTGAGCCAGGGAAAAACCAAGATTTATCTGCAGTAGCAGAAGGAAAGCCGGAGCACGGCGTGGCTGAAGCGCGTTCCTGGCACAGCTGCAGCCCATTCTTCTTCCATCCAGCCCAAAAGCCTTCAAACCCTATTTGTCTCCATTTTTCTGCTCCCTTTTAAGAAGGAAATGCTGCTTTACAGAGTAAAAAAAAAAAAAAAAAAAAAAAAGCTATTTCTTAAGCGCAGATACATTTTTGAAGTGCCTTGCTCGGTGCCAAACGTCAGAAAGTTGCCAGCAGCTGATAAATCTTTTTGAAACCGCCCCATATATTTCACACATCCAGCTGAAACTTGGAATTCACTAAACTTTAGGTGATTTTGATCTGCATCTGAAAATAATGGAGTGGTCTAGCAGCGATGCAAGGGGTGGAGAGCATCTCCAGTGCTGGTTCATGGCTTCCAGGAGGATTTGGGGGAGGATGGAGGATGCTTCGGGGGAGAAGCTCAGGTTTTAGCTCCTTCAGCTCTCCCGTGGGAGACGATGAGGGAAGAGAGGGATCCGGTAACAGGAGGGTGGTGATTCCTCCCTTCTCACCTGGTGATTAGTCACTCACTCTAATAAAGGGTAATTTGAGAAAAGTGCTCTCTGTGCCTTCAAGGTCTGGCCCACGCCCTGCTCAGGGGTAGGGAGAGCTCTGGTTTCGCTGGGGGAATGTTCTCGTTCTCGGCTTGAGTTACAGAAATTGGTAGAAAATGCATAGAGGTGTCTATTTTATATTTTTCAACCTTTTAGTTTCGATTTCTGTGGATTAATGCTATCCAGGGTACTTGTGTGTGTTTATTTGAAGGGATTTTAGTAGAAAGGGGTAACAGTTCTAAGACAAGAAATAAAACTTCTAATTTTAGAAAAAAAATACTATTTTAAACTACTATATTTAAAACTTCTAATTACATTCTGTAATGCAGAGAAGCTTTGTCTTCTCATTTTCAGGAACAAGAGGGTTGTTAGAGAGTGAGACAGACAGTTGGGATATCAGGTGTGTTCTTATCCATGGGAGTTCCTCCAGGACAGGAATCTTTTGGATGATATCTGGAGATTTTGGGCAATGAAGGAGGGACGTTTTGTACCTGTTGATGTTGCTTTTTCTTATTGGCACTGAAAGTTCCAAATGGGAAAAAGAGCTGCAGCAAAAGCACAAAGCTGGGCTTGGTTTTGTGCAGCATCTCCAGCACAGGCAGTGCTGTGGTGATCAAGGTGGGAATCATGGCCATGCCGTTTATTTTATTGCTTCAAAGATGAGATTTTTCTTTCCCAGTTCGTTCCCTGCTCTGCCTTAAACCTGCTCCCAAAATGGAGGGGAAGAGAAGCCCCAGTGTGTCTGTAAGTGGAAACCCTTGGTGCCAGCTGTGCTCCAGGTGCCCTTTGGGCTCCCACAGCTGGAATTGCCCTGCCTTGCCCCGGGTGGGATCTTCCATTTGTGTGAGCCCTGCTGGTTCAGCTCAGAGCCAGAGAAACGCAAAAAAGCTCTTTGCTCATCAGAGCCGAGAGCAAGATGACAGTTTTTGGATGGTGTCACAGTTCCAGGATTCATGGACAGGGAAGGCAAAGCCTTCCCCAGGCTCCTGCAGAGCAGAGCCCCAAATCTCCCTGGATTCCCTGGAGAGACCCCGAAACACCCACCCAAGGCACGCTGGGGGTTGGATTCATGGACAGGGAAGGCAAAGCCTTCCCCAGGCTCCTGCAGAGCAGAGCTCCCCAAATCTCCCTGGATTCCCTGAAACACCACCCAGGGCACGCTGGGGTTTCCTTGGGGTGGTCATGGCTTTGTGGCAGAGCTCTTGCATGTTTTCAGCACTGGTTTGCTTAGCAGAAGACCAAAAGTATTCAAATAATTAACAGAGATTGCTGACGAACAGGGAAAGAGCTGTTTCTGTGGCTATCGGCTCGGACATTAAAGAATTCCACAGAAAAATGTCACTTTCTTGCCAATTTGGTACATTTGTCTTGTTTTGTTGAAAATAACTGAAAAGTATTTCCTGGCTCTGTACCACTGTAGAGATGTGTGAAATAAACAGCTCTGCCCTTATCTTAGCCAAGTGAAAATATTTCCAGTTTCCCCAGAATTCCCCTGATGAGGATTAGCTTCTCTGATGATTAAGAGGTTCAGGATTTTGGTGGAAACAAGCAATCCTTTTAATTTTTTTTTATTTTCAGTTTTTTGGGGTTTTTTTGGTCGTTATTTCTTATATTTTTGTGGGGGGACAGTGTGAATCCCTTTGCACATATTCTTGGAATAATTTGTAGCTTTTTGCTCCTCCTCGTTGCCTCTGACTCTCTCTGGGGGCAGTGGGTGCTCTGAGTGCATCCTGGAGCCCCTCATCCATCCTGTGTGGATTTGCCCTGTCTGCAGGTCTCATCCTGCCAGAGCAGGACACCTAGGGAAGATTAAGCCTTAAATGAAGTGAGAGAAGAGTTTGCACTGAGCTGCCTCACTCCTGCTTTGCTGGGGCGTAAATCTTTCCAGCCCAGCAAAGCTGGTGTTGAGTTATTCCCCCATGGCTGCACTTCTCAAACAACCCCACTACTGTGTCAGCGAGGGCACCCTGCTGTCCTCACCCCTTTTTACATTAATTTCTATTTTTACATCAGATAAGAAGCTCTTTCCAAACTCCCCACATGCTCTCACATGCTTTCAGGAGAGGACGGGGCTGAATCTGTGTTTGTGCAGACGGGGAGAGTTTAAGGCACTGATTAATGTTTACAGTTTGCAAAAATATTCAGCTTGTGTTGGTCAGAGTCCTGATGGAGCCTGAATAAAGCTCCAAACCACAGGGTCAGATATTTGGAGGCCTGTGTTGGCTGGGAGGGTTTGGAGCCCACACCTCTCCTGAGGGTGGCCCAAGAAGAGGAGCTGGGGGTTCAGAGGTCAGCACTTGAAAGGCTTCATCCTTGGGATTTGATTCCTGGCCTGGAGTGACATCAAGCTGGGGCTTCCAGAGTTCTCTCTGAAGTGTCTGCTGAGCAAACTGCTCTGCAATAGCATCAGCTTTGTGTGCAGAGGCAGGAAAATACCAGGGACCAGAGTGTGCTGCTAAGGGGAGGTTTTGAAGGAAAAAACTTCATCTCAGCCACTCAAGAGCTTCCCAACCTGACCTCTGGTCAGAAGGAGAATGATATTGTAGCTCAGTGTGCTGCTTTTCCTGCCCAGAATTGCCTAAATTATGTTGATTCACTCCCAGCAGAAGCACAGGCAGTGGGTGGGTGTCATAGTTGAGACAAACCAAAGCAACACTCCATTTCCAGAAGGCTACAAACTGTTTTTATTCTAGCATGCATGCCTTTTATATATTCTTACAAAGCTCATAACTTTACACCTATTGGTCATGAGAGACAGAGTGCTCATTGGAATAGGCAGTTGCAGGTTTCTCTTATTTATCCATTTTCTTTCTTGATTTTTATGTCAATGACTTTGGTAGAAAATTCAGGGGTAAACTTCTCATCAGTCCTCTTATCAAACTTTTCTCTGGCTCACGGAAGTTGCTGTAAAACCTCTTCCCCAGGTGGGGAACCACTGCAGGATCCAGGGCAAACCCAGGAGTTCCTTTCATGCTTGGCTGCAGTCTGGGACCTCAAATGGAGGGAGAATCTGAGCCCTGCAGAGAAAGCCCAAAACCTCTGGCTGTGTTTGGCTGTGGGAGCTCAGCAGGCTTGTCAGGAGGGTGGGATGGCCACGTGTGACACCTGGTGAGCCACAGGACCCCACCACACAGGGCTGGGGTCCATGGTCATTGGGGATTGGGCTGAGAACCTCCCTGAGTGCTGGCACCCAGGTTCCACCAGCTCCAATCCTTATTTACCAGCTGGAGTGAGTGGTGCAGAGTGGCAGAGAAATGCAGTTTATGTGCTAATAACTCTGGCCAGTATCAATAGCACACATCTGGTGGGATGCTGGTGTGGTAATCACATATCCTCTGAACAGAGAGACACAGCTCTCCCAGGGTTTTCCTGGGAAGCTGTGAGAAAGCTCAGACAAACAATTAAACTAATTACTACCTCGATCTCTGCACCTGGCAGGCAATCTCTGTTTGTCAAATATGTTTACAAGAAGGAGTTATCCCTTCTTGACCAATAGGTGAGAGAAGATTCCTAAAGGCCAATTGAGTCTTAGGTCCACCATTGTTTCTATCAGAACTGTGGATTTCTAATAACAAAGTGCCTTTTTCATGCCTTCTGATGATAAATCTCTTTATCACCTCTGTCTATTCCCAGTACCCCTTCAGTGATAATTTAAAACCCCTTTGGTGAGGTGCTGGTTCACTCTGCAGGGGGGAAGGGAACATTCTCAGAAAGAATCACAAAGTTTGGGAGAAACTCTTAAATATTTGCTCTCTGCCCCAAAAAATCACTTCATACCTTTTTTTCTGCTGCTGTTTTCCAGGTGAGCAGCGATGAGGGAAGTAAAACAGCTGGGTGAGGGCAGGGCTGGGGGGTGGCATCTCTTCTGGCTGCATCCAAAGGGATGCCCAGCTGCTCCTGGAATCAGTGCCAGGAGGAGCCCTGGGCACGGCCTGGATTTCTGATCTGCTCTCCAGTGGAAAATCAGTGGGCAGAGGGGTTTGGGGACGTCACGTGTTGGGTTTTTTGCAGGAAACAAAGAAGTCTGCTGTGTTGCCAGGGTTTTTGAGGCATGGCAGGCTGATGGGGAGCTCAGGTGTTGATGTGCCCTGGGCTCTGCCCCAGGAGCAGGCGTGTTGGGGCGGCGCAGTGGAGAGCTCTTAGGAAACATCATAAACCAGCCCCTAAACCACAATTCTCTTGTTTATTTTATCCCTCTAAGCACCACTTGACACAGAGAAGGATATTTGCACTTTGCATGGCCTTTGTAGGACGAGGGATTTAGCTCCAAATGTAAATGAAAATTCACATTTGAGCTGGATTGTGCATGAACATAAACCTGGTTCAGCACATGGGGGTCTCCGTTAGTTCCCAGCTGATATTGCACATAGAGAAGTTCAAAAACCTGCCTGGAATATATCTGAGCATGCAGCCCAGGACACGCTGGCCCCAAATCACAGACCTCATCCTTCAGCTTGTTCCTTTCCTCACCTCTTCCATGTTCCATCTCCTGCATGTTTCTGCTTTCCCAGTCTCCATCTGGCCATTTCCTTTTATCTGGAGTCCTTTTTTATTTTTTAAATTTTTTTTAAATGTCATAAAAACATGATTCAGGGTTTAGGGTTTTTTTTTTTTTGGTTCATAATTTAGATTTAGGATTTTTTTAGGTTTAAGGTTTTTTTTTTAAGTTTTGCTTTTAGGTTTAGTTTGGTTTTAGTTTAGTTTTTAGTTTTGGTTTTAGGTTTAATTTGGTTTTTGGTTTTAGGTTTTAGTTTTGGCTTTAGGTTTAGTTTTTAGTTTTTTAGTTTTGGTTTTAGGTTTAGTTTGGTTTTAGGTTTAGTTTGGTTTTAGGCTTTAGTTTAGGTTTTAGTTTTGGTTTAGGATGAAGATTCCAGCACTCCTGTTTATCTGATCAGGTTGACTGTGCCTGTGCAGGGATGAATTAACTCTGGAGCTCAGGATGCTGTTGGGCTGTGAAGCACCACATCACCAGCTCTGATTTATTTGGCTCCATACAAGAATTTTGAATCTGAATGAAATTCTGTGAGAGGCAGGGCCCCATCCCTGTCCCTGTTAAAGGAGGTTGCTGCTCTCCTGGCTGGCTCCCAGCTGCAGCAATGACCTGCTGCAGAGCCTCATGTGTTGCCACACTCCAAACAACTCCTGGTACTCAATCAGCTCAAGTAAATTAGGTGAGGAGGAAGCTGGAGCTGGCTCTGGCCTGGCCAAGGATAACTTATTACATAAGCAGGGCTCAGTTTGTGTTTGAGCCTGATGTGCTTTTGATGCCTGAGCTGTCTGGAGGAGTCTGAGCCTGGAGTCAGGCTCAAGGAGTCAGCCCAACCCAAAGTAGTCTCAGTTTTGTGACCAAACTTGTAGGACACAGAGCCACAACCTAAATGAGGATAAGGATTATGACTTTCTGTCAGTTTACCAATCTGTCCAGTTATTCTGGCCTCTTTGATTAGCTATTCCTACATTTCTGAATGCAAGAATTAATTAACTGCTGTTAATATGGATGGGCCACTGTTCATTTCCCATCTGTGACTCTGCATAGTCTCCTTCCCAGTTTGACAGCTGGCAGTGTGACTTCACAAGGTGTGCCAAGCACAGAAGCTGGCCACCCTTAATTATCACTTTCCCTTCCATCTCTAAATAGGAAGGACATGTGCAGCAGCATGAGCATTATCAAGATATTATGTTATATTATATTATATTGTATTGTATTATACTATATTATATTAATAATATGAATTATATTATATTATCGTTAATATAGCTACATCATTATTATATTTACTTATTATTATATTATATTATATTAACATTAATATATCTACATTATGATATGATATGATGTGATATTAACTATCCTCCCTGTGCTGAGGCTTTTGCCACAGTCCAAGGAAGGGGAATTGAGCAGTTTTGTCACAGAAGTCCCACTTGTTTTGGGAGGTGCAGGAGGAATTCCCAGGTCCTGAATGATCCCTTTGGTGGCTGCCTGAGGAGTCAGGGACTCCCTGAGCAGCTGCTCACTGTGACCCATCTGCATTCCCGGCAAGGATAATTTAGGATAGACAAGTCTTGGTGACATTTCTGAATGGAGGAACCCAGCCTGGCCCATTTTTCACAGCTCTGTGGAACATTAATTCCTGCTTGTCAGCACCTCGGTGTCAGAGCTCCCATGGCACAGCCTCAGGCTGGAGGCAGCATTCCCAGGAGCTGCTCTGGGCTAGCAGGGACATTCCATGTCTTACCACGGGGTATTTTGGAATGGGTGAAGTATTTAATAATTCCAAGTGGCTCCTGGCAGGGTGGCAGCACAGCAGGGCAGGGGCTTCACTGTGGGACAAGGGGAGTGCAGCTGGAATTGCTGGTGGCTCTCAGCGACCCCTCTGACATTTCCCCTTTTCCTGTCCCATCTCTTTGCTCCCTTGTGGTTGCAGCTGGAATTGCTGGTGGCTCTCAGCGACCCCTCTGACATTTCCCCTTCTCCTGTCCCATCTCTTTGCTCCCTTGTGGCATTCACATTCTCTGGAAAAATCCCTTCACCCAGGATTTTTCTTCTGGGAAGCTGAGGAGCTTCAGAGAAAAGGAAAACAATTCTTATCCCATTTGCTTCTCCCGTGTTGTGCTCATGTGGAATGTGTTTGGAGATTGTTCACCCACAGGTGATTGTTTCATTGCATTCTGCTGTGAGTTGTTTTCACTCTTTGGCCAATCAGGGCCAGGCTGTGTCAGGACTCTGGAAAGAGTCACAATTTTTCATTATGATCATTTTAGACTTCTGTAAGTATCCTTTCTGCATTCTTTAGTATAGTATAGTATTCTTTAATACAATATATTATAATAAAATAATAAATTAGCCTTCTGAGAACATGGAGTCAGCTTCATCATTCCTGGGTCCCTGCAAGTACAATACTCCCTCAGTGCTGAGCATCTCCCGGGGACTCTGCTGGACCCACCAGGCAGTTTGAGCAAGGTGTGTGTGCAGCACACCAGGCTGGACTTCTCCAGACCATTTCCAAACATTCACAGCATCCTTCAGAAAGGTCATATATTTTTTCCCCTCTACAAACCAACTGACCCAAAAATTTGTCTGTTATTTTTGCCAAAATGAAAATATTAATGAGAAGCATGTGAGCTGTTGCCTTGTGTGAATTTTAAGATGAGCTGAAGTGGTCCCTGAAATGTTAGGAAGCTGCTCTTGGGACAATGAGCAAAGGGGGCTCGTGACTGGAGTCCACCTTCCTTTGGAAATTGCTGCAGCAATAGCATGAAATCCCTGTTTTCTTCCTGGATTCAGCTTGTTTCAAAATTTTTTGTGGAATGCTATTCATTGCAGCCTAAACCACAAGTTTTAATTTGGAATTTTACTATGGCCAAATAATACTGTGAAAACGTCTCAGAGTAGCAGGGCCTGCTCCCCCCAGCTCAGCCCTGCGAGCACATTGTTTCAAAACATTCCAGAAAGTTAAATGAGGCTTTTGAGCTTGCCTCTGGAAAATCCAATAAGCTATTCCTACTTCTTATTTAATGAAAAAGGTAAAATAAAATTCCCCTTCTTGCAGGAAGCGGGAATGAGCGTTATGGTTTTCTTTGGAGCAGCCGTGGTGCCTGTTCCTCATTTCAGCTTAAATCTGGTGATTAAGCTTTGCTTTTTGTCGTTATTTTAAGAACAGAATTTTGGTGTTGGGTGCTGTTTCAGCAGCTGGCATTGTTTTGGGGAGGTGTGATGGTACACGAGGCACTTCCACAGTGAAACACTCCCTGCTTGGTGTAACCCTGGGGTCCCCACAGCAGCCTGGGGTTCCAGGGGGAGATCCTGATCCCCCTGCCTGCCTTCCATCCCTCCTCAGCCTGGTTTGGGGCAAATCTATGAGTTTATTCCAGGGTGGATGGTCAGCCCGAGCCCTGGAGCCAGCGGGTCATAATCAGAACAACAACAACAACAAAATTCCTAACAATAACAAACAAAAATTTCACAATTTATCTACCACTTTAAAAAAAAAATTACAAAAATTAAAAATTACATTACTAAATTATTCAAATATCTATTCAATTAACTTCCCAAACCGCACACCAGCCTGCTGCTCCAGGGGGAAATCCTGACCCCCTGCATGCCTTCCATTCCTTCTCAACCTGGTTTGGGGCAAATCCATGGGTGGAGGATCCACCTGGGGTCGACTGGGCATAATCAAAACCAAACAAAATTCCTAACGATAACAAACAAAAATGTCACAACAATTTATCTACCACAAAAAAAAAATAAAAAAAATTATCTATTCAATAATTTCCCAAATCCCACACCAGCCTGCTGCTCCAGGGGGAAATCCTGATCCCCCCTGCCTGCCTTCCATCCCTTCTCAGCCTGGTTTGGGGCAAATCCGTGGGTTTATTTCAGGGTGGAGGATCCACCTGGGGTCGACTGGGCATAATCAAAACCAAACAAAATTCCTAACAATAACAAACAAAAATGTCACAACAATTTATCTACCACAAAAAAAAAATAAAAAAAATTATCTATTCAATAATTTCCCAAATCCCACACCAGCCTGCTGCTCCAGGGGGAAATCCTGATCCCCCCTGCCTGCCTTCCATCCCTTCTCAACCTGGTTTGGGGCAAATCCGTGGGTTTATTTCAGGGTGGAGGATCCACCTGGGGGCGACTGGGCATAATCAAAACCAAACAAAATTCCTAACAAAAACAAACAAAAATTTCACAAAAATTTTTTTATCCCTTAAAAAAAAAAAAAAGAACATTATGAAAATAAAAAAAAAGAAGAAATACAAATTACATTACTAAATTATTCAAATATTTATTCAATAATGTCCCAAACCCCAACCTAGTGCTCCAGGGGAAAATCCTGATCCCCCTGCCTGCCTTCCATCCCTCCTCAGCCTGCTTTGGGGGGACTCCTCGGGTTTATTTCGGGGTGGAGGATCAGCCCAGCCCCGGCCGGGTGGATGCAGCCGTGGCTGCCTGGCCCCGGGAGGGTCGCGTTTCTCCACGCGTGGGCTGCGGGGACAGCCCCGAGGGCTCCCGGCGGTGCCGGGGGGTTCCGGGGCGCTCCCGGGCCCGGCGGTACCTGCGGAGCGGGGGCGGAGCGGGACCGCCCCGCGCTGAGCCCCCGCACCGCCCCGCGCATCCCCTGCTCCGACCGCCCAGCGCCCGCGTCCCGTCCCTGCTGCATCCCTGCCGTGTCCCGCTCCGTCCCTGCTGCATCCCTGCCCTGTCCCGCTCCGTCCCTGCTGCATCCCTGCCCTGTCCCGCTCTATTTCTGCTCCATCCCTGCCGTGTCCCGCTCCGTCCCTGCTGCATCCCTGCCCTGTCCTGCTCTATTTCTGCTGCATCCCTGCCCTGTCCTGCTCTATTTCTGCTCCATCCCTGCCCCGTCCCGTTCCATCTCTGCTCCATCCCTGCCGCGTCCCGTTCCAGCCCGGTTCTGTCCCGCTTCGTCCACATTCTGTCCCCGCTCCATCTCTGCCCCGTCCCGTCCCGTTCTGCCCCGTTCTGTCCCGCTCCGTCCGCATTCTGTCCCTGTCCTGTTCCCGCTCCATCCCCGCTCCATTCCGCTCCATCTCTGCCCCGTCCCCGCTCCATTCCCGCTCCATCCTCACTCCATTCCGCTCCATTCCGCTCCATTCCCGCTCCGTGCCGCGCTGATGGGCCGGCCCTGGGCGCTGCTGTGGTGCCTGGGCTGCCTGGGCGGCATCCCGGGCTGCTCCGGCGAGCACTACCGCTACGTGTGGAGGAGCTGCTACCCCTGCTACCTGGGGCGAGCGGGGTACCCCGGCCTGCGGCCAGGTACGTGCGGGGCCGGGGAAGGTCCCCTTGGAACCGGGCTCTGTGTGCCGGGCTGGGGCTCCCTGCAGGGCTCTGCCTCGAGGGGTTTGTGCCCGATTTCCCCCCCAGCTGCAGGGTGGAGGTCCCAGGCTGGCGGCCACCCAAGTGACAGACTGGTGACCTGGTTGTATATGTGCCTGTGCTTTCTATTATTATATTTATTTTTACATTATTATTATTATTATTATCATCATCATCATCATTATTACCATTATTACTATTATTATTACTATTATTGATGTTATTATTGCTATTATTATTGTTATTATTAGTATTATTACTATTGGTATTGTTATTATTATTCTTCGGTGCATTTCTTACTCTGAAAAGTCACTTCTGGCACAGGGGGAGAGAAACAGGAGTTTCTTCACATCTGTTGCTGTCCAGCTGAGTTAAAGATAGCTCCTGGGCCACATTCCTTAAAAAGCCAAATGCATGCATTTTGCTGGGGTATGTAGATTCGTTTTTTATCCCCAGCTCCAAAGGATCTCTCCTCAGTCCAGGGCAAAAAGTGCAATTTTCATGTTTTTAACATGAAAGAGTGGTGCCTTTCCCTGTGGGTGAGGTTTGGGGTTGCTGGGGCTGTGTGAGTGCAGCTCAGCAGACTCTCCCCCAGGACAGGGCTCGCTGTTATTTGGGGTTGGGTTTGTGCAAGGGGAATCCTCTGGCAGCAGCAGAGCTGGGCACAGCCAGGGGGTGCAGGCAGAGGAGCCGTGTCAGGGATCACTGCCCTGGAACATTCAGCCTCAGTGTCTTTTGGAAGCCAATTCCCAGCCTGCTGCAGCGTGGGAAGCGCTTGGCCAGACTTCCCATGGAGCAGGTGGAGGGGAGGGAGCCCTTGGTGCTCCCCCTGCACGTGGCTCACGTGGGCTGGGAGATGGGGACACGGAGCCAGGTGTGGATCCTGCCTCTGCACCCTCCCTTCCTCCTCTGGGCGTGCTCAGCTGCCTCCACGGCAGGAAAAGATTGTGGGGATTTAGGAAATAATAGAGAATGTGTGAAGGTCACTGAAGAATTGGGATGCTTGGGCGTAATGTAGACATCAAGGAATGCATTATCTCATCCTGGGATAATGCTAATAAATAAATGCCCCAAGCAGTGATATCAGAAGAGCTGTGAGATGTGCCAGAGTTTCAGGAAGGGGCGAGTTGTTGCTTTGTTATTTATAGATCAGATGTTTGTCTCAAGCTCACATCGTGTTTGCTGTCTCCATCCAACTGTGTCGGCTCAAAGTAACTCTCCAAGACAAGCTCCTGAGATCCAGCTTTGTGCTGGATCCAACCTTCCCTTCCCTAGTGCAGAATTCCTCAGATCCTGAGGATCCTGATCCTGTTTCTGCTCCTCTCAGCTCCATGGACAGGTAGCTCTGTGCAGGCTTGTCTTTATCCTTGGTGCCTCTGAGGGGTTTTTTATCCATCTCGTGACTCACCCTAAACCGGTATCACTGTGCTTTTGCTTAATTTGGTTAATTTTTCCTTTGCTGCCTGAGCTTCTCTTTGAGGAGTTCTCTTGGTGTGCTTTTATAGTCCCAGATGTTGCCTCGGTGTGGTTTTTAGGGTCTGTGTGCTGCTTTCCCTGCAGCTCCCATCTGCCCACCCAGCAGACACGTCCCCACAGCCGTGTCCCCTCAGCAGGCAGCTGCCACGAGGCACAAAGCTCTGCTGTGTGCACATCACCAGCAGCTCTGCGTGTGCCAGGAGAGGGAGGGGGTGCCCTGCGCAGCCCCTCTGTGCAGGAGCTGTGGCTCTCACTGAGCTCTGGGGGCCTTGATGTGCCCCGTGTGTGCAGACAGGGCTCTGCTGGGGCTGGTGGCAGCTCTGGGTGTTGTGTCCTTGCACAGCCGCCCCTACAGGAGGAGCTTTGTGCTCTGCTGGGCTTTCACAATCCATCACCACAGTGAGGTGGGTGATATCCTCTCTAAAGCAGCCAGAAACCAGCAGAGCTGTTGTTTGATCCTGTTCCATTAGCTCCTTCAACAGCATTTCCAGCCGGGGGTTTGGGATTCACCTTCTCTGAACAGAGAGACAATTCTTTCTCTCCCAGGTTTTTTCCTGGAGAAGCAGAGAATAGAATGATCAGAACAGTTTTGCTGCTCCTGTGTTTGTGCACAAGCAGAATGCATTATGGAAGATTGTTTACCTGGAGGGATTTGGTAATTGGATTCTGGTATGAGTGTTTTGTTTTTTTGTCCAATCTCTGCAAGCTGTGTCCTGATGGTTGGGCAGGAGACAGTCACGAGACTTTGTTCAGCTTAGTTCTTGTTCAGTTTCAGTTTAGATGTAGTGTAATATCGTGTAATATAGTATAGAATAACATAGTATAATAAAGTAATTAATTAGCCTTCTGATGTCATGGAGTCCTGCTCATCATTCTTCCTACAGTCAGGCAAAATTACCCCGATACAGGGGCTCCATTCCCAGCTCCATGTCTGGGAATCCACGGCGTGGCACAGGGAAATCTTTCACTCGGAGTGACAGCCTGCCCAGGGAATGGGGTAAAACAGTGATGAGAGAAGGTTGGAGAGGGTGAGAGCAGCAGCAAGTCCAGAGCAAGTCCAGGTGCTTGTTGCTGCGTGCACCTCTGCTCCACGCTGTGTAATTCCTGCTTCCAGCCCCATCCCCAGGCACTCAGGGGAGCACAAGCAGGAGCTGGGAGACTCTTCCAGCCCCACTGCTCAGGGGAAGGAAAAGGTGAGGTGAGGACAAAGCCAGGAACTGAGGCAAAGCAGAGTTTTCACTGCAGCAGATTGTTCTAAAGCTGATGCATCCATTCCTGAGGTGCCTTTGGGATGGCACAGGTGGTGTGGGAAAGTGCTGGGCATCTCCTATCTGCAGTGGAAGGAATTCTGGCCTCAGTAACTCCCTGCAGCTCCTCAAGGGCTTTCTCACATGCCTGGTTTAGGATGAGATGAAAGCTGAGGGTGTGGAGGTGCCCTGACCGCCCCAAATGGCCTTTTGATTGCCCAGCCGTCCTTCCTCAGCCTTGAGGAGTTAAAAACTTCCAGGCGAGCAGAGGAGATGAAGCACTGTCCTCTCCCATTGCCTCCTTGCACTGCTGGACCTTGCCATGGCTGTTTTGTCTGCACACAGGGCATCCAAATTCCTCAGGTTATTCCTGTTGGGACTGTGTGGCACATGCAAGAAATGAAGTAATGCAGAGGGTTTTTTCATTCTAATCTGTGTCCATAGTGTGGGATGGCTGTGCTCCCCTGCCCACGAGCAGGGACTGTTGGGTCCTCTCCATGCAGTCTTTTTACTCCTTGAAATTGCTGAATTATCTTCAGCAAACTGGTACTGGAAAGATAAAGTCACTAAATCCCACACATGCTCATCGTGGTGGATTTTAATTAACCTTTTCCCTGCAGCCCTGCTCTGTAATCCAGGCTAATTGCTGCAGGGATTAGAGCCTGGCACAGCTGCTCAGCCAGACAGAGCAAACCTCCAGTGTTCTCCTGCCTGTGCTTCCAGCTGGGCTCCATCGCCTCCTCCTCAGCCCTGCAAGGAGATAAACTGCCTCCCTACCAAATATTTAATACTTTGCAGAGCTGCTGTTGCCGCTTTCTTTCCCCTCACGTGTAGCTCTTGTTGGAGATAAATCAGTATTCCTTCTGGAAGGACCTGTGTGTGTTCAGGGAGTTCAGCCAGCCTAAGCCTCACCCTGTGCCCCTTTTCTTTTGTTTTTGTGTTCACTTTCCCTATTTTTGATTGCTGTATTACCTGTGTCAGCCCGTGTAGGTGTCTAACCAAACCTTTTTTTGGGTTTGTGTTCACCTTCCCTGTTTTTCATTGCTGTATTACCTGTGTTAGTCCATGTAGGTGTCTAACCAAACCTTTTTATGGGTTTATGTTCACCTTTCCTATGTCTGATTGCTGTATTACCTGTGTCAGCCCATGTAAATATCTAACTAAACCTTTTTTTTATGGGTTTGTGCTCACCTTCCCTGTTTTTCATTACTGTATTCCTGTGTTAGTCCCTGTAGGTGTCTGAGGTTTCAGAGTTTGTTGCTGCTCAGGGAAGAGGCTGGGATGAGCCTTCCTTGCAGATCTCCAGTTTCTTTACATAACATAGATCAATATTTCTGCTCTCTCATTGATCCCCATCCCCAGCCCTTGCTGCCTTGGGCTCCTCCTCCGTTGGCTCTGCCTGGTACCCACATCCCTGTGCATGCAGAGCAGGGCTTGGCAAACCCTGTCCTGGCACGGCTCTGGCTTGCTCAGAGTCAGCTGAAGAGAAGCCTGTATGCTTCTCATTTGCTCTCCTTTGGTATTGTTAATTCCAAGCAGATTTTGTGAGCTCTCCAGTAGGAAAAGAACCCCGGAGTGCCACGAGCCGCAGCTCGCGGTGTCACGTAGGGCTCGGGGTCCTGCTGCCAGCACCTGCACCAGGGCCAGTGTGACCTTCCCAGAGCTCTCCTGCTGGCCCTGGGAGCAGCTCCTGCTGCCTCCCAGTCTGTTGTACTTGCAGGGAGGAATGATGAATCTGACTCCATGTTCTTAGAAGCTAATTTATTATTTTATGATAATATATTGTATTAAAGAATACTATACTAAAGAATACAGAAAGGATACTTACACAATGCTAAAAAGATAATAATGAAACTCCTGACTCTTTCCAGAGTCCTGACACAGCTTGGCCCTGATTGGCCAAAGAGTGAAAACAACTCACAGCAGAATGCAATGAAACAATCTCCAACCACATTCCACATGAGCACAACATGGGAGAAGCAAATGAGATAAGAATTGTTTTCCTTTTCTCTGAGGCTCCTCAGCCTCCCAGAAGAAAAATCCTGGCCGAAGGGATTTTTCCAGAGAATGTGAATGCCACACCAGTCCCTATTCCCAGCTGAGTCACTGTCTCCAGCCTCGGGCACTCCTGGAGGTGCTGCTGCTGCTGCCAGGGCTGGCTGGTGGATCTGGCCCCTCTCTGCCCCTGGGGACAGTGTTGTTTTGGTCACACCACAGTGCAGGGTGTCCCAAAATCTCCCTGGTGCTGCAGAGGAGATCAGGGAGGCTCCAGGAGGGACTCTGGGTGGCAGGGAAGGTGATGGGTGATTTTATATCTGCTCTCCCCAGCCAGGAGGGGGTTGGGATGGGGACAGCCCTCTGCAATCACCGAGATTTAGAGGGTGAAAAGTACAAAGGGGGAAGAGGAGCCACGGAGAGAGGAGATGTAAAATTACTGAGTATGAGTAATGGGGTGAAAGTAAGAAGTTTACTCAAGACATCACTAAGTTTCTTGGACAGTGAATTCTCAACAGTTTCAGATTAGAGTTGAAGGGAAGCAGTGGAATAGTCATTTAAATGCAGACCAAAAAACTTTATTATGCTACATAAAACCTTTCCAAAACCCAGTTTTCCTGTTCCTGAGCTGACTAGAGCCAGTTCTGTGTATTAATAGCTAATCCTGCCCACAGAGATGAGTAGGGAGTGCCTCAGGGGCTCTAGGGCTCTGCAGTGTCCCAAGTGTGTGCAGAGGAAAATGATTTAATCAGAATTAGGTTGCTTTGACCGGCATCTCAGACTCATGCCATCACATTTTTCCCCTTGGAAAGCCACTTTGGCTTTGGCTCACTCTTCACAGAGCATCACTCAAAGCTTATGTTTCACCTCAAAAATCTATTCATTTTCCTTTCTTTCAGTATTAAGTGTTGCGGAAAAAAAAAAAAACAAACCAGGAAGAAAATACTAAAACCTCCTAAAAGGCTCAGTCCACTGAATAAAGCAAAGGGCTGGCACTACAGAAATGAGCATTTTGCTGGGTTGAGGGAGAGCACAGCTGCAATGGGAGTTCTGCAGGAGGAGCCCAGCATGGCCAGTGCAGCAGGACACCCCAAGACAAGGTTGGGGGTTCCTTGGGACAGAGGAGGGGTTTTTATGACCTCTGAGCTTTAGGTTTTAATGTTTTCAGCCTTGCTAAGAAAAGTGCTGTGAGAAAAGATTTTGTATTTGCATGTAATTTGTGTTTTGTATGTAATTTTGTATTATCACTGTAGAGCTCAGACTCAAACAGGCGTCACCTTTCCCACTTTTCCCATTCCACCCCTGACCCAGACCTTCCCTTGCTGCTGGCTGGTTTTCTTGGCAATTAGTCTGACAAATATAAAAATTGGCTCAGCCAAGGCTGTGTTGCTCCTTTTTTTTTCGGTGCCCTTTTCCTGCCCAGTGGGAGCTGTGGGTGAAGCAGAGCTGGGCTGGGGCACTGGGCACGTTCCTGCACCTCTGGCGTGTGAGGACACGGCCGGGGACCCACCCTGCCGTGATTCACTCAGGAAATGTTTCTTTATCTTCTCAGTAACAGTCGTGGATGGGAACTGAGCTGGCTCCGGGCTGGCCTTGCTGGGAGGGGTTTGGGGGAGCTGGAGGTGAAGAAAGTGCAAAGAAAAGCCCAAATGGAGAAACCCAAGCTGCTGAAGTTTGTCTCTCCATGAGGAAGGGAATGGCTGGTTGGGTGCTTTGTTGTTCCTGGAGTGGGATTCTGGTTCCCCACTCTGATCCTTCCCAGTCAGAAAGGTTGTGTAGGTGCACAGCTGTGCACACCCACAAATGGCAGGAATTAAGGGATTGCACAACTCTGTCCTCATCATCTCCATGTTTCTGATCATGAACAGGGAGAAATCTGCCTCACAAACTTCCTTTGACAAGCAAGTATAAGGGTAAAATATGAATTAATCCATTATCCTGGAGTCAGTGGGAAAGGTGACCATTGGCAGGTGATCCGATGAGGATGGTTTGTGCTGGCTGACAAATCAAATTGGGTTTTTGTGGTTGTTGATCACTGATTGCAGGTTTGTGCCTGGAATTTCACAAACAGCTTGACTGACTGAATGCAACAAAATGGCCAATCTTGTTCCCTTTGCTTTCATCCCTCAGATCCAGAGTCAGGCAGCAGAGGATAAATATTCCTGAGCTCAGACACCCTCCTGTCCACTTGCCTGAATTTTTACCCACTTTCCCCTTGTTTTTTTGCAGATGTTGATGAGTGCCAGGTGCACAACGGGGGCTGCCAGCACCGCTGTGTGAACACCCTGGGCTCCTTCTACTGCGAGTGCCAGCCCGGCTTCCGCCTGCACACGGACGGCAGGACCTGCCTCGGTGAGCCTGCCCTGCACATCCCTTGGCAATCTCTCTTTGCAGCCCTTTTCCTACCAGTAAATCCGTGGCAGTGAACAGAAAACCTTGATTTCCTCACTCCCTCCTATTCTCCGTGCCCTGATTGTGAGATAATGCTGATGGGTTTGGGTTCCTCTGTGTCTTCCCTCACAGTTTCTGTCCCTGGGTTCAGAACATTTGCTGTATTTCCATGTGATCACATAAAACTAGGGCTGCTTCGCTGTTCCCGAGTTTATTCTGGTTCAGGAGAATCCCTGGGTTCAGAACATTTGCTGTTCTTCCATGTGGTCACATAAAACTGGGCTGCTTTGCTGTGCCTGAGTTTATTCTGGTTCAGGAGAAGTAACTCTCAAGTGCTTTGGTGCTTCTGCTTTAGATTCAGGATATATCAGATATGGCATTCTTAGAACAGATGCATAAATAAAAATAATGAGGAATTTCAAGTCAGGCTTCATTTTGACCTCAGTATTTCCTCAACATTTCAATATTTTCTCAGTGGGCAGCAGGTGTGACAGACAAGTGACAGTAAATGTGGCTGTGTGTGGAACTGTGGCCATAATAATCCAAAACCTTCTTCTCTGGGATGCTGGCCATGCATTCTCTTGGATGGTGCTTGTCCAAACATCACCATCCAGGCACCAGGTTTGCCCTGCAGCTGATTTTGGGGCCAATTCCTTGAAATGTTGTTGTCTGCCTGCCCCAGACTGGAGGCTCAGAGTGGAACTTGGAGTCTGCCTCCAGCATCTGTGGCTGTTTTAATTAAACCACTTCTCCCCCACAGCTTCATTTGACACATTTTTCCACTATTTGAGGGATATTTTCATGCAAGTGGAAAGAATTCCCGGGCCATGGTGTTTGCAGAGTTTTCTCGGAGCACAGTCACGCTCCAGAGTCTGCCTGTGTGTTCCAGTTGGGAATGGTGATGTGAGCAGGAAAAATCCACCCAGGGAAGCTGTACCCACCGTGCCCAGCTCTGCACTGACACACATCTGGCCACAGCTGCCTCCAGTACATAATGACACCCAACCAAGTGAGACTTAAGGTGCAGGATCCCCATATTTCCCTGGGAATATCCAGAAGGAAAAGGATGGCAAAGAAGGGACAAAGCCAAGCCTGGCAGCCAGCACTGAACTCCACACTCGTGTCGGGGTGACGAGCTGCTGCTGCTCACATGTAAGTGTGCTGTGGTCTGTCATCTCCTAATTGTCCCTGGGATATGTTGCTCCCTTTCTTGTGGTGAGCAGCGATCCCGTGCAGCCACATTTCTCTTCACAGAGAAAAGCAAGGCACAATTCTTCCCAAGAATATTTCTGGGTTTCATATTCTCTGAACCTCAGAGAAAGGAAAAACAATTCTTATCTCACTTGCTCTGCCTGTGTTTGTGCAAAAGTAGAATGAAATATGGAGATTTGTTTCCCCAAAGTGATGGTGTTTTGTTTCCTTGGCCTATCAGGGCCAAGCGTGTGTCAGGACTGTTGGCTGACAATCACAAAAAGAGTACAGTTATGTACAGATCTGAGTGCTTAACAGATTCAGTTTAGATGTAATGTGATATACATCTAAATATAATATAATATAATATAATATAATATAATATAATATAATATAATATAATATAATATAATATAATATCATTATAATATAATATAATAAATATAATATAATATCTTTATAATATAATATAATATAATGTAATTATAATAATATATAATATATCATATATGAAAATATATAATTATAATATATGCTAGATGATATATATAATATATAATATATACAATATGCTATGATATTAGAACATTATAATAATATATAATAATATATAATTGTAGTAATTTAATATAATAATATCATATGATTGTAATAGAATAATATAAATATAGTGTCATATAATATAGAATAATACGGTATAATAAAGTAATTAATTAGCCTTCTGATATCCATAGAGCCCTCATTGTTCCTCTCCTTTGGGGGCAAAAAAAATCAATGGTAATCCTGCAGCTGCCCACACCTTGCAGAACAAAACGTGGGACAGGAGTGCTCAGCAGCCCCAGCCCCAAAAGTTCTCAGTTCTCAGGAAAAGCATTAAATGCGTCTCTAGAGGGAGGAATCTCTTCTTTAAGAGGAATTTTCATAGTTTTCTTTTGCTCTCCAGGCTTCCCTGCTGGTGCATTCCCACAGGATCCAGCCCCACTCCTGCTGCCCATGCCCAGCACTGCAAACCTGCTTTGCATTAAACTTGTGAGCAAATATTAGCCATAAAGTGCAGTGCTGGAATTCATCTGCCAAAAGTGAGAGGTCTCTGTTCAGGAAATCTGATCACGAGTGAGTGGGGCAGTTCCTGGAGCTATGGGGAGTGGAGCCTGCAGGATCTGCAGTGAGTTTGTGCTGGTACCCCTGGGATCCAGAGCACCCAGGAAGGCAAAGCAGACCAGGCAGGGCAAATAAAAACCTCTCACGGCATAATTATCTAATAATGTTTCTAAAATGGATCTAAAATGGGGCTTTCTCATTTCAGGACTGGTGGCTTTTTCTATTTACAAATTTGTGCCTGTCCATGTGTATATGTCACACCTTCACAGAGCTCTGTACTGACCCAGTTGTGAGGAGGGTGGAACACCTTTTCCTCAGAAAAGCTCAGAACAGAGCAAGGCTCAGAGGTGCCTCCTCTGCTGGTGTTTGTGGCTGTGCTGTTGTACCCACAGACACCAGGTTGCCTTGTGGTCAGTTCTGAGGGATTTCTAAGAAAAAACAAAGCTGTTTTTCTCTTCAAGCTGGGATGTCCTCTCATTTTCTGTAGAGATTCTGTGCTGTTAAAACACAAAATATTGCCACTAGATATAGAGAATAGGCCAGAAATGAAGGGAACTGGAGACAGTGAGCATCCATCCATCCATCCATCCATCCATCCATCCATCCATCCATCCATCCATCATCCATCCATCCATCATCCATTCATCCATCCATTCATCCATCATCCATCCATCATCCATCCATCCATCATCCGTCCATTCATCCATCCATCATCCATCCATCCATCATCCGTCCATTCATCCATCCATCATCCATCCATCCATCATCCGTCCATTCATCCATCCATCATCCATCCATCCATCATCCGTCCATTCATCCATCCATCATCCATCCATCCATCATCCGTCCATTCATCCATCCATCATCCATCCATCCATCATCCGTCCATTCATCCATCCATCATCCATCCATCCATCATCCGTCCATTCATCCATCCATCATCCATCCATCCATCCCTCCATCCATCCTTGTCCTGCTGAGGGAAGCTCGCAGCTCCACACTGGGACAAGCACAATTTTGGGTGGTAGGAAGCTCCTGGCTGCCCCAGCGAGAGTGTTCTGGGTACAGAAAGAGGCCTTTGCAGTCAAGTTTCTCATTAAGGGCTGTCAAATCATGGATTTAATCCTTTAAATGCTTTCTGGTGCCCACAAAACCCACAAAGGCTCCGATGATGGACCGGCTGCGCTGAGCTGGAGCTCCACGATTCACCCACAATCGTGCCAAGGGTTAGTTGTTACCTGGGGCTGTGACTCAGGAGGGCACAAAAATGGCTTAAAACCCCTTTCCTGTGCCCAGCTCTCAGCTGGTGCTCTGCAGCTCCCTTGTGCAGGATCCTTTTGTTGTGCCTTTGTTCCGACGGCCGCTGAGAGGGGGAGAAAAGGAGCAGCCGCTTCCACTGCGAGTGAAACAGAACAAAGAGAGGCCTTGGGCGTCCTGAAATTACCTCTTTCTTTATCAGAACCACATGGGCAGGAGGCAGGAAGCTGACATCTCCAGGTCCTTCTCCACTGTTTCAGCAGAGGGATGCAGGCCAGGCCGAGGCTGAGGGCTTTAATGGGAGCCAATTGCTTTTGTTGGCCTGAGGAGCAGGGAGATGGTCTGGATTAACACACAACATGTTTCTGGAAGTTGTCTGAGGTCTGGAGAAATCAGTTAGGGATTACATGATGGAGCCCTGTTTGTATCAGGAGAACTTCAAATGGAGAAATCTCAGTGATAGGGGTGATATAATGAACAGAGGGACCATGCCAGGAGGTTTGTGTGGGCTTGAGCTGTGTGTGCAGGGACCACGTGTGCTTGGTGGGGCTTTCCACTTTGCAGACACCTCGCACATTTTAGGGAATTTGAACTTTTCTTTGCCCAGTCACACATTTTTCAGCCTTTTCTTAGAATTGCTGGGGGTTTGTGTGATGCTGCAGAAGGAACATCCTGCTCAGTTCTAGTCACAGCTGCTCACAGTCACTTTTAGGGTATCAGCTCGCTGCTTCTGGTGGCAAATCACTTGTGTCTGAAGGAAAGGTGAGAGGGAGGAAAGAGGAGAAGTGAGAAGAGAGAGAAAAAGTCAGAAGGGCAGCTGGAGGGTGCAGAGATCAGATATTAACTCAATTCCTATGTTAGGCTGCTGCTGCACAGATCCACTTCCCAGCTGCAATCAGGAGCAAAAATCTCCTTTCCATCCCTCTTTATCCATTTCCCAGACCTGAGAGGGTCAGAATCTGGGAGCAGCATCTTCCAGCAGCACTGCACTCCCCTCAGACAGCGGGGCTGGAAGGAACCTCCCTCTCTCAGACACTGAAATATCATCTGTGGAAAATCTGTCTGAGCTGTAATTACAAAAATCTGTGTGATGTACAGGATGACACTGGGCTTGGCAGCCTTGTCACAGAAATGTTAAGCTCGGCAGAGCATCTGGGAATGGAAATATTTTTAGAGTGGTTCTGTAAACAGAATAAAAACCCTGAGCAGTAATTAAAACAAGGCCAGCAGTGAGGTCTGCTGGCTGTGACTGCGAGGAGCCAGCTGAGGAGACCCAGCCTCACACGGGTTCTCTCTCCTGAAATCTTGCATGGAAGAACCCAGACTTTGGATTTTTTAGGAGTTTGCAAGGAGGCTGTTATTTGAACTTCAAATTAATCCGAATAACTGCATCCTGGGAGGTTATTTTAGACACAAGATGCATTGGCTTGTTCCATGTTGGCCCAGTGCTTTTCCCAGATGAAGGAATGTTTTGGCAGGCATCAGCATTGTTTGACTTGTTTTCTTTTTTTATTTTAACAAAAAGGCTCTCCAACAAGCACATTATTTATGGCTATTTTTGAATATATGTTATTAAACACTTAAATTTATTAGAATATTTTTAAATGACCACCCATCTCTGCTAGAGCTTGAGTAGTGTAACTCTGACCCAGAGCTTTTCAGGAACGTTAAGTATTTCTTGTTTCCTTCCAAATGGATTAAAGGAAACAATGCCAGCACAACTAACATAAACCCCAAGTTCTTGCTCCAGCCTTATGATTTGTATGGCAAAATCTTGACCCTGTCAAGCTGCTTTTATTCCCCCAAATGTTGTTTAGCTAATTAGAGGCATAAAATGAAAAGTTGAGTTATTTTAACATTTGGAATGAGAGTGATCCTCAGCTCTGAGTCAAAGCATTTTTTTTTTACAGGGGAAGGGTGTGCAGAAAAAAAATGAATTTTTTTTTTGCCTTTATTTTTGTCCTGAGCCAAATATTTGTTTTCACTAATGTATAAGAGCAAGGATCCAACTTGCCCTGGGATTCAGAGGTGTGTTACAAGCAGAGATTTCTGCTGGCAGCTGCTTTCCAGGCTCTCCTGCTTCCAGAGCTCTGGAGGTTGTGGAGAGCACTGTGATCACCTGAAGGATCAGTCTGGGGAGAGATGGTTTTCATTAGAGGTATTTTTAGCTTTTCTATAAGATTCCTCTGAGCCAGCACATGAGTTTATTCTGGAGTTTGAAAAATAGGTCAGAAACGTGTGAGGCCAGAGCTGATCGTTCTGCTCAGCTTAGGGGAGCCAGGGCTGGGTTTCCATCCTGGGCCAGGGCCAGCTCCAGCCATGTTCCACCAGCCCAGTGGGTTGTGACACTTTGGTGGCTCCTGAGAGACAGAACAGGGGTTTAAAGGCCAATTTCCCAGTTCTCATAAGAGACAGCGCTGGAGGAGCTCAGTGCATGAGGAGTTGGGTGGGTTAGCTCAGGAGACATCCAGTGCTCCAAGAGGGGACTTGTATGGCTTTGGAGGCATGTCAGCATCCCACAATGACTTCTGTACCAGAGTCCATCAATCCAGCTCCAGAAAGTCCTTCTCTGTTTAGTTTCCCAGCTCAAATTCCTCCTGGATCTGAGGTTGATGGTCCTGGAGAGCAGCAATGAAAACAAAGCTTCTGACATTGCCCTGGCTGCTCACAAGGTGCTCCCATCCCAGTTAAACACCCCTCTGTCTGCTGATCCTGCAGACACATCCCAGTTACAGGAACAAGAGGAGGCTGTTCCCAGGCTGATTAATGATAGCAGGCTTGTGAGGAGTCCACGTGCTCTCCACGGGGTCTGTTTTGTGCTGTAGCCTAGGCAAAACCTTCTGTTTCCTGCCTGCTTGGAATCTGCTTGTGCAAGGCCACACAGAAGAGCTGTGGCACAGCCAGGAACTCCAGTTTTTGTCCAGAGCCAAATGTTTGCTTTCACTGATGTACAAGAGCAAGGACCCAACTTGCCCTGGGATTCAGAGGTGTGTTACAAGCAGAGATTTCTGCTGGCAGCTGCTTTCCAGGCTCTCCTGCTTCCAGAGCTCTGGAGGTTGTGGAGAGCACTGTGATCACCTGAAGGATCAGTCTGGGGAGAGATGGTCATGGGTATGTTTTATGCTGTAGCTCAGGCAAAACCTTCTTCAGTTTCCTGCCTGCTTGGAATCTGTTGGGCTCCTTATGCAAGGCCACACAGAAAAGCTGTGGCACGGCCAGGAGCTCCAGTTTTCGTCCTGAGCCAAATATTTGCTTTCACTCATGTACAAGAACAAGGACCCAACTTGCCCTGGGATTCAGAGGTGTGTTAGTTCTGCTGGCAGCTGCTTTCCAGGCTCTCCTGTTTCCAAAGCACTGTGATCACCTGAAGGATCAGTCTGGGGAGAGATGGTCATGGGATCTGTTTTGTGCTGTAGCTCAGGCAAAACCTTCTGTTGCCTGGCTTCTTGGAATCTGTTGGGCTCCTTGTGCAAGGCCACACAGAAGAGCTGTGGCACGGCCAGGAACTCCAGTTTGGAAGCTCAATTCCCAGTCCTGCCTGCACTGAGGATGAAATCAGAGCTCCTGCTGCTGTGTCTCTGTGTGCTCTGTCTAGGTGACACCGCTGCTCACAGCAGCAGGGACCCCACATGCCCCAGGTTCCACACAGAAATCTCCTGCTCAGAGCCCTGAGCTGGGGGTTGTTACACCTGGCCCAGGTATGGACACACAGGATGCATATTAAAACAATTTCTCCTGAGTGTTCCCACAACTGGCAGCACCTGCTGGGCCTCGGTGACTTTTGCACATCCCAGAGCCAGAAACTCAGTTTTTTTACAGGAAAACCTGCATGTGCCTCAGCACAACTCTCTGAGCAGTAATGGCTTGAGGCAGCTGTGCCACTGCACCTGCAGGGACTGTCCTGGGACTAAAGGATGGGAATTCCAGGAGCAGCACAGAGCCTGGCTGCTGACACGGCGCCCTTTGAGAGGGCGGATGCCTGGCAGGAAACCTGCTTCCCTCCCATGTAGTGCTGGACAGGACCTGACCCAGCTCCCTGTGTCCTGGAATCACCTTCAGGGAGACCCCTGGGGCCTCTTATGGCGTGAAAGAACCATTTAAGGGGAGATTTAGGCTGGGTGTTAGGGGGAAGTTCTTCCCCAAAAGGGGGATCAGGCGTTGGCTGTCCAAGGAGGTGGTGGGGTCACCAGCTTTTATTCTGCCCAACACTGCTGAGCTGATCTTGCCTTGGAAGAGCAGGATGCCCACCTGGCACGGAGCTGGGTGGCCTCTCCTGCACTGCCCACGGGTTTTGCAGCAGCATCTCCCACTTAACACCCTCCTGGCTCATCAAGTTGGCCACAAACTTGTCACTGAATGTGCTCCAGTCTTCAATTCACACCAGCTTTAAGAGTGGGCAGTCTGCCCTGGCCCTGTGTGAGAGGTGCCCTTCACACATGCAGGTGCCAAACCTGTGTCCCTGTGTCCCCAGGTGCCACCCAAATGTCACTGTCATATTTGCTTAAAAATCCTTTGCCAGGATTTTTTCTCCTGAGAAGCTGAGAAGCCTCAGAGGAAAAGAAAAACAGTAATTATCTTCTGATGTGGAATGCAACAGGTGCATCTGAGTGTTGCATGTTGTTTTTACTTGATGCCCAATCATGGTCCAGCTGTGTTGAGGTTCTGAGAGTCACAGGTTTTTATTATTCATTCCTTTCTGGCTTTCTGTCTGTATAATTTCTCTGTTCTTTTTAGTATAGCTTGAATATAGCATATAATATCAGCCTTCTGAATCATGGAGTCAAGATTCTCATATCTTCCCTCGTCCTGGTGACCCTCGAACACAACGACAATCCAAACTCCTTTTTTGCCAAACCTTGTGTCCCCTTGCAGCTCTGAACTCGTGTGCCCTGAACAACGGTGGCTGCGAGCACGACTGTGTGCAGGTGACCCTGGCCCAGCACCGCTGCCAGTGCAGGCACAACCACCAGCTGCACGAGGATGGCAAACGCTGCATCCGTGAGTCCTGGGGGGCTGGGGAGCCAGGGATTCCAGCTGGGAGCTGTGGGAATGGGGATGCTCAGATGTCCAGCAGATCAGACTGGGGGATTTCCAGTAAAAACTCTGTGTGTTTTGTTGTCATGGACATATCCTGTGGTTTGTTCCAAGGGATGGGAAGAGCTGGAGGAGTTGTAGCCAACAAAAATGAAATTGTATGAAGGCACAGGCTGCTGTGGGAGGGGAGGGACAGCAAAGTGTGGCAGTGGGGTGGGATCATCTCCCTGTCTGGCTGACCTGCTCCTGGCTCAGGAGGGAGAGAAGCTGAAGGGGACAGAACACAAGGTTGTTCTCGTTCCTGGCAGTCGGCATTCGAAAGGCAGGAAGGAGGGAAGTCCTGAGCTGTGAAGTTGCTACAGCAAAAGAAACAACTGGGATGTAAAAAAGCAGCAGTCAGAGAGGTTTGGAGCATCTGTCCTGGTCCTGGGGCAGGTCAGATATTGGGAAAACTCTGGTTAGCAGTATTTGGAGCAAGCTGCCAGCACTTGCTGTGTAATCTCTGCAGAGGGACGTGCCCGTGCCAAGCTTCTCTGGCAGGGTTTTACCCAGCTTGATGCCAGCCTTGTGCAGCATCTCACAGCGTGTACATCCTCCTGAACGGGCAGAGCAGGGATTTTCTGCCTGGCATTCTCACAGGCTGCAGCGTGCAGGATCTGTGTGGGGTGACGCGGCTCTGTGCTCTGCCTGCAGTGAGGAACCCGTGCTCGGACAGGAACGGGGGCTGCATGCACCGCTGCCACAGCCACCGCGGCCGCGCCCGCTGCGAGTGCCACCCCGGCTACCTGCTGGCCCCTGATGGCAAGGCCTGCCAAGGTGAGTGCCCTGCAGAGCTCCCCTGCAGGAAAAGCTCTGGGTCTGATGGGCCAGGGCGTGCTCAGTGGGAACAGAGTGGAGGGAAGGACATGCCTCTTGTATTTATGCGGTTCCCAGATGAAGGAAGGAATGATGGACTGACTCCATGTTCTTAGAAGGATAATTTATTATTTTATTATTTATATTATATTAAAGAATACTAAACTATACTAAAGGATACAGAAAGGATACAGACCGAAGGCTAAAAAGATACTAATGAAAAACTTCAGAGTCCCGACACAGCTTGACCCTGATTGGCCAATAAGTCAAAACAATTCACATGAAACCAATGAAACAACCACCTGTTGGATAAACAATCTCCAACCACAATCCAAAGCAGCAAAACACAGGAGAAGAAAATGAGATAATATTGTTTTCCTTTCTCTCTGAGGCTTCTCAGCTTCCCAGGAGAAGAATCCTGGGCAAAGGGATTTTTCCAGAAAATCCCAGACTGCCACACATGCCTTCCCTTGGGTGGCTTAGGTGGTGTCTGTGCAAGAGCCCTTCTGGTGCTGTCTGCAATGACAGAGCTGCTCCAGGGGAGATTTAGGCTGGGCATTAGGGAGAAGTTCTTCCCTGAAAGGGGGATCAGGATTTGGAATGGGCTGTCCAAGGAGGTGGTGGAGTCACCATGTTTTATTCTTTATTTAAGAATAAACTTTAAGAAAAAACATGTGGCACTGAGTGCCATGGTCTGGTGACAAGGTAGTTTTAGGTCAAAGGTTGGACTCGATTGTCTCAAAGACCTTTTCCAGCCTAATTGATTTTGTGATTCTGTGAATGTCCCACTGTCATGTCCCCATCTCCTGGGAAGCTTTACAGCAATCCCAAACTCTTACCTCTGTGTCTTTATTGGTCTGCACCCCAACGAAGAGTTCAGGCTGCAAGAAACCGGTGCAGAACTCAAATACCATAACAACAGTCCTTTGGAAGGATGTTTAAAGTTCAGCCTACTTATCTTGGGCTTTCTCCTTCTCCCAGATGTGAACGAGTGCCTGAAAGGGCTGGCCATGTGTGCACACCAGTGCCTCAACACCCGGGGCTCCTTCAAGTGCACCTGTAACCCGGGCTACGAGCTGGGGGCGGATGGCAAGCGCTGCTACCGTGAGTACTGCGGGCTCAGCTCTCATGTCTTCATTTCTTTTCTGCCAGGGGCAGAATTAAATGTGTGAGATAGTATTTCTTGTTTGGACTCAGATGTTTATTAGTTCATATCTATGTCCCACTCTCACAAACCCTGAGTTCTACAGCACTTCACTCTAAAAAAAGAAAAATGGAGCTGTGTCTCTCTCTACAAGGCCTTTTAAGGATAAACTGTCCAATTAAGAAATGACACTTCAATTATTTTTACTTTTAACCCAATAACCAACCACCCGTAGCCTGCAATGTGGACTTTTTTTATCCAGTTATACAAAACCACCCAAACTCATGGAGAAGAAGATGAAGAAGAAGGTGAAGTAGAAGAAGGACCAGCCTCCACCCTAAAACCTCCATCTTGTTTTATATATATCACTATATTCTAAACCCTTAAAACTCTCAGTTTTCCACCCTGTGACATTACACACTTCTATTCAAACTCCACATCCACAATCCCAGTTCTATCATTCCATTTTGGAATCCTTCTCCACGGCCCAGGTCAATGCAGTGTTCTCTTGTGTCTGTCAGCACAGAAAGTCTGAAATTCTCAGTGACCAGGCTTCCAACACTCAGCCCTGCCCAGCAGGACAGGGCACACCTGGGCTGCTGCAGGCCCATGTTTGTCACTGCCCTCTGGGAATCGCCAGGGCCAAGCTGTGGCAATCTCTGCTGAAGGATTTCACAAGCAGTTTTGAGGCTGTTTACTCCCCCACTAAGATAAAAATCTTGGTCTGGTCTTTAAAGTCACCACAAAGACACTTTAGCTGGTTAAAGCAATTGATTTGGAGCCATTTGGCTTCAAATAAGCCAACTTCTGCTCTTGGGGACTCTGCTGGACAGGCTCAGTCAGCTGCAGATGTGTCACTGGAGGAATTGAGCCAGAGAAGGGATCACATCTGCTCCCATCAAGGAAAGAAATAAGCTCGGTGATGCAAGAATGAGCCAGACTGTCCTCACAGCTTCGTGCAGCTGCTGCACCCCAGCAGGGCCAGGCTGAGCCAGAGCCACCAGCCCCTGACAGATGACAGCCACCGTGGCAGTCCCAGTGCTGGCAGCTGGTGCTACTGGGAGCCTTGAGGGTCCCCTTGTGCAGCTGCTGGAGCTTGGCAAGGCTGGGAGGACAAGGCTTTGCAGGCCATAAACGGGTCCTGAAAGGCATCAAACAGAGCAATATGGGGCACCAGGATGATGACATGAGGCTGAAGAGCCTAAGTATGTGCACAGCTTTCTTCTTAGGGACACAGCCAGTCTCACACCATGACACTGACATTGCCCTGGGGTCGGCAAAGCAGCCTTTCCACAGGAAAGGTTTCTCCCTGCCCTTCCTGGCACATTTCTTTTAATAACCCCGTTTTGTGCTGCTTTAGTAAGAAAAGGGAAGGGAGGGATGACAGTCACGTTGTGAAATCTGGAAAAAGTCTTCCACTGTGGCACAGCTTTTGTTTTTGACAAGCACAGATCCATTGGGAAGCATCAAGCTCCCTTTCTTTCATCCTCCTTGGTTCTGAATGCACGAAAAACTCAGCGCTCTTGAAGGCAGAAATTGTTTTCCTGAGGTTCAGGACTGAGTCAAAGCTCCATGAAACAAGTTCCTTTTAGTTTAAGAAAGCTTAATTAACTAGACAAGTTTACAGAAACCTTGCCAAGCTCGGATGATCTATGGCTGCAATTGATGTTTGCGCCGACCGCTTTTGACATGTCAGGAGCTAACGATTCTCGCTGTAGGCATCTGGATGTTTCCCTACTTAGCTGTGTTCTGCTGCTCCCATTTCTGCCTGGCACCAGAACAGCTCTGCTCTGAGGCTGAGCCAACTTCTGGTTGGCAGCACACGCTGCTGCTTGGCAGGAGTGGGAGCCTGTTCATCCCAGAGACTGTCCAGAGCCTGCTCCACAGCCCCGTCCCTGAGAGGCTGCGTGAGATCCTGAGGTTTCTTTTTATACCCCACTTCCCAGCCCAGCAGTGGCCTCTGTGCTGAGCTATTTCCATCCTTTCCCACTGCAGATCCCCCTCCTGAGCAGGGATGCAGTGCCAGGAGCTGGTGGGGGCAGGCAGGGGCCAGCTGCGTGTGCAGATGTGTCCCACAGGATCCTAACCAGGCTGCCTTTTCCAGGGATAGAGATGGAGATTGTGAACAGCTGTGAAACCAACAATGGGGGCTGTTCCCACGTGTGCCACCACACCAGCTCTGGCCCAGTCTGCACCTGTAACTTTGGCTTTAGGCTGGAAGAGGACCAGAAGTCGTGCACTGGTAAGGAACAGGAAAAGGCCAGACCTTGATTTCCAAGCACATCCCAGGTAACGGTGAGGATCCCTCTTGGGATCTTAGGTCAGGATCCCTCTTCGCTACTGTGTATGTGCACTTCAAACAGGCTAAAGAGGATAGAAGCTGATGGAAAGTGAGAGCAGATGAAATGTTGCTCTGCTCAAAGATGTCCCCAAACTTCCCTCAGGATGTACTTGGACAGCACTTGTGACTTGGACAGTAATTATGGCTTCCAAACTAATTAGTTTTTCCCGGATGAAACTGCCCCAAGCAGGAGTCAGTCAGCTGGAATCACCCTGCTTGTTAGGACACCTGTAACCACAATCCCCAGCTGGGAATCACAATGAACTTCCCTCAAGGACTCAGGATTCCTCCCTGGATGGGGAGGATGCTCTGTTAACACAAAGCTCCCTGATTTCAGGAGGAACTCGAGAATTCTGGCTCAGCATTTGGCAGTAGATCAGTAAAAGCAGCTTACAGCTCCTGCCACCACTCTGCAGAGTATTAACACCCTTTGTTTCTCGTTTAGATATCAACGAGTGTGACACGGGCTCTCACTGCTGTCAGCAAGACTGTTACAATTACCCTGGGGGCTACGAGTGCTCCTGCCACGCCGGGTACAGGCTCAGCACGGATGGCTGTGGCTGTGATGGTGAGTGCCAACTTCAGAGGTACCAGCTTTAGAGGTGTCACAACAGTGCTGCAAACCCGGGAGCCACAGAGAGTTCTGGTTTTCCTTTGCTGCTGCAGAGGTCCTGTCCCCCTGTTCACCTCCCAGGGACCTTGCAGAGGTCCTGTCCCACTGTCCCTGGCTCCAGGCAGGGCACAGAGGGACACACAGGGTCCCTCTACTTCTAATTTGCCTGTTGTCACCTTCCTCAGTTTGTTTAGTGTTGGGCAGCTCAGTTCTAACCCCCATACTAAGCCCAGCCCAGCTGGAGAGGATTTTTGAACACACCAAGGTCAGATTGGGCTAAGTCAGAGTGAGCTGGCCCAGGCCTGACCCCATTAATTCACACAAACCATTTGATGTTCAACCCCAAAGGGCAGCACTGCCCATCACTTTCACCCAAGGGATAAAGACAAATAACAATGTCTGTATAAAACACAGCCAAGATGGTGACTAATGAAGCTTTTAATTAGGAGAGCAAGAAATTGTCCTACCTGGTTGCCAACAGCCAGGCATTTCTTCCAGTTTCTCCCAGCTCCTACCAGTTTTCCTGCCAGCTTTCTGATGAGTCACCTTCTCAACAGAAAGAATGTGGGGAAAAATCCCCCTGATGGTTGTTCTCACTTCCAAAGCTCTCAACATTTCCCAGGGGAAGGAGCCAAACACACCCGCCTCTTCCTACACAATTAATAATGGATGGGAACTGAAGCCCAGCACATTTTTTTTTTTGAAACCCAGGCACCCCTAATCCCTGAGGTGGTTTAACTCCATTTTTAGAGCTGATGGCTTCACATATTTAGCAGAGAGGATGCCACCAGCCTATTACTCCTGCATGGCCAGGCCCCTGTCACTGCTCCTGTCCCACTGGGGTGTCCCATGTTTTGTAGATGTGGATGAGTGCTCTGCAAACAACGGTGGGTGTGAACACACATGCCAGAACCTGCCAGGCTCCTTCCAGTGTGGCTGTGACATTGGGCACAAGCTGGATGAAGACAGAAGGAGCTGCATCTGTAAGTGCCTCGTCCCAGCTGCCTCAGGCTGGGCAGTGGGTCCCTCCTGTGCCTCCTTAGCCCTGCACCTCACCTCTTTCAGCTCCTTCACAGCACCTGAGCAGTGGCAGTGCCTCAGCCCAGCCCTGGAAAGCTTTCCCAGACAGGAGCAGTGCTGTTTCAGCCTGGTTCACAGCACTGGCCAAAGAAGTGCAGGGAGTTCTGGCACAGCTCCCCCTCCAACAGCCTGGGGTGTTAAACACTGCCTCCATGTTCACACAGAGCCAGAGCCCCTTCCCCAGTCACCAGCCTCTACAACTTTTCCTTGTAAGAAATAATGGAGGACTTATTTGTAGCAGTACAGAGATCTTGAGGTCACATACCTGACCTGGGCCCACTCTAGCCAAAAAAACCCTGAAAAAACAACCTGGGAAAGGTTCAGAGGTGTCAGAATGGGGTGAGATCAGTGCTGCAAACCTGAGAGCCACAGAGAGTTATGGTTGCAGAAGTTTTGTCCCCCTATTCACCTCCCAGAGATCTTGAAGAGGTCTTGTCCCACTGTTCCTGCTCCCTGAGACCTTGCAGAGGTCCTGTTCCCCTGTTCACCTCCCAGGGACCTTGCAGAAGTCCTGTCCCACTGTTCACCTCCCAGAGACCTTGCAGAGGTCCTGACCCACTCTCCCTGCTCCCAGGGACCTTGCAGAGGTCCTGTCCCCCTGTTCAGCTCCCAGGGACCCTGTGTGGTTCCCGCTGTGACGCTGTCCCCTCTGTCCCTGCCCCGCAGCCCTCGAGGACACGGTGGAGGCCCTGGATGGCCGGCGCCCCGTCATCCGCCCCATCCCTCACGTGGCCATCCTGCGGGATGAGTTCACCCAGCTCTTCAGCGACGACTACGAGGAAGAGGAGGAGGAGCTGGAGGCACGGGGGGAGCACACGCTGTCAGAGAAATTCGGTGGGCATTGTGCAGCAGCCGTCGGTGTTGTGCCTTGCTTGGAGCTCTTCAGGAATGATGGTGCAGGCTGGGTTTAGTTGTTTGGTGAACACAGCAGGCCTGTTGAGTGCCTTTTCTGCGTTTAGCTCTGCTGCAGCCTCCACTTGGGGAGGCTCCAAACTGCCCAGGGTGCTGCAGCACCCTCAGGGAGGTTCTCATGCATGGTGCCTTGTGGTAATCACATATTTTGTGAACAGAGAGAGAGCTAGTTCTCTCCCAGGATTTTCCTGAGAAGCTGTGAGAAAGCTCAGAGAAAAGAATTAGAAACAATTGTTATCTTCATTTACTACACTTGTTGAGCCAGTGATGCGCAGAAAAGTGCACGTGTGAACTGTGTTATGGAGATTATTTACCAAAGGGTAGTTTCTTAATTGGACACTAGTGATGGTGTTTAGATTGATTGACCAATTAGGCCAAAGCTGTATCAGACTGTCTCTAAGGGCTATGGTGTATTGTTCACATGCGCTCTGAACAGAGACAAGCTGTGAGAGAAGCAGAGAAAAGAATGATCAAAACAGTTCTTATCTCATTTGCTGCTCCTGTGTTTGTGCCCGTGTGGAATGTGTTCTGGAGACTGTTTACCTGAGGTGATTGCTGGATTGGATTCTGGCGATGGCGTTTGGATTCATTGACCAGTTGGATCCACATGTGTGCACATTGGGACTTGGGCAGAGTCATGGGTTTGCTAGTTAGTGACAGTTTTTGTTGGTGTTATACAGTTATAGTATAATATAGTATAATAAAGTGATTAATTAGCCCTCTGATATAATAGAATTCTATGCATCATTCTTCCTGCCCATCAGGAATCATAGCACCGATATTACGGGCTTTTTAATAGTATAGTACAGTATAGCTTAATACAGCAATTAATCGGTGTTCTGCAATCATGGAGTCAATGCTAATTATTGCCTGTTCAGGGGACCATTACTGTGACAGTGCCTCTCGTTGCAGTCTGCCTGGAGCACACGTTTGGCCCCGAGTGCAGCCTGACCTGTGACGACTGCCAGAACGGAGCCACGTGCGGCGCCGAGGGCAGCGGCTGCCTCTGCCCCGCCGGCTGGGCTGGCCTGCTCTGCAACCAGAGTGAGTGCAGCTCTGTGCTCTGCTCTGCAGCCCTGCGAGGCTCTGCCTGAGCTGAGCCTCATCTCTCTCTCCCTCCCCAGCTTGCCCAGCCGGCACCTTCGGCATCAACTGCAGCCAGAGCTGCCGGTGCCAGAACGGTGGCACCTGTGACCCTGCCAGCGGCGCCTGCCGCTGCCCGCCCGGTGTGGCTGGAGAGCTCTGCCAGGATGGTGAGTCCAGCGTCCCCTCACCCTCTCTGTGGTGCTGGGGGCCATCCCTGCCCTCCTCCTGCTCCTCCTTCCTGGTGTCAGTGTCTTAGCAGGGATTTGTCACCGCTTGACGCGGTGCTGGATTTTCCCCAGCCAGCTCCCAGCACTGCGCCAGGAGTGGGCTGTTCCCAGAAAGCAGCACAGTCTGGGACACAGAGGACACAGTCTGGGACACAGAGGACGCAGAGGACAGCCTTGACCTCTCAGAGCCCTGTGGGTGGGTTATTTCTGTCCCAACCAGCAGAGTTGCTGGTGACAGTGAGGGCAGAGCTGATGGGTGCCCTGGAGCACCATGAAGTGACATCCCCTGTGACACTGCACAGCTGATTTGGAGCTGGTGCAGGGAATCTGATCTCTCTCCTCCTGTAGGGCTTAAACCCTATGGCAGAAGTTGTTAAATATCCAGAGCAGGAGCAAGGATATGGGAGAGGCCTTCAGAATGGTTTCAAAAGGATTTTTTCCATGGAAGGGTCAGGGACCAAAGACAAAGAACGACAACAGTGTATAAGGGTTTTTAAACAGGGGCAGTTTTAGGTGAGGGGATAAATCAGCAGCTAATTAGAGATATTCTGGGGAGGGGTAAAGGGCAGGGTTCACAAAAGCAACTTCCAATGAGGGATTTAGGGGAGGGGTTTGGGGCGATATTGAACTTTAGGGGATTTCTGAAAGGGAATTCCAAGCAGGGGGTTGGCACCAGGTAGGATTGACAGGGAACTCAGGGCAGATCAGCAGCATCTTCCAGCTCTCTTGTTGAGCCATCCCAGTGAGAGCAGCTCCAACACATTCCTGCTCCGTCTGAGTCCATCAGCTGCTGAGTCTTTTGTGGAAAAAATGTCATTTTAAACAGCAAAAGGAGTGGTAAATGGCATTCTTCCCCCACAAAACAGTGCTACAGGTGTTCTGTCTCTGCACTCTAAGACCTTTGCAGTCCCTGTTCACTGCTCATCTGTGACTGGGAGCAGGGATCTCTATTTCATGGGGCATTCAGTGGCAGACACAGGAAAGAATGTCAAACCCACAATTTCCATGGTTAATTTCCATGGAAACGGAGGAGGTATTTTCCACCCAAAGCATTGGAAAGCTGTGACAGCAATAGTTACCCAAAGTACCCAGAGTACCCAAAGGAGGTGTCACTGCTGGTGGTGCTCATTTCTTGCTCCCAAAGGGTTAAAATTTGGGGGACATAATTTGAAAACCAGAAAGAGGGAGACAATCAGAGATTCAGATAAAAGGACTTCAGTCACATGTTGGGAGCATATGGGAGCTATTACTGAAGGAGGAGAGTGAAGCAGAATGTAAATGAACACAAGAGATACCCCGACCTCTTCTTTCTTTAGGAAGGAGGTGGTTGAGAGGGACAGAGAGAAAACAGGAAGGTAAAATGAAAATAAACAATGCAGAATTGCTCTGTTGTCCCAAGGCGGCATTTCTTCTGCTCCTCTGTTCGTAGGGACAAGGCACGTGCTGCTGGGCAGCTGCTGGCCAGAGCACTCTGCTGACACAGCCTGTCTGCCATGTGCTTCCAATATCGAGATCTTTAGCATAACAGAGAAAAAACAATAATTTTATTCACTTAATAGTGCAAATATCCCTGTGGCTTTTCAACAGGAGCAGCCTCGTGGGTTGCTTTCTCACGGAGGAGAGCCTTGACCTCTCAGAGCCCTGTGGGTGGGTTATTTCTGTCCCAGCCAGCAGAGCTGCTGGTCAGTGAGGGCAGAGCTGATGGGTGCCCTGGAGCACCATGAAGTGACATCCCCTGTGACACTGCACAGCTGATTTGGAGCTGGTGCAGGGAATCTGATCTCTGTCCTCCTGGATGCATCCCTTCCCTCGGCGCATCCCTGCTCCGGTTCCGAGAACTGAACACAGCTCTGATTCCGGTGTGTTTCTCTCAATTAAAACAACCTGCTGAAACTCATCTTCCCAGGAAACCTCTCTCTGTTACTAGGGTGCCCCAAGGGATTTTTCGGGAAGCACTGCAGGAAGAAGTGCAACTGTGCCAACCGGGGTCACTGCCACCGGATTTACGGCGCCTGTCTCTGCGATCCCGGCTTGTACGGCCGGTTCTGCCACCTGGGTAAGCTCGGATTATCCCTGAATTCCAGCCCTTCTGGCAAGGAGCTTTCTGCCCCTCGCTGACCAGCTCTCCCCTCTCCCTGCAGCGTGCCCCAAGTGGGCGTTTGGGGCCGGCTGCTCGGAGGAGTGCCAGTGCCTGCAGCGCAACTCGCGGGACTGCGACGCCAGGGACGGCTCCTGCCGCTGCAAGCCCGGCTACCGCGGCCAGCGCTGCCAGGACAGTGAGTGAGGCACAGGGACACACCTCCAGCTGGCGTGGAAAACACCTCCGAGGCCATCAAACCCAACCTGTGACCCAACACCACCTTGGCAGCCACACCATGGCACTGAGTGCCGCATCCAGGCTTTTCTTAAACACCTCCAGGGATGGGGATGCCATCACCTCCCTGGGCAGCCCATTCCAATGCCCAGTCATCCTTTCTGGGAAGAATTTCTTCCTAAGGTCCAACCCAAACCTCCCCTGGTGCAGCTTAAGGCTGTGTCCTCTTGTTCCTGATCCCTCCTGGCAGGGAGTGATGAGGTCTCCCCTGAGCCTCCTCTTCTCCAGGCTCAATAACCCCAGCTGCCTCAGCTGCTCCTCACAGGATTTTTGTCCCAGACCACTCACCACCCTTCTTGTCCTTCTCTGGACACGCTCCAGGCCCTCTATGTCCTTCCTAAATTGGGGGGCCCAGAACTGGACACAGCACTCGAGGTGCTGCCCAACCAGTGCTGAGCACAGGGGGAGAATCACTGCCCTGCTCCTGCTGGCCACACCATTCCTGATCCAGGCCAGGAGCCACTGGCCTTCCTGGCCACCTGGGCACAGTGCTGCCTCATGTCCAGCCTGCTGTCCATCAGTCCCTGCAGGTCCCTTTCTGCCTGGCTGCTGTCCAGCCACTCTGTCCCCAGCCTGCAGTGCTCCAGGGGTTGTTGTGGCCAAAGTGCAGGACCCAGCACTTGGACTTGTTAAACCTCATATCCCATCTATCCAGCCTGTCCAGGTACCCCTGCAGAGCCCTCCCTCCCTTCAGCAGACCCACACTCATACTGGTGTCATTCTGTCCCCACAAAGCACCCCCAGATCATCCCCCTTTCTCCTCCCATGGCCTTTTCCCCCCATTAATTTTCTCAGGGGAAAGCTCTGCTTGTTTTCCACCCTTCCAGACTGTCTCACCTCTTGCTCACTCAGCAGCACACCATGCTCACACTCAGCCACGTTCAGTGGTCAGCAGGAGCTGTGTGGTGGGTGGGGACAGCTGTGACAGTGGGTGGTGGGACAGCTGTGACAGTGGGTGGTGGGACAGCTGTGACAGTGGGTGGTGGAGCTTGGAAGGATGCTCAGCACCCAGGGGCAAGGAGTAATTTCAGAGCTTCTTTCTCTCCAATTCTGGCTGTTCACAGGCTGTGACCCTGGGTATTACGGGGATGGCTGCAAGAAGAAGTGCAGCTGCTCTCCAGGAGTGCCCTGTGACCCTGTCACCGGGGAGTGCCACAAGGAGTGTCCCCCAGGCTACCACGGCGAGCACTGCGACCAAGGTAAGGCAGGGCCCTGCAGGGCAGCCCTGTGTGTGCTGGAAACTCACCAGTCCTCAGCATTTTGCTTCACAAAACGACACAAAAGCACTTCCAGAACCCCCTGAGAGCCCCAGCCCACTGCAGATGATCTGATGGGTGGCCAGCAGAGACTTCAGGGGACACAGGAGCTGCCATCCACAGGTCTCTGTGAGACACTGCTGCCTGTTGAAAGTGCGAGAGAGAATTCCTGGGATAAGATTCAGAAAAGGAGAACAAGGTCTCTCTTCATCCTGCCACTGGACATCTCTGTGTGGGTAGATGGAGATGATTGGGATCTAATTATCTTTCCCTGGCCTTGATGTCTTTTCCCTTCCAGACAATCCCTGCCCAGCACAACAGTATCACATTTTCTGCTCTGTTCTTTATTTTTCTTGAAACTCTGTTTCATCTGCAAGTGCAAAGGAGTATTTTACCTTTAATTTACATTAGAATTCAAACTTCTGCCTCTGTATGAACCTCCTAGAGCAGTTTTGTGCTCTTCCCAGTTGATGGGAAGGTGACTGAGCTGCCCAGCTCTGTGGATGTCTAACTGTGTCCAACACTCGGGCTCTGAGGGTGCAGATTTCAAGATCCTGGGGGTGGTTTGTGTGCCAGAGAGCTTCACTTTGGGCAGACAAAGGTGCTTTGAGAGAACCCAAAGGCAGTGAGTCATTGGCCCGAGGTGATGATTACAAAATATGAACACAGTGTTTGGAAAAGAATAAGTTCTGCCAACCACAGAGCTGAGTGGCAACTGAAAAATCAACCCACTGCTGCCCTTGTCAGGCTGGGGCCTCCTGAACCCCCTTCAGCTGGTTAGGACCTGCAGAAAATGCAAAAAGTTGGACACTTGGAGACAGACTGCAGCAGCAGCAGACGCTCCATGGAGAGGTTGGAAGTGGCCAGCATCTGGATTTGGACTGGAGCATCCCAGGGGCTTCTGCACTAACTGATGTTTAGCCAAGCACTGCTTCACCCCAGCCCAGAAGCTGCAACCATCAGCCTCACTGATCTGCCAGCAAAGGGTCGTGGTGCAGAGCCCCATCTCTGACAGAGCAAGAGCTGCAGAAAGCAGCAAAAATCTCAGTGCAATTGCTGACCACAGTGCTGGAAGGAGAGATGGGAGCAGCTCCTGCAGGGCCGTGCTCCCTGGCAGGGTCTGACAGCCCTGAGCCCCCCGTGGGGGGATGCTGTGGCCCCTGGAGCCCCTGGACCTTGTCAGGCTGGGTGCTCCCGCTCAGGATATTTTTTAAAAGGGTAAGAAAGGAGCTGAAGGCTGTAGGGGGGAGTCACAGGAAATAACACAAATATTTGTATAGAAATAGTAGGCTCTTGGCTGTTGTTCGGATCTGGAAATTATTAAAGGGTGAAGACAAACATCTGCCATCAATTAGCAAAGAGGAGGAATAACAAAAACTCCACTGTGTCACTGGAAATGGAGGCGCTGCGTTTCCTCCGCGGTTTGTCGGCGCTGGTGTGTTCCCCTCTGCTGAAGCTTTTCAGAACTTTGGCTTTGGTGAGCGTGGAGCTCTCATGGGGGACTCAGAGAGGATTTAAGGATCTTTGCTCTGGAGCCCTCAGTTTGCATGTCACCAGCTCATTGCTAAATTGTGGCACGGGGTGCAAAGATCAAAGCGAGCTGGGACCAGCAGAACCACGCTGGCATCAGAGCAGAGGGAAGGAAAAGCACTTATTCCTCCTCTGGATGAGGATGTTCCTTCTTTCCTTCTTTCCATCTGTGTCCTGCTGCAAACCTTGCTGCTTCTTAAAATCCTGGTGCTCAGATCCTGGAGGCATTCAGCCAGGGAGGTAAAAACCCCCAGAGCACCTTGGAAAAGCCAAGGGTGGTTTGGTGTGGGGCTGTGACCCTGGTGCTCTGCACCCCAGCCCAGAGACAGCAGCGTGGCTTCGGCAGGGTCCTTGTCCAAGGACTGGAGATCAGTTTGGCTTCAGTTTTTGTGGGTGTGAGTGGTCACTCTTGCATGAAGAAATACTTGTTGAAAGGACAGACATCAGGCAGACAGACCAGGTGGTGGTGGCAGTGCTGGAGGTGACCAGAGTGGCTCACAGAGGGGTCACACCCAGGCTCAAAGAATCACTAATGTTGGAAAAGACCTCCAAGATCACCAAGTCCAACCTTTGAGCAAACACCACCATGCCCACTAAACCATGAGCACAGGTGGGAACCTCTCACAGACACAGAGGCTCCTTCAGCCTGCAGGGCCAGGTTGGTAAAATGCTCTTGGGTATCTTGGGGGGGGTGTTCTGACCCTGCTGTTCTCCCACAGAGTGCCCTGAGGGGACATTTGGGCCGGGCTGTCAGCATCCCTGTGCCTGTGGAGAAGCGTCCTGTGACAGGAGCACAGGGCAGTGCCACTGCCCACCTGGCTGGACAGGACACGACTGTGCCCAAGGTGAGCACGGGCAGCAGAGCAAACACTCAGGGACTTCAGTGTGGAGGGAGGGATTTAGGTGTAGACTTGTTGCTTTTCTTTTACTGAAACTCATTTTAAAAACACCCAATGCAGTTAGAATCATCTTTGTGGAAAATTAGAGAAAATTTCAGCTTTTGATGGTGAGTCTTGAACAACATGATGAAAAAGATGAAGATGTTTTTTGTTGTTGCAGTCCTCAGTGTAGGAGAGGAACCTTTCTTTATTGATGCATGTTTTTCATTGCCTTCACCAGATTACTCTTTAACTGCTGGAGGACTAGAGAGTCTGAAATGGAAAGCTTTTGCATGATTCTGCAGTATTGCAGCAGCTGGAAGGAATTAGTCACATAGAGATGTCCTGCTCCTAAGAGTTTGGCTGAGCAATGAAACTACGTGTGCACAGTGCTTACCATACTTTTCAAGCTGCCTTGTTTCCAGGCCCTGGAGCAGCTTAGGACCAGTTGGAGAAGGATTCCTGTCCTGGTTTTAGCAGTTTAGCCTTTTGCTCCTTCTTTGCAGCTCCCAGTGGGTCCCAGAGCAGTGACTGATGTGCTGTCCACGGTGTGACGGCAGCTGTGGAGCCCCTGTGCCAGCAGCACCATTTCCCACTGAGGAGCCCTTGGAGCTCCCTGCAAGTGGCTGCAAATCCAAAATTGGCATGAAAGTCCTGGAGTGAGCTCAGAATAGCACTTAGAGACAGGCAGGGCCGTGCTGTGCTCGCTGGCAGCCACGTGCTGTGAACAAAATCCACGTCTCGCATGAGCACAGCTCTGACGGCCAGAGGGAGCCCAAAAGGTCTCACATTTCCCTCTGCCACCTCAGCTCTGACCCTGGTGCTCTGTGTTCTCTGTCTGCTCACGCTCCAGCCTGCCCTGAGGGTCTCTGGGGGCCGGGCTGCCAGGAGATCTGCCCTGACTGTGCCAACAACGCCAGCTGTGACCGCGCCACCGGAGCCTGTCTGTGCCCACCTGGCTACACCGGGCAGCGCTGCCAGGATGGTGAGTGCAGCCTGGGCTGGGTCCCTCACCTCCAGCTGCAATGGGGGCATCTCAGCTGAGCTGGAGCATCCAGTGACCGACCAGGCACTGCCACGCTCAGCACATCTCTGTTCCTCACTCACTGGGGTGCAGCCTGGGGACTTCACAGCCCCTCTAGCCCCATCTCCCTTGCAGTGACTCCTGCAGCAGGAGAAAAGAAGGCAGAATGCTGAGCCCCTTGTCCCCTTCAGCACCTGCACTCGGGGTGTCAGGGCTGTGTCAGTGCTCTGCCGGCTCCACCCGGGGCTGGGATTCCAGCAGCCACCTGCAGTCCCTCCTGTTTCCCTTGGCAGTGTGTCCACCCGGCTGGTTCGGCCCCGCCTGCCAGCTGAGCTGCAGCTGTGGCAACGAGGGACATTGCCACCCGGTGACGGGGACGTGCAGCTGCCCGCCCGGCTGGACGGGGCACCACTGCCAGCGAGGTACAGCCCCTGTGCTCTGCCACCCTCACTGCTGGGCCACTCTGGCCGTGCCAAGCTGTGCTGCCACCTCCCCATTCTCATCTTCGTGCTGTGCCTCTGCCAGGGAAATCTCTCTGAGATCCTTTTGGTTTCTTTGCTGTCTGTCTGGTGCTGGCAGTGCCGCTGGCCTCTCTGCAGCTGTGTTTGTCATTGTGCCCAAGGGATGTTGTGCCTGCTGGTGAAGGCAGCACTATGCCCATGCCATGCTCTCTGGTACTCACCAGTGATGGCTCCTGCTGTGTTTTTCCAGCCTGTGACCTGGGGCGTTGGGGCCCTGACTGTGCCCACGCCTGCAACTGCAGCAACGGCGACGGCAGCTGCAGCGCCGAGAGCGGGCAGTGCCTGTGCGAGGCCGGCTACACGGGCACCCACTGTGAGCAGAGTGAGTGCTGCCCTGCCCTGCCTGCCCTCTCACACCCACCACGGCCTGCAGGGCTCCAGGGAAGGGCATTGCCCCAGCCCATCCCCTGCCCTGGCTGTGATGCTGATCCTGTGCCCAGGGTGATGTGGGTACGCACCTGTGAGGGGTGGGTGGGAACCTGCTGGTTGTGGGTTCAGCTGTCAGATATTTTTATTCCATTCAGAATGCAAGCTCCTGCCTTAGATAGCTTCTCTGGGACCCAGGAAGGGACAGACTCCTCAGTCTCATTTTTTTCAGAGTGCCCAGAAGGGTGGTTTGGGCAGAGCTGTCGGCACCAGTGCCAGTGTGACAATGGAGCCACCTGTGACCACGTCAGTGGGGCCTGTACCTGCAGCCCAGGCTGGCGAGGAACCTTCTGTGAGCACCGTGAGTACCTGACCCTGGGCACCAGGCCTCCATCCCAGAGGGTTTGTGCTCCCTGTCTGACTTTGTTATCCCATTACAGCGAAGAGAATTCCTCAGGATGGCCATGGGGGGAGCAACAAGTCTGCAAGCTGCTGCCTCTGGTTTTATTTCTGGAGGGAAAAGGTCTAGGGGGAAAAAAAAAAAGGCTGTGAAAATGTAAATAATAGGTGACCCAGTGGTTGCACGGCTGCTGTGGTCACCTGAGTGCGTACATGTTGCACTCAGGGTCTTGGAGCAGCCTCTTGGAGGATCCTTGGATGCAGGGATCCAGCTCCCCCAGCAGCCTCTCCGTGGTCAGGAACCTCAAGCCATCACTCCTGATCCACCACTGCCCTCTCCTGTACCTGGAATGTCCACAGTGAACTTACATCCAACATCTGTTGCCCTCAGCAGCCCTGTCACACTGGTGCAGCCTCGCACTGGCCAAGGGACAGGCACCTTTTCCCACTGGGAGGGCTCCAGCTCTGCATTTTGTGTGGATTTCTCCTTTGTTTTTCCACAGCCTGCCCTGATGGATTTTATGGACTGGAGTGTCGACAAGCCTGTGACTGCCTGAATGGTGCCCACTGTGACCCTGTGACAGGACAGTGCCAGTGTCCCCCGGGCTGGACTGGTGCCCGCTGTGCCCAGGGTAGGTGTCTGTGCCCAGGGCAGGTGTCTGTGGGAGGTGCCCACCCTGCCCTCCATGGCACTCTGGAGGCAGAGCTTTCTCTGCCGCCAGGTCAGGGGAACCAGAGTTCTGGGTTGTCCATTCCCTATTTGTGATTTTCTCTGTGTGCAGTTTAATTTGGGTTCAGACTGGGGGGCTCTGCCTGGGCATTTGTGGTTGGATGCAATGAGGGTTTGGGCAACCAGAAAAAGTGCTTCCAAACAGATGAGGGATGCCAGGCCTGTAGGGCACATTATTTCCCTGTAACCCCACAAAACCCCCTCCCACAGCAGCCAGCCACCCCTGACACATCCTCTCCCAGCCCTTGGCAGGGTTGGCAGGAGCCTGGCTGCTGTGATTCCCACCCAGTGCCCACCACTCCTGCCTGCTGTGCTCCCCTGCAGCGTGCCCGGAGAACAGGTACGGCCAGAACTGCAGCCACACCTGCCACTGCTTCAACAATGCCACCTGCAGCCACATCAGCGGCCTCTGCCTCTGCTCCGAGGGGTGGACGGGACCCTCGTGCCAGCAAGGTAACCCTTCCCACACCCCTGCTTCCCCTGCCAGCCCGGGGAAGGATGCCACTCCTTGGGGTGGGCAAGGAATGGTGCCCACCTGTGTCGCTGTGTTCGCGGTCCCAGGATGAGAGAAGACATGAATCTGACTCCATATTTCTAGAAGACTGATTTATTATATTATTATATTATATTATATTTAAAATTCTATACTAAAGCTACACTAAAAAGAATAGAGAAAGGATTTCATCAGAAGGCTGGGAAAGAAAAGGAATCAATAAAAACTCATGACAGAGAGTCCGACACAGCTGGCTGTGCTTGGTCATTAAGTATAATCAATCCACATGAGACCAATCAAAGATACACCTGTTGGTAAACCAGACCACATTCCACAGCCATCAGATAGTTATTGTTTACATTTCTTTCCTGAGGCTTCTCAGGAGAAAAATCCTGGTGAAGGATTTTTCAGAAAATATGACAGTGACACACCTGAGCAGCTGACATACCTAAAGTTGTCATTGCCTCAAAATCAGTGTTGCTATCACACCATCCACCCACGGCTCTGGCAGCGTGGCACAAGCCTCCAGAGCTGTGTCCTGATGGGGATGTCTGTCCTGTTTGTCCCTCAGCCTGCCCGGAGGGGTTTTATGGGAAGAACTGCCAGCAGCGCTGCCTCTGCCACAACGGCGGCACCTGCGACCCGGCCACGGGGACCTGCGCGTGTCCTGCGGGCTGGACAGGGCTGGCCTGCGAGCTGGGTGAGGAAACAGCTGGGAAACGGCTCTGGGGCAGACAGGGCCTGGTTTGGAATGGTTTTCTGATGGTTTTCAGCTTGCTTTTTCTACCTCTGTCGGGTCAGGATTCACTTGAGACAATAGTTCATGTTCAGGCTTAGATGTTTATTGTTTCTTATCAGTGTTACAGCCTCACAGCAGTGAGTTCTGGTAACAGTGAGTTTTTTCATGAACAAGGCACAAAATGGCCAACTATCTCTTGTTAAAAGGTCTTTTAAGGCTAAAGTATCTAATTAAGAAATGACACCTAAATTATTTTCGCTTTTAACCCAATAACTGATCACTCAGAGTCCGCAATGTGGACTTTTCTGTCCAATTGCAAAATACCACCCAAACCTGTGGAGAAGAAGGAAGAAGGAGGTAAAGGAGGAGGAACAACTTCTGCCCTAAAACCTCCATCTTCCTTTATATATATTCCCATATTCTAAAACCTCAAACTCTAAGTTTTCCACCATGTGATATTATACACTTCTTATCAACTCCACACCCGTAATCCCAATTCTGTCAACCAATTTTGGAAGCTTCTCCATGGCCTCAGGTCAAATGCAGTGTATTCTAGGGGGTCAGAGTCTGTCAGCACAAAAACTTCTCAGCACCCAGAACTCCACCAGTTTTCCTGTGGAGGTTGGAGGTGACGTGCGAGGGGTTGGGGCGCTGGGTCCTTCCTGTGTGTGCAGCAAGGGCGGGAGCTGGGAGGGTGGGCACCCGGGCAGTGTCTCACCCTGTGCCCCTGCCAGCCTGTGCCCAGGGGCAGCACGGCCTGGAGTGCCAGCAGCGCTGTGAGTGCCAGCACGGGGGGCTCTGTGACCGCCGCACCGGGCACTGCCTCTGCCAGCCTGGCTGGACCGGCGACAAGTGTGACACAGGTAAGTGGGGTGTCTGGGGCTGAGCTGGGCATCGTGGCTCTGCCAGCACCTGGAGGGTCTAGGGGCTGAAGCAAAGACAGAAAATTCAGATCTCAGCAAGCTCTGTGACCGCCACACCGGGCACTGCCTCTGCCAGCCCGGCTGGACTGGTGATAAGTGTGAGACAGATAAGTGGGGCATCTGGGGGCTGAGCTGGGCATCGTGGCTCTGCCAGCACCTGGAGGGTCTAGGGGCTGAAGCAAAGACAGAAAATTCAGATTTCAGCAAGCAGGGAGCTGGCAGTGCCATGGTTTTGGCTGTGTCCCTGTTTTGCTGTGCCCTTTCTCCTTCCATTGAATCACGAAGGGGTTCTGGTGGGAAGGGACCTTAAAGTTCATCCAGTTCCAGCCCACCTGGTTTCTGCTGTCTGAGGGCTGTGCTGAAAGTGCTGGTGCACACCCAGAGCAGCCTGTGGTGGTGGGAGGGGGATGGCATTCCCAAAGGCACAGACCCCCAGGCAGCAGTGCAACTACAGGGAAAAAGCCCCCAAAGTAACTTTTTTGTGCAACTTGTCCTCTCTGTTTTCATCCCTGAAGCTTGTCCAGAGGGGCTGTTTGGGGCACGCTGTGAGGAGCTCTGTGACTGTGGGGACAACGTCTCGTGCCACCACGTCACCGGTGCTTGTGACTGCCCCCCTGGCTGGAGGGGCCGGCGCTGTGAGAAGGGTGAGGAGCCCCCTGGGTGAGGGAAACCCAAGGAAACATCAGCTGCTCCAAAGCCTGGGAAGAGGGAAACTTCATTTTTCATGGGAGTTACACGTTGTGGCAAAGTATTTTGAGGCTGTGACACAAGATGCTGCTGGGCTGGTGTGGCACTGGGGCAGGAGCCCCTCAGAGGAGGCTCTGGTGGTTTCCAGGCATTAGCAACAACTTAAATCCAGGCAGAATGCCCATTTTCAACTTCCTTTTTGCTCTGTTGAGGTCAGGATTGAAGGCACTTGAGACAATGGTTCACGTTCAGGCTCAGGTGTTTATTGTTTCTTATCTGTGTTACAGCCTCACAGCAGTGAGTTCTGCAGTTCTTCATTAACAAGGCACAAATGGCCAACTATCTTTCATTACAAGGTCTTTTAAAGCTAAACTACCCAATTAAGAAATGACACCTAAATTATTTTCACTTTTAACCCAATAACTGATCACTCAGAGTCTGCAATGTGGACTTTTCTGTCCAGTTACAAAATACCACCCAAACCCATGAAGAAGAAGGAAGAAGGTGAAGAAGAAGGACCAGCTCTCACCCTAAAACCTCCATCTTGCTCTATATTTATTCCTATATTCTAAAACCCCAAACTCTGAGTTTCCCACCATGTGATATTACACCATTCTAACCAACTCCACACCCATAATCTCAGTGCTATCAATCAATTTTGGAAACCTTCTCCACAGCCTCAGGTCAATGCAGTGTTCTCAGGACACTGAGGGGGTCAGGACAGAAAGTCTAAAACTCTCCGGAGCTCCGACAGCAGCAGACTCACATCCCACTGTTTGTTTTCCCACAGCCTGCCTGCCAGGTTTCTTTGGGAAGAACTGTGCCAGTCGCTGTGGCTGTCCCCTGGGAGTGCCCTGTCACCATGTCACCGGCCAGTGTGGCTGCCCGCCAGGACTGACCGGCGCTGGATGTGAAAAATGTACTGAGATGGGAATGGTCCTCCTGCAGCTCTGCTGGCAGGCTCTGGGAACGGGATGGGCCGAGCAATTCCTACAGAAAATAGAAGGGGGGGAAAAAAAGATAAACAAGGAGAAACAGCCCAAGAGCAAAGCTGTGCCAAGGAGCAACTCCCAGGCTGGCAGCTGGGTGCATGCCTGTGGAATGTTAGCAGGGCAGAGGGAGCCAAGTGGGAAATCAGAGCTGGGTATTTATGCAGAGGATTAGCAATAAATCACTATTAAAATGAGCTCCTGTGGGTATGAGCAAGTCTGAAAGAGACAGAGGTGTGTGGGCATGTTCCTTACGCAGAGGACAGTGCTGGGTTTGCCTTGTCTGTGTGTGGAGCCTGCAGAAATGTGAGGGCAGGAAGGGCTGGCACAGCAAAAGGCACCTAATGCCTTTAAGTACTTGCCTTTCCTTTCAATCCAAGTATTTCCTGGAGTGAATGAACCTTTTGCATGAGAGTCTCTTTGCTTTTTGGGTGGCGGAGAATTTTACTGCCATAAAAGGCTCTCCAAATCTGGGCTTAAAATAAAATGTTTTAAAAAAAGCCTCGCAGAGAGGGGTGGGATGGCTCCTGAGCCACCTTGGTGCCTTGTCCCCTCACAGCCTGCCTGCCAGGGACCTTTGGGGAGGGCTGTGCTCAGATCTGCCAGTGCGCCGGAGCCACCCAGGAATGTCACCCTGTCACCGGGGCCTGTGTCTGTCCCCCTGGCTTCCACGGTCCTGCCTGCCAGCTGGGTGAGTCCTGCTCTGCTCCCATCCCCTTTGCAGGCTGTGCCATCCCGAAATCCCGGTGCCATGAGGGACAGACAGCTCCCAGCAGAGCTCTCTGCCTGCTCCTGGGGTGAACACCCGTGCAAACCCACCTGCTGGATTTCCCCGGGCTGTCTGCACCTTCTCCTTGTATTTGTAGCCGCTGTTTGTTGTCCCCTCAGAGTGCTCCCCAGGCTGGTACGGCCGGGACTGTGTGAGGCCCTGCCAGTGCAGGAACGGGGGCAGCTGTGACACTGCCACGGGGATGTGCCACTGCCCGGCCGGCTTCATCGGCGCCGACTGCGCCATCGGTGAGCTCTGCTCCAGCCACGGGGGCTGGGAAAGTAGGGGAGCCTCCTCAGGGGGGTCTGAGGGGTGGGAGAGGCAGACCCTGCCCGCAGAAAAACCCTGTGGGGGATGAGCAGCAGAACAAGGACTGACCCCTGGGAAAAGCTCCTTTGTCCATCTGTCCTGGCAGCAGTGCCCTCCTGCTGTGTCCCGGGGAAGGAGCCTGCAGATGAACGTGTTTGCTGTCTGCCTTAGCCATGGAAATGTTTTCTGCTGTGTTTATTTTATGATATGATACATATATTTTATGGTATTTTATGATTTCTCCTGACACACCGTGCCCTCGCTGTACTGTTATACAGCCACAGCTGGGCAGGGCTTGGAGCAGCCTGGCTTAGTGGGAGATGTCCCTGCCCATGGCAGGGGGGTTGGAAACTGCTGATCTTTAAGCTCTCTTCCAACCCAAACCATTCCACGACCCTATGGCACAGCAGGGCAGGGCTGGAGGCTCCTTCTCATCCCATTGCTCAGCTCCAGTGCTGTGCAAAACTTCACCTCTCCCACCTCCCCCCTCCCCAGCCCTGCTTCGGCCTGACTGAGGTTTCCCTCCCTCCAGGATGTCCTGCTGGCCGCTACGGCCAGGACTGTGCAGGGCTGTGCCCCTGTGGGGCCGGTGTTCCCTGTCACCCTGTCACTGGAGACTGCGTGTGCCCTCCGGGCAGAGCTGGCCCCACGTGCGAGCAAGGCAAGTGCATCAGGACTGTCAGGCACTGCTTGGGAATGGAAATTATTTCCTTGCCCTGAGATCTCTGCTCGTGGTCCCTGTGCCCACCACCGCTGTCTCTGGCCCTGCAGGTTGTGAGAAGCACCGCTACGGGCTGGGCTGCCAGCAGCCCTGCTCCTGCCACAACGGGGGGCTCTGCGACCCCGCCGATGGCTCCTGCTCCTGTGCCCCAGGCTGGACGGGCAAATCCTGCGAATTAGGTAACCCTGGATCCCCAACCTGCTGACTGTGCAGCTCACACACTGGGTCTGGTTTCTGCCATCCCACCCGTGCCAGCCCTGCCTTGGCACAGCCCTCTGTGGGGCTGCTGAGCAGCTCTGCCTCTCCCTCTGCCCGCAGAATGCCCTCCGGGGAGCTTCGGTGCCGCCTGCCAGCTGCGCTGCTCCTGCCTGCACAATGCCACCTGCCACCCGGCCACCGGCGCCTGCCGCTGCCCCGCGGGCCACTACGGGCCCCTGTGCGAGCACAGTGAGTGGTGGCAGCGGGGACACCCTGGGCTTGGGGCGTGGGGGGTGTCTAAACTCATCTGGAGAGGAGGGATGCACGATATGGGTGTGACTGTTGCTATAGGACACAAAATAAAACGACGCAGACACGCAGCTCTCCAAGGCAAAAAAAAGAGCTTTTAATTTCTGACTCCAACATTTATAGATTTCCAAAAAGAGCTTTTAATTTCTGACTCCAACATTTATAGATTTCCAAAAAGATCTTTTAATTTCTGACTCCAACATTTATAGATTTCCAAAAAGAGCTTTTAATTTCTGACTCCAACATTTATAGATTGCCAAAAGTGACAGTGGATTGGAGGGCGACAGTGCCACCTCTCCAATGACACTGGACAAGCCAACAGTCTGGCAAATTTCTCCTCCTCCATAAAAGAATGCAAAACAATAAGTTATTTACATAAAGTGCGTGAGAAGGTTCGTTACAAGAATGCAAACATCAGAAGGCTTAGAAAATCTTAAAAAAACAGGGCGACATGTGACAGCAGTGTCACACCTTGCGGGGCTCTCCCTTTTCCAAGAGTTCGCAGTGAGCCCTTTCAAGGCAGAGGGTGATTTCTGATCCCTGTGTGACCCTGTGGGCACAGGGATGCCTTCCCAAGGCACACATGTCCCAGTGCCCGGCGGTGTTGGGCACTGAGCAAATCCCGTGGCGATGAACGCGAGGCTTGGAGCACTGGGGCACAAGTCGGGCACAATCTGAGCTCTCTGCTCCTCCCTGCTGGGCTGGCCGAGGCTCTGCTGCAGAGCTCAGCTCACCCACTCTCTAACGGCTTCTCCCGTGCCAGGCTGTCCCCCGGGGTTCCATGGAGAGGGCTGTCGGGAGCGCTGTGACTGCGAGCACGGGGCGGGCTGTGACCCCGCCACCGGGCGCTGCCGCTGTCCCCCAGGGCTGTGGGGCGAGCGCTGTCACACAGGTACCCCCATCCTCCTCCCCTTCTCCCTTCCCTGGGGATCCTGAGGGCTGGGCACACAGGCCAGGGGCTGTATTCTGTGTCTCACACAGGCTGCAAGGAAGGAACATACGGCGAGGGGTGCCAGCATCTCTGTGACTGCCCCAGTGATGTCCCCTGTGACCCGGTCACGGGGCGCTGCCTGTGCCCCCCAGGAAAAACCGGCCCCATGTGTGCTGCAGGTGAGCTGAGCCCCGGCTGGGCAGGGGAGGAAGGGGGCTGTGTGACGGGGGATTGCTCCCAGGAGGCTGGAAGGGGATTTTTTCTGGTGTGTCACCTCTCAGAGCAAGAGGGGCAGTGGCATATTGTATTTGCGGGGCTCCCAGATGAAGGGACAAATGATGAATCTGACTCCACGTTCTTAGAAGGATAATTTATTATTTCTTGATATTATGTTATATTATATATTATATTATGTTATGTTATGTTATGTTATGTTATGTTATATTATACTGTACTAAAGAATACAGAATGGATCTTTACAGAAGGCTAAAAAGATAATAATGAAAGCTTGTGACTCCTTCCAGAGCCCCAACACAACTTGATCCTGGTTGGCCAATAAGTCAAAACAATTCACATGAAACCAATGAAACAATCACCTGTTGGATAAACAATGTCCAAACCACATTGCAAAGCAGCAAAACACAGGAGAAGCAAATGAGATAATATTGTTTTCCTTTTTCTCTGAGGCTTCTCAGCTTCCCAGGAGAAGAATCCTGGGCAAGGGATTTTTCCAGAAAATATGACGGTGGCAGTGGCACTCGTCTCTCTGGCCCCTGTTCGCAGTCAGATCTGAATGCAAATTCTCCCTCAGCCTCTAGAGCCCATGTGTTCAGACTGACACAGTCAAAAGGCTGAGGGTTGAAGGCTGAGGGGTCATCCTGGTGGCCTGGGGATACTCCAGTGTCCTGTGTCACCACAGCAAAAACCTCTCTGCCCTCTCCTGCACCCGGCCCTCCCTGCAGCATCCTGGGAGAGCTCGGAGCCTTCCTGCTCGCTGCTGCCACGGCAGCATCCTGAGCAGCTCTGTGCCCTCCACAGACTGCCGTCCCACGCGGTTCGGCCCCGAGTGCCGCCTGGCATGCCAGTGTGCCCCCAGCAGCTCCTACTGCAACGCCCGGAACGGGCAGTGCCTGTGCCTGAACGGCCACACGGGACCCACCTGCCGGGAAGGTGAGGGCACGGAGGGGACAACGCGGCAGAACACGAGGGGAGGCTGTGCCTGTGCTCAGGGTGTGGGGCCTGTGCCACGGAGTGGGTTTGGGAACAGTAAATCAGCTCAGTCCAGTCACTTAGGGGAGCACCTGCCTCTTCCCAAGCCCCTCAGCTGGTCTTACCTGTTTGCTGTCACTGCAGCCACCAGGGAGGTTTGTGAAGTCTCAGAATTGAAGGTGTTTAGCAGCCTGGCCCTAAATATGCCCCTGGAACAGCCAGGGCACAAATCCCACTCTCTAATGAGCATGCTGGAACGTTGATCCCGTGCACCAGCCACAGTGAAACCCCCACACTCCTCATCTCTGCCCAAACCTGTGGGCTCAGAGTGACCCCCGTGGGTGCTGGGTGGGGGGCAGGAGGGTCTGACCCAAACCCAAGCACTGGGAACAGTGCTCCCAGCTCCCAGTGGGGAGAGGAATGGGGAGGAGTCTTGTATTTGCGGGGTTCCCAGACGAAGGAAGGAATGATGCATCAGACTCCATGTTCTTAGAAGACTAATTTATTATTTTATTATCTATATTATATTAAAGAATACTAAACTAAACTATACTATAGAATACAGAAAGGATACAGACAGAAGGCTAAAAGATACTAATGAAAAACTCGTGACTCTTTCCAGAGTCCCGACACAGCTTGACCCTGATTGGCCAATAAGTCAAAACAATTCACATGAAACCAATTAATAAAACCACTTGTTGGATAAACAATCTCCAACCACATTCCAAAGCAGCAAAACACAGGAGAAGCAAATGAGATAATATTGTTTTCCTTTTTCTCTGAGGCTTCTCAGCTTCCCAGGAGAAGAATCCTGGCTAAGGGATTTTTCCAGAGAATGTGACTGCCACAGGGGAGGAATGGGGAGGGAATGTGCCCCCAGGCAGGGCAGTGGTGTGGATGGTCAGCCCTGCAGCAGGGCTGCCCACAGCAAGGACTGACCTGTCCTGGACCTGTCTTCTTTTCCAGCCATGCAGTCCCTGCCACCCACCAGGCCACCACCACCCCCAGAGGGGCTCCAGCCAGCGGAGAAGTAGATCCTGCTGTGGGAGCACTCCCTTGGTGTCACCAAGCAGCCACCTGAAGAAGCCAATGACCTGTAATGAACTCATTTTGGAGCCACATGAGCAGCTCTCGTCTCCTGACAGCCCCAGCTGCTGCTTTTGGGGTGTGTGAGTGAGGCTGAAGCGCCCAGTTTAACCAGTTCACTGTGCCAGCACAGGCTGGCCACGAGGACACGTGTGCCCACACCCGAGACCTGCGTGCCTTTGGCCAGAGACCACATGAGCACTTCAGGAGGGATCAGTTCTGGTCAGGGGACAGTGGACTTTGACAGCTTGTGACACATTGCTGGCCTTCAACTTTTGGGTGCTGGGCTTGGGGAGAGGGCTGAAATCGTGGTCCAAATCAGGTATTTATGCATCAATATTTATGGGAAGCTGCACCACAGTGTTGTCAGGACTGATGGTGGCTCTCCAGAGACTGGGCCTCCTGTGGATGCACCACCTCACTTGAATTATTTTTTTTTAAATTTGAATTTTCCAAGGTGTTTTACTGTAAGTGACCATTTGCCAGGGGAAAACACGCAGGGCTCCAGCGCTCACCTGCAGAGCTGGTGCCTCCTGACAGAACAGGCTGTGCTGGACAAGCTTGTCAGGGGCCTGGAGCCTGTTCTTCATGCCAGGACTTTGTGAGTCCACGGACAGGAATTTGTCAGCCTGTGGTGCTGCCCATGTCACTTACTTCAAGAAGAAGGAAGCATAATTCGAGTGTGGAAGTCAGAGATTCTGCGTGGATGGAGACAAAGAGCTGGCTCATCTGGTCAAGGCAAATCCCCATTGGAGTGGCCTCTCCCAGCCCTGAATCCTGAGTTATTTTGCCATGCCAGTCGTTGCCAGGAGCTGGCCACCTGCAGCAGCGGGGAATGTCACCACTCCAGTGTCACCACATCACCCTGGTCAGGGCCCAGGTCCCCCTTTGTCTGTTTGCACAAAGCTCCTGGGCAGGTGAAGCCACTGCCAGAGGAACACCAGCTCTGCAGAGAAGAGGGACAGCCCTGTCCCAATCCCACCCCCCTGGGAGCAGCACAGGAGGAGGAGGAGGAGGCCAGTGGAGATGCTGTGCCTTGATGGCCCTGCTCCAGGAGAGCATGGGAACAGCCTTAAACTTGGGGATGGATCCATCCTGTCCCATTCCAGCTGCTGCTCCATGAGTCCTGGCAGCTGCTCAGAGCAAGCCCTGTATTTTTATATAATGTTCTTTTTCTGTTCATATTTCTTAATACAGTTTGTTTGCTTCCTCTTTTCATGTACTGTCTCCCTTTTTGGATCTTCTTTAATTAAGCACTGATGAAAAATGTTACTTTCTGCACAGTTAAAAGAAATAAAAGAAAGCCTGGCTGAGTTTCTACTTATCTTGTCTGTCTCACTCAAATGCACCTGACAGCTGCTCCAGGTGACAGCAGGCTGGCAGGGGCTCTGGAGGGTGTTTCATGAGGTGTGGATATCGTGTCAGAACATGCAATGCCACCAGCAGAACGAAGCTTCGTTTTAGGGCTCATGGTTGGCACAACCTGGCTCCTTGGAGCTGCCATGCTCAGGGACACTCACCACTAACAGAGAACACGTGGTCCATGGGTATCCAAGGATTTATTGTTACCTTAATTTACAGTTGAACAGTTCGATCAGAACAGACCTTACATCAACAGTGCCCCTGTGAATGTGAAGTTGGCAGTGTATGGGGCTGGCTCACCCCAAAATTGTACCTGCCATGTGCCCTGCATGGGGTGTGAGGGGCTGAGCACCCCAGCAGAGCCCCCTCCCCAGGTGGGAGGAGGGAAAGGGAGGTGGGAGCTGCAGCACTGCTCCTCATCCTGCCCCTGCTTCCCCCTGTGCCTGGAGCATATTCCATTCTTGGCTCCAGAGCTGACTCCATGGGAACAACTCTGGCATCAAGTATTTTATCAAGTGACCAAAATGTGTCTGGCATCACCTCAGCTGTGCAGGGCATGGCTCTGCCTGAAGGGCCCAAGAATTATTGTTGGGGGAGAGACAGAAAAAAGAGAAACAGGAGCAAAAACTGGGAATAAGCCAAGCTCATGGATTTAAGGTCCAAACAGCCTGACTGGGGTGTGCTCTCCCACACCAGGTGTGCAGCAGGTGCTGGCCCAGCTGCCAGCAGGGACGGAGATGGTGACATGGGCACCTCAGAGCCCAGCACAGCTCCAGCTTTCCAACCTGAGCCAAGCCCTTGGCTGCTCCCAGAGCCTGTTCTGGGTCACCAGTGCCAGCGCTGCCAGGAGTGCCCGGTGCCAGCTCTCACAGCGGAGCTGCTGTGTCACAGCTGCCACACAAACCCGTCCTGCCTGATGAGATCTGCCACCTGAGACAATCAGTTCAAGAAGAAAGGCTCTGCTGCTGCCTCCTCTCCGTGGGCTCAGTCTGCAGAGGTCTGGGGTCCCTGAGGCAGAGGGGTCCCTCCGGGCTGTCCCTACACGTCGGTCTCGATGCGCAGCCGCTCCATGCGCCGCACGTTGCCCTCGGCGGCCACGCGGCTCGTGATGGGCCGGGCACAGGCCTGGGGGAACCAGCCCTGCTCCCCGTCCCGCAAGCGCTCCCCCCAGCACCAGCCTAGGAGAGAACAGAGCTGCTGACAGGGCCAGGAAGGGCTGTGGATCCTGGGAGAACCAGCCCTGCTCCCTGTTCCAGAGCTGCTTCCCCCAGCACCAGTTTAGGAGAGAACAGAGCTCCTGACAGGGCCAGGAAGGGCTGTGGATCCTGGGGGAACCAGCTCTGCTCCCCATCCCACAGCTGATCCCCCCAGCACCAGCCTAGGAGAGAACAGAGTGGGTGACAGAGCCAGGAAGAGCTGCAGATCCTGGGGGAACCAGCCCCGCTCCCCGTCCCGCAAACGCTCCCCCCAGCACCAGCCGAGGAGAGAACAGAGCTGCTGACAGAAGGGCTGCAGATCCTGGGGGAACCAGCCCGGCTCCTTGTTCCAGAGCTGCTTCCCCCAGCACCAGTTTAGGAGAGAACAGAGCTGCTGACAGGGCCAGGAAGGGCCATGGGTCCTGTGGATGCACCGCTCTCCTCCCTTGGAGGTTCTGGCTAGAGGTGTCCAGGTGATGCCTCAGGTTTTAGCTTTTTTATTTTTCAGATTCTATGTTGCTTTAGTGTGTGGGTCTGGGCTTCATATTAGGGGATGGTGAGCTCTCTGCACAGAGCAGGGAGACCAAGCAATTCCTGCTCTAGCTGGGGACCAAGGACAAATGACCCAAATCTTAGGCCCAGGAGCACAAAGAACATGGGCTGAAGAGAGAAAAACAAGGATGGGACCTCATGGGCTGAAGCTGGAATTGGACAATTAACTCCAATATGCAAATGGACCAAAACTTACAAAACTGAGAGACTCTGTACCAGCCATGCATTTTTGTGACCATTTTGGATTCACCTGGAGTGTGGCCCTGGCTGGGCTCTTGTGCTGCCCAAGGTGGATCCATTGAAGCCTCCTAATAAATCCCTACTTTGCTCTTTAGCTCCATCTAGTCTCTGTTCTAGGGCAGCCTCCACAAGGCACCACAGGGATGGCAGGGGAGGAGGTTTCAGATTTACTGCCTGTTCTGGGGGGTGTTTCCTCTCACTTCTGAGGCCTCTACTGCTGGGACCAGTCTGCACACAGGAGTCAGCCCTAAGGAACAAACCAGCTGCCCACGGCAGTGCCATGGGTCTCTCCAGCAGCCAGGCCTTCCTGGAAGCTTCTGCAATTGCTAAAACCCAATCCCCAGGGATCACTGAAGGCTCCCCCTGCCCCGGCTCTGCTGAGGTCAGAGCCTGCCCCACACCCAGCCCCACGCTCCCTGGCACTCACCGTCCTCTCCACCCAGCACCAGGACAACATCTGCCTGCTGCAGGGACAGCTCATCCGCCTCCTTGGCCAGGTAGGCACGGGTGATCTCCACCTGGCTCAGGTCTGCAGGACAGGGGACAGCAGGGACAGTGAGCAGGCACAGCCCCCTGCTCAGCCCTGACCCCCCAGCTGCCCACCCAGTGCTCCACAGCACAGCATGCTCCATTCCCTCCTGTCCCCGCCCCTAATCCCTCCAAGCTTGTCAAACCTCCTTTAACAACAGCTGAAGGCATTCCTGGAATTCCACTGTGCCTCCCAGGAAATGCATTTAAGGTCAATTGTGACTGATAACTTCAGGGGAGGCAACTTCTAAGGAGCAAGGCATGGGGATTTCCTCTCTATTGGCAGGAGTGGAGGAGAACCAGGTAGAAACCTGGGCCTGCAAATGCTCTGGTGTGACAGGGGATCCCTGCAGAGCCAGGCTGCCCTCTGGCACATGGTACCTCCTTTGGGAGTGGTGTCAGGCTTTTCCTTCTCCCTGTGCATTAGCGCTGCAATCCACCGGGCCCGGTCACTCCTGCCACAGGGAAACACAAACAGAGCCTTAGGACAGCACCCCTGTGGCCAGCAGCAGCTGGGACATTCCTAGCAAGATGAAAGCTTTCCAGGGGAGTCACACTGATCAGACTATTCAGTGTAAGGACACTTCCCAAGTGGCACACACGGCCCAGCTGCTTTGCTTCACTTGGACAGGGGAAGCTGATATGGGAATTATATGGGAAATATAAGAAAGAGGAAGGAAAAGAGCCTGGGGGAAGGCTGTGCACATCCCCATTTCCAGGAGGAGGAGTGTGGGGGGAAAGAGAGATCTGCAGAAGCCTCAGAGGATTCCAGAGCACCAGTTCATCCCAAGGGCCAGAGCAACATCCCAGCGTGGCACTCACAGCGTCTCTGCCGACAGCACCACCTCCTCCCGCCGGCCCTCGCTGTCCTTCTCCAGCACCACTCGCAGCAGGCGCCCACCAGCCTTGCCAGGAGGAGGGGAGGGTGGGTCTGAGCTCTCCACCTTCTCCACGGTGACCTGGTCCAGCGTGGCATAGTTCATGACCGTGTAACTCTCCTCGCTGCGGCACAGAGGGGATCAGCGCCTCAGCTGTGGGGTCTGGGACACTTCCCAGCTCCCAGCCCGGCACAGGAGGCTCAGCAGGCACTGCCAGAGCAGCCTGGAGCTGATGCTCAGGGTGGGACATGGCTCTGGGGACCTGCTGGTCACCCACCCACCGAGACAAAGCCACCGGTGGGACTCTTCTGGCTGACAAGGGACAGCTCACAAAGATGGAAATCTCAGATTTCTTTGGTATGCACTGCTGGGGAAATTGGAGTTTAATCCCCCTAGCTGTTCTTCAGGGAAATGCAGGGCTCTCACCTCTTCTTCTTGGTGATGATGAGGACGTCGTTGAAGAGGAAGAGGTGGCAGAGGCGGCCGGCGCCGCGGCGGAAGATGCCGGCCTCCTCGGAGAGCAGCAGGTGCAGCTCCCCCCGCTTCAGCAGCCACCGGGACACCGAGATCAGCGGGAAAGGCTGCAACAGAGCCAGCAAAAGGCTCAGGCACTGCCCTCCTCACCAGCAGCAGGCAAACTCAAGGCAGGAAGTGAACCTGCAGTAGTCCTGGGGTCAGTTGGGATGGACACATCACATGTGTTCAAGTGTTTTTTTAAAAAGGATTTTCCAGGGGGCAGGTGGAAGGCAGGGCAGCTGTGCACCCCACTCCAGCACACCAGATGCAGCCCCTGGACCCCAAAAGTGGTGACACTGTCATGGCTTTACTACACCCTTTAGAAACTGCCTGCATCCAACAGCCCAGTCCAGGCTCCCCAGAAGGATTCCCAGCACGGGTCTGATCTGCCTAAACAGGCCCCAGAAGAACTCCCACCACCTCTTCCACAAGACCTCACCTTCTTCTTCCCGAATTCCAGCTGTTTCTGCAAGGTGTACATCTGCTCTGTCCTCTCCATAGCCCGAGCTCCCTCATTGCAGCTCTTGACCAGCTGGGAAGAGAAGAACATCCCAAGGGAAATGGAGAAGGGTCAGAAACTGAGCTCATCCATCTCCCACCACCCCCAGCGTTAGGGACTGTCCTGCTGTCCTGAGCAGGAGAGACAGACAATTCCTGTCACAGGCTTCATGCCAGGTTGGGAAAAGGCAGTGGGATGCTCTGCTGGAGAGAGATGGCACATGGGCCCTGCCTGGAGAAGGACTCAAGTGAACCTGCACCAGAACTGAGGAGCAACAGGAGGAGGAAGAATTAATCATCTGAGAAGAGCTCAAGGCAGGAGGATGGACAAGCACACAGAGGGGAGGACTCTGCTGGGATGTGAGAGCAGGGCAGACTGGGAGCAGCAGGAATGTGCTGCCAAGAGCTGCTCCTCAGGGGGATGAAAGGAAGAGCCACCACTGGCATGGTGGTGGTGGTGCAGTGTCTGTGGCCCTTTGGCCTGTGTGACTGAGCAGTGGATGGAAAAACACTGGGAGATGAGATCCAGGAGCATGGACAGCTCGTGACTATTGCACTCCACACTTCCCTCTCTGCTTCATTCACTGCCCTTTGCCCAAATCCCCAAAACCCACGGTGAGAGCTGTCTCAGGAAGGACAAAATGAGCCAAAGAGGAAAGAAGAAAAGAGGGCAAGAAAAAGGAACAAACCAAGATCAGGTGACAAAGGCGAGAAGGGAAAAGGTGTGTTCATCCAGCAGCTGCTTGGAGCAGAGGAGCCTCAAGTGAACTGATGCTGGGAGGGAAACGAGAGGCCAGAATGGCAGCGCTGGATCAGTGCTCCAGAGGGCTGAGCTGGCAGGAGGAGAGGTGGAGGGCTGGCAGCTGGGCCTCACCTTGCTGATGGCCTTCACAGCGCGGGTGGCAGCTCCGTACGCTGCGGTGCGCGCGTTTGTTTTTTGCTGGACGGTCTGGAATTCCAAGATAAGAAGCTTTAGTGACATTGCACCTCCAAGGAGGGAGTATCAGCTACTCTCCTGAGATTTCAGGATGCCACGGATTGATTGAGCTGCTCCCAATGGTCAAAGGAAGGTTTAACAGTGCTGGGAGCTGTGAATCTGGGGGTTTCGTGTCTGATACGTGCCAGGCCACCCCCTGGCCCTCATCCCTGCAACCCACACAGACTGGGAGCAGTCAGTGGAAATCCCAAATCCAGCAGCTTGGCCATTTAGAGCAGATTTCCATGAAGAATGCAAGACCTGCTTTCCATTCCTGGGCTGCCTGACCAGGACACTTGTGCCACCCCACCCTGGGACCCAGATATGGCACAGAAGAAGCTCAGGTCGCTCAGATGGGTGGCACCAAGACATGAAATGTTATTCACAGAGCTTTAAGCTGCACACCTGACACCCTCCAGAGAAGGAGATTGTTCTGGATATAAATCACAGAATATGCTGAGTTGGGAGGGATCCATTAAGATCAACTCCTGGCCCTGCACAGGACACCCCAAGAATCCCACCATGTGCCTGAGAGTTATCCAAATGCTTCTCCTGAATACAGGAGGATCCAGGCTCAGCACCCAGGGCCCAGCCCCAGAGGGCTGGAACTCCAAGCAGAGGCTGTCCCAGGCTCAGCAAACAAAGGGAATAGCAGAGTCACCTCTTCAGAGGTGCCAAGCAGTGCCACTGTGTGATTACTTACATCTAAGAGCAGAGGAAGCCGTGTTACCCTCTGCATGGGCAGAATGAGAAATGAGATCATTGGCAGGCCTCCACACTCTGGTTTCCTTTCAATTTGTTTCAGGGTCTCTTTAAATAAGGGGTTTGTGGTTCTGGAACAGGACAAGAAAGCTCCATTAACTCTGTTCTTCAGTTGGCAGGCTGTTCCAGCAGCGCTCCACACACTGGAAACACAGAGCAGTGATGACACTGCCTGGGGTACTCTGCCAGGCTTGGAGTGCCCAGCTGGGCAGAAACGGGACTGATCCCACAGCAGGTGCTGGAAAAGCACCCAGAGAGAGATGGTGAGCCCACCAAAAGGTGGGTAAAGCCACAGATGTACCAACAACAGACTCAGACTTGAATCTGAAATGAACAAGGCCCATTCCTGTCCCTACATGCTGTGGACCTCTGCAGTCCCTGGAGCCCAGAGCCCCTCAGAGGCAGCTCCTTGGCCAGCCCTGTACTCACAGCAGCTTATCCAGGGTCCTCTGCTGATAGACTTCATTGGAGCAGTAGCTGATGTAGGGGTTGAAGTGTTTTGAGGCGTGTTCCTCCACGATGTCACTGATGTCAGGGATCAGGAGGTGCTCCTGGTGTCGCTTCTCCAAGTCCTCAAAGAAGCTGAGGAGAGAATTCAAACAACCTCACCACATGACTCACTAGGGCTGGACAAACTGAGTGTTCCCAGTGCTGCTTTTCCCCAGTTTTCCCAGAGGAGATGGGGCCTGGATCCCTTCTGGCAGGGCAGCTCCAGCAGCTGAGACACCCACGCCTTCCCCAGAGGCAAACGCTTCCTCCATTGCTGCACGGGATCCCTCCTCCACCTCAGCCCTCCATGAGGCTTTACTTTCTGCCCCATCAGGAAGCCACAAGCCCTCAACACCCCCACAGCCATTCCCAGGGCTGCTGCATCCTCCTCCTGCTGCCTTCCCACACGGACACAGCTCCCAAGGCGTTTCCTCCCCACCTCCCAGTGAGTCCCTTCAACAATCCAAGGGATGGTTGGTTTAGCACTACAAATAAAAAGCTCAGGGTCCCCTCCCAGGCCCCACTTGCCTCTTGCTGACTGTCAGGATGTCCCCAATGTTGGAGAAGAGGTGGTGGTGCTCTGTCTGAGTCATGGTCTCCTTCAGCTCCTCTGACCTCATGAAGTGGCTCACCAGGATGTTCAGGCTATGCATGTAGGAGTACTCAGAAGTGATGATCTCAAACATTGCCTGGAGAAAGCAGGGAAGATGCAACAGCATAAACTGACTGGACAAAGCTGGGAATTAATTGTTAAATCTTGTTTATATTCTTTGGCACAAAGCCACTGGAAATGACTTGGCTCCAGGTTAGTTCTCTGTGTCACCTCATGCATGGCCTGGCCAATACCAATAATCCCAGTGTGTTTTAGGACAGTCAGTCATTAAAAATCCATAGCATGAAGATGTTTTCCCTTCCCATCAGCATCCAATGGAGCTGCCTGTTTCCTCACCAATTAGTGCAGGTGAGCCCTCTGAGCACTGCCCAGTCCTGGAGCAGCTGAAGCAGCAGCACCATGAGCTGAGCTGAGCTCCACCTGGAGCTTCCCTGACAGAGCCACGTGTGTCCCACAGCCTTTGTGACCCTGCTGTGCTCCTGGGCACCTCCCAGGGCTCTCTCACCTCCTGCCGCTTGCGCTCCTCAGGGGAGATCCTCTGCAGGATGCCCGACTCCAGAACCTGTGGATGAGCAGGAGCCATGGTCCTTGCACGCCCTCTAGTGCAGTCTGGGGCTGTGTCAGCCACCCCACGGCCCATCCCACCAGCACACACCAAAGGAACCCTCCCCAAACCATAACACACTGCAACACACCAAAGGAACCCCTTCCAAACCATCACACACTGCAGCACACCAGCACACTCCAAAGGAACCCATCACAAACAATTACAAACCATTACAAACCATCAGAAATCATCACAACCCATCAGAAACCATTACAACTATCACACACAAGCACAACCCATCACAAACCATCACACACTGCAACACACGACCACACACCAAAGGAACCCACCACAAGCCATCAGAAAACATCACATACCACCACCACCACTCACTCCTGCATCACCCCCTGCAGCATCACCCGGGCCCCCAGCAGCTGCTGCCACTCCCTGGATGAAGATTACTCTCCCCACAGCCCACAGGGAAAGCCCAGCAAGGGGCACCTGCCTTCCCTCAGTGGTGGGTGAAGCCCAACCACAGCAGCACCAACAGCTCTGGGCAGACCCTGCGTGTCCCAGCCAGGCCAGTGCAAGCACTAATGGCATGGAATTATCCCCTCACAGCTCTCAGACCCCCTGGGCTGCTGCTCCTACCTCTGGGAGCTGGCTCCAGGTCACCTGGGCCGGGCGGTAGCTCTGCACCACGATAGCAGCACCCAGAGGGGACGGCTCCTCTGGCAGGGCCTCCTCCAGCAAGTCCTCGTCTGACTCATGGCTGACAGAGTTCAGGCCTCTCTCACGGATCTCCTGATAGAGCCGGGGCTCTGCGGAGGACAAGACACGAGGTCAGCACTGCAGACTCTCCCAGCTCATGGCTTCCCTTCCCAGCATGGCTGCCTTGTCCTGTTGGCCACGAGCCACAAGTTCCGGGCCAGAAACTCCCTGATGAGGTTGGACTTTGCACTGCACTGATTACCCAGCGGCTCCTGCTCCCAGCAGCCTCCCACAGCTCTCCCATTTTCCCTGGGAGCCATCCATCTGTGAGCACAGCAGCGTTATCAGCCCCAGGAGTGGGAAAGCAGGGCAGCAGTGCTCCTGTTGCTTCGGGGAAACAGAGACAAAAGCTGTGGCCCTGGGCCACGGGCAGGGAGCAGCACAGTGGGGAAGGGCCTTGCAGGGATTTGCTTGGCTGAGGCACAGGGGACAGGGGAGAGGAGCACTCACGGTCCTTGAACGAGCCACCACGCTTCTGCACCCGCTTCCGCCCGAGGGTTTTCTGCAAGGGCAAGAGGAGAGCATGCTGTGGTTACCACACTTATGTGGCCATGGGAAAACTCCTTCAGGGAAAGGGGGAGTTACCTGTGCCAGTTGGCCCACACCACCCTGTTCTTGCAGCCTGGCTTTTGTGTGGGCTGTTTGCCTTACCCAGGTGACTCAGCTTTCACCTCCCATATAACCAGGGTCAAGCTCAGAACCATTCTGTACTTGCACTGCTGCTGTCAAACCTCTCTCACACCTGGACTTTGCCTGCTCTGGAGTCTCCCTTTCCCCAGACGTGCTTCACCCATGTTTGTGTACGACTGGAGCCGCTCTCCTGGCCAGCCCCACCCTGCAAACATCCCGCAGCCTGCCAAGCGTCCAGCTCCACTCCCCACGGAAACCATGTCAGCTATTCCCAGCCTCTCCAGGGACCTGCAGCATCTGCTGGTGACACGGAGCTTCCCAAGGCACCAGTCACGACACCAGGCTCAGCAAACCAGCCCCAGAACTGACTAGAGCTCTGGGCTCTGCAGCTTCTCTGTCACCACCAGGAATGCAGGAACTCATCCCTGCCTGACAGGGCTGACAGTGGGGGCTAAACCCACCTTGCTCCTGCCAGGGCTGCGGTCGGGCAGGGCGCTGCCATCCTCAGACACGGGTTTCAGTGAAGGAGAGGCCTTGGCTGGCTCCAGCTCAGCCCCCAGCCCCTTCATGGCCGCGCGGTAGGACATGTTCCTCAGGTTGCGTTTGAGGGCCCCTCCGCCATCATCCTCATCCTCCGCCTCCAGGGCCAGCATGGGGACAGCCGCCCGCTTCGGGTCGGGGCTCAGGGGTTCCCGGCTCGCCCCGAAGCTCTGGTGCCGGGAGGGGCTGTTCTTGGGCTTGGAGGAGACGGCCAAGCTTTTGGGGATGAGCTGCTGCGTTCCCACCTTCAGCGCGGCAGGGCTGTCCGTGCTGAGGATGATGCGGCGGGGCTCGGCCGAGGTGGGGGAGCCCAGTGGTGACAGCGGGGTGGCACTGGGAGCCGTGGTGGGGCTGCGCTTCCCAGGGGCATACGTCGGGCTGGGGGGCTCCGGCCGCACTGGGTGACATCGGTACTCCAGGAGCAAGGTCTTGTCATCCACAGAGGTAGCAGAGGAGCCCCGAGACATGGTGGTGGCTCAGGGGAGCAGCAAGCTGAGGAGGACAGACAGACAGATAGACAGGTGGCAGGAATTTACACTGAGCCACGGGAACCTTGGGACAGTGCAGGACATGGCCTCCACCTTCCCAGGGTGCTCCTCAGGCCGGGCCCGTATGGACGCACTGGGGATGCTGTCACCACCCTGCCCCTTGCGGGGCCACCTGTGTGCCAGGGCTGGGACAGGGGCTCCAGGATGTGGTCAGGAACCAGGAGTAGCCAGGCCATGGGAGCAGCCAGACCCCAGAGCAACTAGACCCTGGATCAGCCAGGCCATGGGAGCAGCCAGACCATGGGAGCAGCCAGGCCAGGAGCAGCTAGACCTGGGAGCAGAGAGACCGGGGAATAGCCAGACCACGGAGCAGCCAGGCCCAGAGTAGCCAGACGTGGATCAGCCAGGCCATGGGAGCAGGCAGACCTGGGAGCAACTAGACCGTGGAGCAGCCAGACCTGGGAGTAGCCAGGCCCTGGAGCAGCCAGACCCTGGAGCAGCCAGACCCTGGAGCTACCAAGTCCCAGAGCAGCCAGGCCATAGGAGCAGCCAGGCCTGGAGCAGCTAGACCATGGAGCAGCCAGACCATGGAGCAGCCAGACCCTGGAGCTACCAAGTCCCAGAGCAGCCAGGCCATGGAGCAGCCAGACCCAGGAGCAGCCAGACCATGGAGCAGCCAGGCCATGGAGCAGCCAGACCTAGCAGTAGCCAGGCCCTGGAGCAGCCAGGCCATGGGAGCAGCCAGACCTGGGAGAAGCCAGGCCATGGGAGCAGCCAGTCCCTGGAGCACCCAGACCGTGCCTCAGGCACCAGGCAGGCCCAGACCTGAGACAGGCAGGCCTGGAGCCTCCCCGAGCCCCACTGCTGCCACACCTCCGTGTCCCCTCATTCCCCTTTGGGGTGCTGCCAGCCACCACAGCCGGTCTGCACCCTCCTGAGTGCCACCTCCCCCAGGCTGTGGAATTCCCGGCCGTGAACCCTGTGCTCCTCCAAGCTCATACCTGCCCCAAACCACTCCACGCTGCCCACAGAAACACCTGCCCCACTCCCTGGGGCTTCCCAGGTGGGGTTAAGGTCACTCATCCCCTCCTGTGCCATGCACAGAACCATGCACCTACAGAACTCTGCCCCTACAGAGCAGGCAGAGCGTTTTATGCCCTCTGCCTATTACATAACTTCGGGAGAAATTATGGTTTCGTTGTCCTCAACTGAGATCCCATTGTGTGCCAGTGCCATCTCCAAGCTGTTCCCTTTCAAAGACCAGGAAACAAACCAAGGCTGGACCGTGCTTTTCCCTGCATGAATGACTGGCAGGAGGACAGCACAGACCCATCAACAACAGCTCGTTTGACAGAGATGCTGCTCATTCCACTGTCCTCGGATGCGGGACCCATGTGTCCTGAGGTCTGCCAAGTGTCCCTCGGACGAGCAAAGCGCCACATTCCGCTGTTAACCCCATCCTGCCTGAGGACGAAGCTTATCCTAAACCCTGGTGGCAACAAACAAGCCTGAAGCCAGAGGGTCTGGGCGCCGCAGCACGCACAGCTCTCGGTGCTGGCGTGGAGCGAGGCTCGGTGGCCACACAGGGCATCGATCGCCCGTGTCACTGCCCGCGGTGGCACACGGGCACAGGCACCGTACTGTGCAGCGGGCAGGGCTCTAAACGAGCTGGGAACACGGCGGGATACAGCCCTGCGAAGCACCAACCCCTCCGCCACGGACCCAACCACCCCCGGCACCGCTGGGACCCTCGGGGACAGCGGGGACAGCGGGCAGGACGAGCCCGGCTGCGCCTCGGGAGGGACGGCACAGCCGCCCGCCGCCGTCCCCTCCCCGGAAGGCGCTCGGTGTCCGCTGGCTCGGGGCCGCCACCCTTCACGGCTGCCCCGCATTCCCGGTGCCGGTCCCCATGGTCCCTCCCCGGGCTCCCCGCTCCCTCCGCGGCTCTCCCGCCCCGGCCCCGCCGCGCCCGCACCTACCCGCGCCCCTCGGAGCCAGCACGGCGGCGGGGACGGATGGGAGGGACCGGCAGGGCTGGGAGGGACCGGGGCGGCCCCGGGGGAGGTGCCGGTCCGGCCCCCGAGACCGTGCCGGGATGGAGGTGCGCGGTGTCCCGCACATCCCGGCTCCGCTGCCTGCCGCGCCCCGGCTTCCCGGGGTGTCCTCGGCTTCCCGGGGGTGAAAAATTAACTAAGCGAGTCTAGGAACTGTGTTTTGCTGCTTCTTAATGAGGGTTCATCAGGTGTGTGCGCCCCTGGAATCTCGGCGTTCCCCATCCCCTAAAATTGCCTCTGCAAGGTGGCTGGAGGCGGGGGGGATTATTCGCTTCGTTCTCTTGTCACGTTAGCGGGTGACAAACGAGTGTGCCCCGGCTGTCGTCGGGGTCTGGCCGGCACACACGCGGTATTTCAGCAGTCCCTTACTGCAGGCATGTCTGATGTTCTCTTCAGATGGGTTTTCACTGGTCAAAGGTAACCTCGGGTGATCCCTCCGGATGCACAAAACATCAGTTTCGGCTGCTTTTGGGCGCTGCAGCTACTGGGAAAGAGGATCTGAGGGTCAGGCTGCTGACAGCTGCCCAGTAAGGCTCAACAGTGCTCTGTGTCTTTACTGGGAACAGACTTTTCCTTGACCTTCTCTTTTGCCCCCCTGTTCTGTTCCTCCCCATCCCCCAAATGGGGCCTTTTTCTCACTTGTTTGTGGTGAATCTCAAGCACTTTGTGCATGACAAAGTCCACTTGTCAGCAATATTCTTTGAAATGCCTGCCTGACAATCGCCCCATTATCACAGCTTTCTTATCCCACAGATTTTTTTATCCTTCCCCTCCGGGGCTAATAAGGAGAAAGGCTCCAGCGAGAGGAGGGCTCCTACTCAAGGGTTCAGCTCCGACTGAAACCCTCCCGATCTCCGGGGAAGGGCCATTATCCCGAATGTGGGACACCATCATTTGATCGCCATGAATGACTTTTTGAAGCGAGGCCATTCATCAGTTGTGTAATGGGGTTTTTAGCTCAAAGACCCGGCTTTCAAGTAATTTCTGCTCCCAGGATCCCCCGGAGCTGAACCATCTGACCGCTATCACTGGGCAGTTCACTCGCTCTTCGCTCTGGTTGTGAAAGGAAATATGCTTGACATTTTCCATCAGCTTATTGATGCCCCATCCCAACGCTTTCTCCCACCCTGGAATACTCTCACTCCTCCCTGTGCATCCCTTCAGTGGGATGTGATGTACCTGCTTTGCACTGGGGAGAACTCGAGTGCTCTGTGAGCTCTGGGAACCTCACAACAAGAGAGACATTGAGGGGCTGAAACATTTCCAGAGAAGGGCACAGAGCTGGGGAAGGGGCTGGGGAAGTCCTGTGAGGAGAGGCTGAAGGAGCTGGGGGGCTCAGCTTGGAGAAAAGGAGGTTCAGGGTGGGGCCTCTGGCTCTGCACAACTCCCTGACAGAAGGACAACAAGAAACAGACTCAAATTGTGCCAGAGGAGGTTCAGGCTGGATATGAGGAAGAGTTTTTTAATGGAAAGGGTGCTCAGGCCTTGGCAGGGGCTGCCCAGGGAGGTTTGGAGTGCCCATCCGTGGAGGTGTCCAAGGAAGGCCTGGACGTGGCACTCAGTGCCCTGTTCTGGGTGACAAGGTGGGGATTGGGCACAGGCTGGACTGGATGGTCTTGGAGAGCTTTTCCAACCTTAATCATTCTGTGGTTCCATGATTCTGATCTCAGCAGCAAGTGGGGTGGCCATAATTTAATTTTTGAAGCTCTTTTGAGTATTACAAACCACACACACAACGTCAGACCCCAGAGGTACCTCAGAGCAGCAAAGCCAGACAGTGACACACCCAATGTCCCATTACTGGGGACGTTCTCCATGGTTATTCCATGAAAAGAAGCTCACGGGACCACTGCTTATAAAAGCACACAGGTTTATTGCATATCAATCTCATGTATAAATTCATTGTAGCATTGGAAAGATTACATTTGGTATACATTCCTATTCTACAGCATTAACCTCAAAATCAGCTTTTTCTATTCATTATTTTAAAGGAATTTCTCTACACAAGTACATTTGTCTTTTATCACAAGCATCAAAATGAAATTTGTAAAATTGCCTTTTTTTTAATTATTTTCTACACTTCATATCTTTTATTTCATTATGCTCCCAACAAAGCGATTCCATATTAATTAATAACTGCCAACACTTTTTCTTTCTTCCTTGGCAGTTCGAGGCTTCGAGCCTCGGACGCAAAATCTAATCACATATACAATAAGTGCATCTACGGAATTTTTTCTTTTTAATAAAAATTTCACAAACGGACACAATAATGACTGCTAAACACAAGTCATGCACAGTTTACTTATAAACATAACAGAAGCAATATACAATCAAGAATGATATGGAACAAGCACCATCCTTTCTCAATGTTTTTTAAACATTATATGAAAACCAGACATTTACAATTGATTTAAAAAAACACTATACAGGTCTAAAGGAAAAAAAAAATCCAACCTAAATCATATCTGTATTGTAACAATGGGAAAAGGAATGACATAGGATGCACAGATTTATGATTCTTGCAAGCACAATATATATATGTTTTAAATTACATCTTCTGCAGGCTGGAAATGACATCAGGGCAAAACATCTCTTGCTTTGAAGAGAGCAATGAGAATGTAAAATACACTGAGAATTACTTTCAGAATTACTTTGTTCACATGTGAATTGCACATTTGGAAAATCAAAGCTGCCTTTTTTTTCTTTTTCGTTCTTTTTTTTTTTAAATTTTTTTAATTTTTTTTTTAATTTTTATTTTTAAATTTCTTCTTCCAAAGTGGTAATAAGAATTAACGACAGAAGAAAGAGAAAAAAAGAACCTCGGAATCATTCAAGAACGTTTTAGTCACAGTTTCACTCAACACTACGGAGAAGTTTCATGGCTTTGTGAGAACACTACTGACCACCAGCGAGGAGCAGAGGGTTTTGCCCTTGTGTTGCCAGCACTGACCCGAGCGACGCCACTCCTGCCCTTGGGGACAGCGCTGTCCCCAAGGCTCAGGGTCCCCCCCAAAAAGGGGCAGGGTCCCCAGCGCTGCCCCCCGCCACACACACACACACACAGAGTACAGCACGTAAAAACCGAGTGGGAAGTCAGCAGATTGGCCTGGCCGGGGGGCACGGGGGGGTCACCATCCAGTGCTTTGATGCTCAGCGCCAAACACGTTCACCTCATTGTGCAAGTGCTTCCAAAAGGCTCCGTCCGCCACGGCAGAGAGGAGCTGCTCCCAGGAGCAGCCACCGAGGGCCTAAGTGCTGATTGGGGAGGGGGCAAAAGCTTCCTCTGGCTGTCCGAGGGAGGACAGGAGCCCAGCAGGGTGTTTGTCCCGGAATCAGCTGGGCACACCCGCTGGTGTTTGTGCAGCCCCCTTTGGGTTTGGGGTCCCGCGCTGCGACGTCCCCGCGGTGCCTGGCCAAGCATGGCCTGCTGGCCTGGGACACCTTGGAAAGGCACCCAGAGCAGCCTGAGCACCAAAGGGAACACCCCAGGGATGAAGCCAGCAGCCCAGCGGGAGAACTGGGTGCCTCAAGGTGTCCTGCAGGACCTGGCACCTCAGCACAACCCGTGGGAGAACCTCAGCTCTTCCCAGCGGAGAGCTCCCAGCTGTCTGCACCAGCCACAGAGATCACACCAGGAACAACCACCAGCTCCGAGCTGGTGGGAAGCAGGGAATGCACTGACACGAGACCCACATCATCCTCCCTGAGCAGCTCAGGCAGGAAGGTCCAGCCCTGGCCAAAGTGAGGGCCCTTCACAGGGCACCAACACTTCAGCCTTGCGCAGCTCCCAGCCCCACCTGACCACCCCAAAAATCCCCAGGGCTTCTCCTTCTCTCCTCTGTGCTGTTACAGCTGTGAAAATACTTTAAATAAATAGATCCTACACAAAGCTCTGGGTTTAAACCACACCTGGAGCAGTGCCCTGGCTACTGGACACACCACAGCCACTTCCCATCCCTGCCACCCTCACCTGCCCTGGATCCCAGCAGGTCCCACCACAGCTCCATGTCTCACCAAAGCTCCCAGAGCTTCCCCAGCACTGGGAAGCCAGCAGTGCTCTGCTAGCAGAGCATCCTGGACAACAAACCTCTCAGGAAGCAGCCTTGAAAAGGTGAGATTCTCTGCTAAAGCAGCAAATGGAACCTCCACACCTGCTGTGAGCTACAGCACATTCCAAGTGCAAGCCAACAAAAGGTAGAGGTCAACAAAAGTTCAGTGAGGCTTCCTGTTTCTTTATCTTAATGGGGAAAATTGAAACTTGTAATCAGTGCTAAATTAGAGGAGTCGGGAGATTCTACAACACAAGCTAGAGAAAATGGGGAGAAACTGAATTAGGAAATATGAAAAGAAAAAAAAATCATGATTTTAAACCCTATATTTTTAATGTCCTCAATCTCTGGCTGGATAATACCTCCCTATCCTTGCCAGGGGCCCTCAGGAGATCCATGGAGAGCCAGGATGAGCCTGAGGAGGGGGACAGCAACAGTGTGAGCTAAGTCAGAGCAAGGACCTGACCAACTGCTTCTGGAGAAATGACACAACTGGCAGCAGGGATGAGAAAGGGACAGGGAAACTATAAATATCCCAAATAAATCCGCACAATAACACTTGCATTCCTTAGTATTGGCCCACATTTGGTGTCCAGTTCAATGCCACTCCCTGGGCTGCTCTGTCACCTCCCCATGCTGTGGAGTGCAATGCTGACCTGCCCTGAGGTTTCTTCAAGGGTGAACAAGCCATGGTCAGAGCACACAAACACTCACTGCTGCCCACAGACCCTGTTCCAGCACGGCAGAGAGATGCTCAGACATGTGGTTTGTTCCAAACAGCTGCCAGGAGTCATGGAGCTGCAGCTGGAATGGGACAGGATGGATCCATCCCCAAGTTTAAGGCTGTTCCCATGTTCTCCTGGAGCTCCTCCTCCTCCTCCTGTGCTGCTCCCAGTCACTGGAACCTTCCTGTAATGGCCCAGGAGCCTCAAGGCAAAGGGGAGCTGAGGGATGATTGTCTGGGGATCAGCAGCACCACTGGCAGCACTGACTGGGATCATTTGGCACATGGACAAAACCTTCCTGCTCCCTGCTTGTCCAACATCCAACCTCAACAGCACGATTTTGGTCCTTCACTACATACTTGTATTAACATGATTTCTTCACAAGAATGATAGATAATGTAAAAAAAATACTGTTAAGGAAGAAATAAAATAAGAAAGGAATTAGCCCAAAATGACAAGTTATATACAGATTAAAATAAATTCCATCAGGAAAAGAAACAATTCTTTTATTATTTTCAGTTGGCCCCTGTGGAAATAATTTAAAGGCCAAGTGCCTGGGCAGGGCTGTGCTGCAGCCTGTGGGGATGGGATGGGATGGGATGGGGTGGATGGGATGGGATGGATGGGAGGGATGGGATGGGATGGGATGGGATGGGATGGGATGGGATGGGATGGGATGGGACGGGATGGGATGGGACAGGGCTGTCCCTCTCCTCCACAGAGCCGGGATTCCTCCGGCAGGGTTGGCTCTCCTACCCAGGAGCTTTGTGCAAATACATGAAGCAGCTCGGTCACACCGCCTGGTGCTCTCAGAGCCTTGGGCACTTTCACAGGATGTTGTGGAAAACCAAAAAAGGGAGGGTAAATTTTCTTGGGAAAACACACTGTTGCTAATTTACCTTTTGTTCCCTCTGTACCAAAGCCACCCTGGATGCTTTCCTGGGGGGGCACTCTGAGGCTCCCCAAAATCAGCCTCACATGTGCTCTTGGGTGCAAAGCTGACTTGCAAAGGTGTCACACCCAACTCTGACTCTGCTTTGCTCAGGGAGCTTGTTCCATTGTTTTGGCCTGCTGGAATGAGGCTTCCCACACTAGACCGGCCTAGAACCCTCCATCTGCCCTTTTCCATGGCTTTCCCAACCATTCCCAAAAGGAATGTCATCTCCAAATTCCCTGCTCCAACAGAGGCTGGGAATTGCAGCAGAGAACAGCACAAAGCCCCCAGGATTTGTGGAGGCTGCTGTGTATCAGTAGACAAGATGAGGTTTGAAAGTGATTGGAAATCACTCATAAAATCTCTATGAGAAGTTTTAGTCAGAGAGACAGCTGGATTCTTATCTCCATGTTCTGCACCCCTGAGGCTGCTGGAGCATGGAAATGTTCATCTTTCTACTTAAATTACAGGCCAAGCAGCAGCAGGCAGTGCAGAGGGAAAACCAGGCCAAACCAACGGTGTGAATCAGAGATCTGTGCCACAGATACCATCAGCACAGGGTGATGTCACCCTGAAACCCTGACACATGAGCAGATGTGTCTGAGCTGCCCTGGGTTTGCCCAGCACACGTTTCCTTATGCACAACCAGGAAGAGCTTTACCCTGTGACCTCTCTTCTTAGGCAAATCCAAGCATTTCCAGGAGTTCCACCATGCTGGCTCTGTCCCAGGCACTCCCACAGGAACCAGGAGGGGCAGGGAGCTCTCCCAGCCTCGCTCAGGGCACAGGGGACCATCCATGTCCGTGTGACACATCTGTCACCCCAGCCTCAGCACTGTTCCAGGCTGGGAGCTGCATGTGGCTCACGAGGACTGCAGGCAACGTGGCCTCACCTTGGAGGAGCTTTGCACTGTGCCAGTGTTTGCTGGGAGCAAAGGACAGGATGGTGTTTCTGTGGGAGTACAGAATTCCAAATTCTTTTGTGGGGGTCAGTTAAGTGCGTTGAGTTTGCCTTTCCCTGACATAACTCCAGTGGCTGTGTCACAGTTGCAGCGGGGACAGGTCACACCTGGCTCTCTTCCCTTGGTGCTTCACCATGCAGCTGGATGGGAAGGAAATGCTGCCCTGTGGTTCCAAGCTGTCGCTCCTGCTCAGGCTGTGCTGGCTCAGTGACACTGGTTTGGAAGGTTGGAGGGGCCAATCTTTGATTGCCCTGTTGCAATTCGTGTCTTGCTCATGCTATTCCTACAGGCTGTGAAATCCTGGGGCTGCTTCAGGGTTATCCAGTTTGGGAGAGGTTCATTGTGATAAATTAGAAAGGAAAACTCTAGAGAGATAAAAATGCAGGACGTGTAGGTCAGATGTGACAGGTTTCCTTCTCAGCCCAAAGTCCAGACGACTCCCTGAGGCCCTCTCATCCATCTTCTGCTCGCTGGGATTTTGCTGGGATGGCTGCAGCACCACCACTGCCTCACCTGGGCTCTGGCCAGTGCCTTGTGGACCTCTCAGAGGTGGTTGATGGGGTTAAAGGTCCCCGACTCTGAAGCTGCTCCTGCCATGTCCAGCCAAGCCCCCAGAGAGTTCTGGGAGGACGTGTGGAGGGGAGCGTTCTCAGACAGGGACAGCATCATTGCATAAGCCTGGGGGAGAGAGGGATGCAAGGGCACCAGTGAGAAAACAGGGTGGAGAACGTTGTGTAAAACACAGCACCACCTAACCCTGCCCACCAGGAACAGCAGCATCCTCTGGGCTGGGCTCAACTCACATCCACGCTCTGGGATGGCACCCACCTCTCAAAAAACCAGATTTGTCATTGGTGTATTTTTAATTTACCTAATGGTTTATAGGGACAGTCAGGAGACACCGTCATTCCCACTGGTTTTCACAGGACCAAACCCATCCTGCACTGCCTGTGCTCTGTGACAAACCTCCACATGATTCCAGGTTCTGCTCCCAGAAGAAAGCAGCCGATACTGGGGTTTCTTTTTAAAAAAAATTACATTCCCAGTCGTCAGTGAGGCTGGGCTGGGGCAGCGGTGCCCTGGCAATGGGGCAGCAATGCCCAGTGGGAAGTGGTGAGCAGCTGCTCATCCTGACTTGATGCCTGGCGTGACCCCACTGGTGATGCCAGCGTGGATATTTAGGGATGTGGAATTCTCACTGGCATGACCAGTGTGGTCAGGGTGGGTTTATTGCTGCAGTGAAACCCTCAAAGGTGTCTGGTGAGAGAAATGCAGTGAGATTTGTTTGTCCTCTAACAAACTGCTGGTTCTGTGTAACCTGGCTGCTCTCCCTCCAGCAGGACACAAGATTTGCCTCACACACCTCTCTGTGCCCTTTCTCAGCCCACACGAGTGATGTGAGGGCTCAGGCAGATGAGAGCCTCATACAGCAGAGGGGAAAACCAATGTCATTGTCACCATGGCCTGAAAAAGAGGAGCACACGGTCCCCACCCTCCCCACCACCCTGCCTCAGGGAAGAAGTACAGTTTTTGGGTTTTGTGGACACACACTTCTAAAATTGCTTAAAAGTAAGCCAAAGGAGTGCTGTGCTGCTCACACCAAGGTTTTATATTACCTGCCAAAAGATGGGTCAAATTATTTAAGTTGCTTATTGTGATTCAAGTGTAAAACAGAGTCAAAACCCAAAAAATGCCTTTCCCATCCAAGCACAGGCTGTACCAGGGTGGTACATTGGAAAAGAGCAAGCTGCTCCCAAAGAGTTAGTGCATTTGGGATGTTAGTGACAGGACACAGGGCAGAGTCAGGCAAGTGGCTTGTGTTCAAATGGGTGTCACCCCAAAAAACTGCTGTGCTCTGTCTTCCAGCAGCCCCTCCCCAGCCTCACTACTGGCACCCACTATGGAGGAGGAAAAAACATTTCCCAAGTTTTGGATGATGCTAATTTAAAAATCATGTTTTGTGTGGTGGCTGCATTAAGCTACTGCTCTGCTGGGCATTTGAAATAGATTTTGGGATAAATTCTGTTGCTTTAGGACCCTCTATTCCTCCTCTATTTCAATTTAGAAAGGGCTGCTGAGGTGGGAGCTGTTCTCATTCCCCAGCAGGGGCTGTGTCCTCTCTCCAGCCCAGCCTGCTGAGGTAACTTCACTGAACAGTTCTTCTGTGAGAATCCTCGTGGAGGGATCAAGAGATGAACTCCATAAACCCAGTCTGGGTATTTTGGCTAATGAAAAAGCAGAAAGCACACACAGACCTGCCCCAAACCTCCAGATTTATCTCAGAGCTCCAGTAATTCTGAGATGCCATTCTGATGGTGTTTGGTGGGTCTAAACTGGTCTTGCTCACAGGGCTGGGATTTTTCTTTTCCATTTTGTGGTTTACTTTTAGAACTCAAGGAAATAAACAAGGATACCCTCTAGACATGCTGGGTTGCAAGTCCTGGATATATTCTTGTCTTTCACACCTGTTTTAATCAAACCCAAGGGCACTTTGTTGCTGTTTCTGCAGACCAAACCTCAGTGGTTACCAACAAAAGAGCCACCCCAAAGTATAAATAAATAAGGAGATATAGAAACATTTATACAGACAGATAAAAACACACAAATGCCTCTCTCTGCCTGCACAGCCCCGTTCTCACTGCACAGGCTGAGATAAATCCATCTAAAGGTGATGCCCACTCCCTTCCTCCTCTATTTCAATTTAGTTGCAACAAGACACATTAATGTATGAGCTAGAATTCTTGCTGGAAAGGGGGAATAACCTTCTGGAAGGGGAAAATAACCCACTGGAAAGCTGGAATAACAATCTGGAAGGGGAAAATAACCCACTGGAAAGGTGGAATAACATTCTGGAAGGGGAAAATAACCCACTGGAAAGGGAAAATAACCCTTGGCTGGAGGAGGCCAGCTGCTCCCTAATCCTGCTGTACACGCTGGTGGCAAGCTAGGAAAAGGTTCTGGATATACCCACCTGGTTTTTAGCCTGCCTGTACAGAGTCTGTTTTATTGCCTCAGAGTCTAAGGTGGAATTAAACACATCTTTAACTTCAAATGCTTCCTCGGCCGCTTTGCGGAGATCCAGCCCCTTCCCAAAATTCGGCATCTGCTCCAAATCTAACAGGCCGGCTTCGTCCTCCTCAATACACCTGTACCAATGACCAGGGGAAGGGGTGACCTGTGTTAGCTCGTCTGGCCCACAGCCTGCATGCACCACCCACGGGGGCTCACCAGCCACATGCGTGAAGGGATGGACAGACGGACACGGACACGGCATGGCATGGGGAGGAGTGAGGAGGAAGTGGAAAGCAACAAGCAGCAGGTTCTGTCTGAGGCTCTGTGTCACCACGTTTCTCTTCACGGAGAAAAGCAAGGCACAACTTGCCAAGACATTTCTGGGATTTGTATTCTCTGAACCTCAGAGAAGGGAAAAACAATTATCTCATTTATTGCTCCTGTGTTTGTTTGTAGCCATGATATTTTATGAAAAATCCTTTGCTAAGATTTTTTCCTCTTGGGAAACTGAGGAGCTTCAGGAGAGAAATGTAAACAATAACTATCTGCTGCTCTGGAATGCAACAGGTGCATCTTCCATTGGTCCATGTGGATTGTTTTCACTTGATGACCAATCACAGCCACCTGTGCCGTGAACTTTTGAACTTTTCTCCTTTGTGCGTGCACTGTGGTCCCCTGGTGCTTATCTGAGTAGGTCTGTTGGTTTGGATCAGCTTGGAGACAGAGGAGCTCCTTAGTCTAGGCTTCTTGCATTCCCTGGTCTTCTCCTGGTGTTATGAGTAAAAAAGTTATCTGTAGCTATGATATTTTATTAAAAATCCTTTCCTAGGATTTTTCCCCTCCTGAGGACTGAGGAGCTTCAGGAGAGAAATGTAAACAATAACTATCTGCTGCTCTGGAATGCAACAGGTGCATCTTCCATTGGTCCATGTGGATTGTTTTCACTTGATGACCAATCACAGCCACCTGTGCCAAGGCTGTGAGCAGTCACAAGATTTTATGTTTTATATTCTTGTTCTTTCTAGCCTTATGATGATCTTTTTCTCTCTATTCTTTTAGTACTGTTTTAATGTAGTATTTTAATATAATATATATCATAAGAAAATAAACCAGCCTTCTAAGAGCATAGAGTCAAGCCTCGCGTCTCCACACATGAAACACCAGACACAACATTTGTTCACAAGTGGAATGCATCGTGGAAGATTGTTTACCTGAAGGGAATTGGGAATTGGATTCTGGTGTGGGTGTTTTGATTCACTGACCCATTGGGTCATTCACACCCATTGTGTGTGTTGGGACTGTCAGAACAGTCATGGGATTCTGTGCAGTGGAGTGCTTGGCAGATTCAGTTTAAATGTAATATAATATAGAATAATATAGTGTAATAAAGTAAAATATGTATTTTATATATATTTATATAAATATATATATAATCTGTAACTTAGTATAATATAGTAAAATAATAATTAATTAGCCTTCGGTGACAGTTCTGCACTAAAACCAGCAGTGCTTTTAAGCTGAGGAAGGCATCACTCAGTGTTGTGTGGTTTGTGCTGGGAATACCCCCAGAAACTGGGGCAAGCTGCAGCAAAAAGAGAGCTGAGCCTGTGCTGTGTGCAGCAATCTTTCATTCTGAAGGTGTTCAGACATGGCTTGATCTTGGGGGAAAAGTCCTTCACTTTTTATAGAATAATGGGATCTGGTTTGGGTTGGGAGGGACCTTAAAAGATCGTCTCATTTCACCCTCTGCCATGGGCTATCCCAGGGTGCTCCAAGCCCTGTCCAACCTGGCCTTGGACAATTCCAGGGACGGGCAGCCACAGCTGCTCTGGGCACCCTGTGCCAGGGCCTCACCACCCTCACAGGGAAGGATTTTCCTTAAAGATCAAACCTATATCTCTCTTCTTTCAGTTCAAATCCATTCCCCCCTGTCCTGTCACTCCAGGCCATTGGAAAGAGTCTCCCTTCATATTTCCAGTAGTTTCTTTCAGGCACTAGAAGGTCACCTTGGAGCCTTCTCTCCTCCAGGCTGGACAATCCCAGTTCCCTCAGCCTTTCCTGCCAGCAGAGCTCCTCCATCCCTCTGACCATCCTGGGGCCTCCTTTGGACTCTCTGCAGGGGCTCCAGGTCCTTCCTATGCTGGGACCCCAGGGCTGGAGGCAGCTCTGCGGGTGGGGTCTCACCTGGGCAGGGCAGAGGGGCACAATCCCCTTTTTGCCAGAGCTCCAAGAATATTTTTGCTCCAACTCAAAGGGCCACAGCAGCACCAAAGGCATTGCATAGACACCTCTTCCCTTGCCCTGATCAGAGTTTTGGAGAGACAAACAACATCTGTGGGGCTGTGGTACCCTGAACACTCTGGGTTTTGTATCTGTTCTGCTCCAGACTCCTCTTCCCTTGCCCTGACCAGAGTTTTGGAGAGAAAAACGACATCTGCTGAGCTGTGGTACCCTGAAAACTTTTGTGTCTGTTCTCCTGCTCTAGACTCCTCTTCCCTTGCCCTGACCAGAGTTTTGGAGAGAAAAACGACATCTGCTGAGCTGTGATACCCTGAACAGTCCAGGTTTTAGGTATGTTCTCCTGTTTAGACTCCTCAAGCCTTGGATGTCATTCCAGCCTCTCCTTGCAGTCCACTTGTCTCATGTCCCCCCCAAAAATGGTGAAATGGAATCTGGAGTGAAGGTTTGAATCCAACCAGAGGCATGGCATGGCTTGGAGAACAAACCCACAGCACTCACGATGCACCACGGACACGGGCAGGGGGCTGAGCCCCCCGGGAATGGCCCCCTCACCTTCGGGTGTGGTCAAAGCTCATGGTGAGAGACGTGGGCTCCTCATCCTCCTCATCCTCGAATGCTCCCCGGGGCTCTGCCGTGGGCGACGCCGTCTCGTCCTGGGACTTCCCAGTCAGGCTGTCGTCATCTTCCTCTTCCAGTTCTTCGTCCTCATCGTCCACATCTTCTGTCTTCTCGTTTGCCAGTCCGTGGCACTGGGAATTGCCATCAATATCCTGGATTTCTGGCCTGAAATGTTTGGTTGAAGGGTAGGGAGGAGGAGAAGAAGAAGAAAGAAGTGGGAAAAAAAAGATGGCAAATGTTTCAGTCGTGTATTCCCATTGGAATGCAAGACTTTGATAATGTTATCTAGAGATATGAACACAGAGACACATTTATATACATGTACATATTATTTAAAATGTAACAAAGAAGAAAATCAATGTGCTTTAGGCATTTAAAAATCACCCTTCACTGTTCCTAAGGGTCAATGAGCACACTGAGAATGCACCAGCCCCCAGGCTTTTTGAGGTATAAAAATGGATTTAAATGCTGGTTTTTCATCTCTTAAAATTAACATTTGTGAGACAAGCAGCCTTCCTCCTTCTCTGGGCTCAGTCCTCCAACAATTTCCCTTTGAGCAAACAGCAGGAGGAAGCTTCTACCAGGCAGCCTGAATTCCCTCTTGCATTGTTCATGCCTGTCCTGTCAGCAGATAATTTTATTTCCTTGCCTACCTTTTATCCGCTAAAGCCGACGCTTGATTCATCTCGCTATTGGCAATAAAATTTCTGATTTCCGAGAAATAGGAATCCTCTTTTTCGTCTAAAAGTGCATGGTTGTCTGATTCCGAGGTGGGGGAGGAGGCGCTGGTCCCGAGGTGGTTGGTGATGACTCCGGAGTGCTGGCTCACTGTGGGGCAGGAGCAGGGACAGGACAGACAACAGGACACTCCATCAGGTGGTGGCAAGGCCAGGGTTATGAGGAAACATGAAGTAAGAATGTTCTCAACAGCATTCACACTTTATACTGATTGTTTAACACTCAAGAAGAAAGTCGTGGAGCAAAGATCCCAAAGGAAGATTGTCCAGACCAAAATACAGGTGATATTTAGCATTTAGGGTCAATACACACAATTTAACAACCATTGCAGAACTGTTTGCCTACAACTTCATCACAGCAATTCCTTCCTTTCATTTTTTAATGTCAAAACCTCTTTATCTTCTTGAACTTCCAAAAAAACCTAAAAACAATCCTAAAAACTCATCCTTAGGGGGACAGTGCATTCCAGTGAAGCTTTCCAAGGGCCAAGACCATGGAGTCTCCTCTCTCCAGCGGTCCCAAGGGTGTTTCCCTACCTGAAACATTCTAGCAAAGATCCCAAAGGAAAATTGTGTTTTCCAGACCAAAATACAGGTGATATTTGGCATTTAGGGTCAATACCCACAATTTAACAACCATTGCAGAGCTGTTTGCCTACAACTTTTCCGTAATACATCTTTTTACCCATGGTGGGAAATCACTTGGCTTCATCAGAGCAATTCCTTCTTTTCATTTTTTTATCTTAACAGCAATTCCTTATTTTCATTTTTTTTTAATGTCAAAACCTCTTTATCTTCTTGAACTTCAAAAAAAACCCCTACAAACAACCCTCCAAACTCATTCTTAGGGGGACAGTGCATTCCAGCGAGTTGCCTACAACTTTTCCATCATACATCTTTTTACCCATGGTGGGAAATCACTTACTTGGCTTCATCACAGCAACTCCTTCCTTTCATTTTCTTATGTCAAAACCTCTTTATTTTCTTAAACTTCAAAAAAAACCCCTACAAACAACCCTCCAAACTCATCCTTAGGGGGACGGGGCATTCCAGCGAGGCTTCCCAAGGGCCAAGACCATGGAGTCTCCTCCCTGCAGTGGTCCCCAGGGTGTTTCCCTACCTGGAACGTTCTCGTGCTCGTGCTTCTTCAGGTGCCTGTCGAGGTTGGTCTGCTGCCCAAAGCACCTGTTGCACAGGTGGCACTTGAATGGCTTCTCCTTGTTGTGGATGTTCCTGACGTGCCGCTGCAGGTTGGAGGAAATGCTGAATGACCTGTCACAGTATTTACACCTGGAAAACAACAGCAGATGGCAAAGAATGCAACGTGAGGAGAAAAATTTAAAAAAAACCCCAAACAACAAAAAAAAAAGGGAGAAAAATCTGACTATCAAAACCCCAGGAAATGTTGGTCTATAAATCTTTACTCAGGAGTAAAGATTGTGCTGAAGGAAGCACAAAGCATTAATCATCCCAGACAAATCTGATATTATTGTTACTCAAGGAGCACAAAGAAAGGATTAGGATTAATTAGGAAGTCGTCCAAATAAATAAGAGTTTGAAACAAAATAATTACTTTTCCATGCATGAATGTAGGAAAGAGAGAGGTGGATTTATTCCTTCCACATTTTTTGAGAGGAATCAGGTGAAATATGGCTGAGGAGGGAGGACAAGGAAGACAGAAGAAGAAAGAAGGGAGGTGAAATGTATAAAATAGTTATGAACTGGCAAATCCCTGCATGACAGTTAGCTGGACACACAGAAAATTCCGTCTTTATTTGTGAATTCCTTGTGGTACTGGACATGCAGGGATTACAGCATGGCTTTAAAGGTCATTATAACTATTCTTATAGCAAAGAAATCCACCATCCTTTCCAAACAGGGTAAGATTTACTCCTAGGAGTGAAAATCTGGTTTTTGATGAAAACCTGGAATGCAAGGAGCCAAGCCAGGCTGTTCAGGGGAGCTGCTGAGTGAGGAGATGTTCCCTCTCTGAGCTCAGTCTCTGCAGGACCCACGGCAGATGGGCTGGGGGCTTCTTCAAAGCCACCACCTCCCTTTTTCGGGTTTAGATTCCCTCCAAATAAATCGGAATTGCTCGGGGTGGTGGTGAGGGCTCCCAGCTCCCAGCGCAGAGCGGGAGCCGCTGATGGACTGAAGGTGGCAGCTCCGAGCTGCGGTGGAGAGTTTGGGTCTAAAACTCCTGAAAACCTCATTCCTGCCCGAATCCTCCGATTCCCTCCTTCCATCTCCCTTTAAACACGTCACTTGTACCTCAGCAAAGCTGCTCCCCCACGGCTCTGCTTCCAAAACCCACGAGCAGCAGAATCTGTCTCTGCTGCGGAGCTCCGCAAATCCTGGACGCTTCCAAAATTCCAGCTCTTCCCAAACCCTTGTAATCCCAGAATAAATCCACACCAGCAGGCTCCGGACTCTGGATTTATTCCAGAATAAATCCACTCTGAGCTCCTCTAACCCATCGTCTGCCTCACGGAGCCGAGCTACTCTTCCATGGGAATCCTGGAATTCCAGAATGATTTTGGGACTCTAAACCCCTCCAGTGCCATCTTTGCCATGGGCAGGGACAACTTCCACTATCCCAGGTGGCTCCAAGCCCTGTCCAGCCTGGCCTTGGACACTCCCAGGCATGGGGCAGCCTGTGCCAGAGCTCCCCCAGCACTCCAGAACACGGAGATGGAGATTTTGGGAGTATCAGCAGCTCCTGATGTGCTCAGGCTTACCCCATGCCTGCCTCACTCAAGGATGGAGCTGGATGTCCCTGGGCACAGAGGACATGGGATTCTTCCCTACAGACACAACAGTGGAGTGGAAAAGATCCCTGCTGTGAAACACACACGCCCCATTTCCAGATGTGCTCCAGCTGGGATTTTTATTCGGTCTCTAAAAATAAATCGATATTATTTTTGGAAAAAGTGGGGATACATTTATGAAACACTCTCTCCTGCTGAATGTTTATGGATTCCATGTCCACCTCCGAATTTCCTACTGCTAAATCTCCAACAAGAATAAAGATATTTCAAATAATGGGCTTTTATTAGGATTAAGCAAGGCAGAGAGTAAAATTTTTAAACCACAGCATTTCCAGACCTGAAGTATTTAGTTTTCCTCTTTTTTTTTTTCCCAAAAACCCCCAAATAACTCTAGAAAACAATAAATTATTTGAACATCAGCAAGAACAATCACACAGAGATTTATCAAGAACAATCTGTACAGAGAGTTAAACAGGGATTTCCAGCACCAAGGAATTTGCTCTCACATTCCTGTTCAGCACTCCAGCAAACTGCAATATCCCAAACCTGCCAATATCCCAATATTCCTGATATTCCATGAGATTTTCATGAGTGGGTTTATCCAGCTTCCTTCTCATCCTTGATGATGCCAACGTTTTTTTCTCCCTGACTGCACTCACCAGCTCCTAAAAAACCCTTTTTTTGTGTGTCCCAGTGCCTGGCACAGGGAATACCTGGCACAGTGGGCACCAGGATAACCCATGTTCCCAGCCTGGCTGTCCCTGCCAGGAGCAGCTCCAGACATTTAACAACAACTCAAGGCAGGAACGACCTGGCCTCCTCCACATCCATTTATTTAGATGTTCAGGAAGCCTTTGAAAAGTTCCCTGTGACAGGTCCTGGCCCTAACCATGAGCTATGTGGATGCAGGGTCGGGATAAAGAGCTTGTTAAAAAAATAGGAACCAGAGGGGCACTGGGAAGGAGCAGGGAATGCCTGGGAGCAAAGGGATGAGGGAGATGTCCGGCGTTATTTGTGGTCCCAGAGGGGTCAGTGCTGGGAGCTCTGCTGGTTTTAATCTAAATAAATGGCCCAGGCAGAGGAACCAGCTGAAATTCAGGGAGAGGGGTGAAGAGTGAGGGAGGAGAAGAATAAAACTCAAAGGCAGCGGTGTTTGCTTTGCAAACAGCCCCACAAAGCTTCTCCCTTATCAGCTGAAAGGCTGAAAACATCCAAATGGGAGGGAGGGACAGCGAGGAAGGAGCCAGGGCTGGAGCTGGGGAGCTCTGACAGGAGATCCTGGGAGCTGCAGGAGCTCGGGTACCTGGGACAACACGGGCCAAAGCAGGGAGCCAACCCTGGGAACGTGGGGAGGATTTCCCCAGTGCCTCTCATGAAGTTTTGCACTGATCAGTGTGAGCTGGAGAGGCAGAATTGCAGGAAAAAACAAAAAAAAAAAACATGGATAGCAACTCCCTCTCTGAGTGACTCCTCAGCCCCAAGTGCATTTTTAGCAGGGGTGAGCTCAGGCTGCATTTTGAAAATCAAAAAATGAGAAATAGCTTCAATATTTATTGAACTATGTGCAATTTAAATGCCATGGTAGATGTCAGCTGTGCCTGTGAGTTCCAGCTTAATGCAGACAACAGGACATGAGGCCTCTAAGGACCTTTTTATTCTGAATTCTGAAATACATAGTACAGATTTTCAGGTTTGGTGCAGAAACAAAAACAAAAGTGAAAAGAAACATGTTGAATTTCACTGTAGGGCACAGGGGCTCGGAGCATTTTCAAATAATTTTATTTTTAGGAAGTGCATCACCAGGTATTTCTCACTCTTCAGAAAACATGTTGCATTTTCTCTTTATAAAAAGAATTTGCCTCATTATTGGTCATGTGCTATTAATTCCTGCTTTATACATAATTAGACTTTTTAAGTAGAAGTTTGAGTAACTTCATATCCCCCCCAAAAAAAAGTCCTAAAAATTTAATCGGTGATTATCAGGAATCAAATCCAAACCACCTTATTTTCTAACCTGTTGTCTTTAAGAACAAAGCAATTAATATTTGGATTAATACTGAAATTATTATAGATTAAAATATTTTTATAGGGTAAAAAAACAAATTAAACAATCAAAAACAAAATTGTAAAGAAGACAACAATAAAACACTGAAAAATCAGCAACCTCCTTTTACCTGCCTGAAGTCAGCACTTAAAAACCAAGCTTTCAAAATAAGTCTGGCTGCCAAAGCTGCAAATCTCAGTTCTCTGAGAGGAAAAGCAAATCAATGATAATTAAAGCTCGTCTGTAAACGCAGCCCCGGCTCTCCGGAGTGCTGTTAGAATGCAACATTGTCCAGGAGTCAGACCTCTAAAAAACCCACACAGGCTATTTTCTGGGAGAAGACCAGATCAAATAAATCTTTATTTTCCTAACCTTTGTTAAGTTGCAAGTCTCCTTTTTTGGAAGAAAACCGAACTAAAGATCTCGGAATAATCGGGAGTGAGAGCTGCAGTGGACAGGGAGCACACAGGAATATCAAATAACACAACCCCAAACATCACAGCAGGGATATAATCCAAAATATATGTCTGCTTTGGGGGGTGGTGGTGTATTTTTAATTTACCTAATGTCTACACTAAAAATGCTGGATGGAAAATAAACGTGATTCTCAGCGTAGCAGGGATTACAATGTGGGAGAGTCAATTCTTAGGTTAAACTGAGCATAAAAATGTGATGTATTTGACCACATGGCCTTTTGCTGCTCATAAATTTGTGTTTCTCTTTATTTAATAACTGCTCCATTTGCTTTGTTGTGAACTTATGGCTGTGTATGAAACGCTGCAATATCAGCTACCCAAAACGAAATGGAATTGTTACCATTGTTTGACAACCTGCAAAACACTCCCTCACATCATGGCAAGCACAAGGCTTGATTTGCAGCAAGCTCTCAATTCATCATTCCTTCAGGTTTGCTCATTTCTGGACTTCATTTTAACTAAAAAGGCATTTTTCCCCCAAGTTTTTTTAAAACTGCTTGTAACTCGCTGGGAGAAAATGCTGGAGGGAAAGATTTCCATGAGAAATAGTTATTTATATACACAGGCACACATATTACATGTATTTTCTTGTGAGTTTTATTCAGATCTAAAAATCTGAATAAAAAATTTATTCAGATTTTAAAATCCTGACTTAGGCAGGAGCCACAGAACCCACTGGGCTGGGACACTGTCCTTGTGCACATTGAAGCATCAAAATCACATCACCTTGTCCCCAGCTAACAGAAAAGAGCTCAGCCTTCTACCTTAAACACTCACAAACGTGAGACTCTGTGTGACTCCCCCCATCCCAGCTCTCCTTTTAAACTCCATGATTTAAGCTCAGAAACTACCAAAATTCAGTTTTAAGGCAGGTAAATCAACACGTTTTTGCGTATTGCATTTTCTCTTTATAAAAAGAATTTGCCTGGTGTATATTATGTATGAAGTAGGGATTAATAGCACACTACTCATGTGCTATTAATTCCTACTTTATGCATAATTAGACTTCTTAAGTAGAAGTTTGAGTGACTTCATAGGCCCCCCCCAAAAAAAACTCCAAAAAATTTAATCAGTGACCATGAGGAATCAAACCCAAGCCTTTGTTTTTTTGATCCCCTACTCCAAGCACCTCTGATGTGCATTAAGAAAAGAAAAAAAAAACCCAGCTAGCCCCAGCAGTGAAGGTCCTGGCAAGCCCTTCAAACCAGCCTGAATTTCAGAGCCATTCAGCACCTTCAGCTGTCCTTGAGATGAATGGTTAACGTGAGTGTGAAACAACACTGCAAATCAGAGCCCTCATTTGCCAGCATACATCTAAATATAAGTTAAGTGTCTATCTTCGAGCTGCCAAGCCTGATTATTTTTGGCTGGTACACATAATATACAACCCTATGAATCACTCTGTGTAATGCTCCAGGCCTGTGGTATTCTGCTGGCACAGATTTATAAAGGAGAGGGGGGGGAAATACCAGAGTGGTGAGTGAGGAGTGTTTGGGAAAGGGTTTTTTATGGGGGACAACATCACCTGTAAGGCTGCTCCCCAGTGTGTGTCCGCAGATGCCTCGTCAGGTTGGCTGAGCGTGGGAAGATCTTGCCACAGTACCTGGACAGGGAGAGCCAAAGGAAACCATCAGGAGAAGCAAAGGAAACCATCAGGAGAGCCCCTGGATGCTGTGGGAGATGGATTTGTAGGGAATTCTCCAAGCCTGGCAGAAGGCTCACACAGCGTGCAAACCTTGAGATAAGAAATGGTGACTTAGAAAAGGGAGAGGACGGACGTTGCTGAGAGAGAAATGGAGTTAGAAAGTTTCAAAGGATGGACTTGCAAATAAGACTGGATACTTTGGGGAAATAGAACTATGAAAGATGCCACAGCACCACCTGCACCCCTCATTCTGACACCGCTCCCAAAATCCCTTCATGCCCTCACATCATGAGCTCATCCCTGATGGGGAGGACAAATCCCCCACCCCAGTCACAGGGGCACTGTGCTGGCATCAGAGCACCAGGAGCAGCTGGGGGAGCTGGGAGGGCTCAGCCTGGAGAAAAGGAAGCTCAGGAAGAACCTTCTCACTCCTAAACTCCCAGACAGGAGGGTGCAGCCAGGTGGGGTCGGGCTCTGCTCCCACAAATGGGGGACAGGACAATAGGAAACAGCCTCAAGTTGCACCAGAGGAGGTTTATATTGGATAGTTGGGAATTTTTTTTCACAGAAAGGCTTGTCAGACGTTGGAATGGGATACCCAGGGAGGTGCTGGAGTCGCTATCCCTGGAAGTGTTCAAAGGAAGTGTGGACAAGGCACTTGAAGACAGGGTTTAACTACAGCATTCCTGCATCAGGGTACAGAGGGTTTAATCGCTGCCTGGGCAGATTGGCACTTGAGATGTTTCTGCATCTCCTTTATAGCCCTGTTGATGTGCTCATCAAAAGGAATCTGCTCTTTCATCCTTGGAATTCACAGAATTTTCTCTGGATAAAGGCTGCAGCACCGTCCTATGGGTTAGGAGGCTGACAGCTACTTAGAGCAAGGAAATGCAGCCGTAGGAAATTAATAAAGGAAGGAATTGTGTTCCCCCATAAATCCAGTTCACAGTAAAATCAAAAAGGTGTAAATAAAAACACTAATTGGGAAATAAAGACCTAAGGAGGAGGGGCTGCACTCTGTGATTATGAAACCTATTGTAAGAGGGAGCCATGGCAGACTTTCCTTATTTCAGGGACCTTCAGCTGTCCTGAAGATGAACAGTTAATGTGAGTGTTCCCCAGCAATGCAAATTCAAATGTTAACTTGTGAGTGTGCATCTAAAATTTATATTTAGTCCCTTTTGTAAATAGAAACCTCAAATTTCTAAACACTCAACTGAAATCTGAGCTCACAACTCTTGTGGTAAAGTTGAATATAAAAGACACCTCAACCAAAGCTTGTACCCACTTTCTGCACCCAAAAAAATCCCCTCAGCAGAAGCCACCAAGAGAACCTTGAGGTAAAACTGCGACAGCAGACAGAGGTTTATTATTAAATACCCTTGATCTGCTCCAGTTTGGAGCTGGATGGCTACGTGAGGAGTTTTGTGGATAGAACAGTTTGAAAAAGTTGTTTCCTCTATGCTGTTTTTTAAAATTCAATCATTTTTCCATAGCTGAGGTTGGATATAGCCAGGACTGGCATTGGGAACGGCGGCGTTCACCGCTGCACGCCAGAGACTTGGCCTGGGGAGTTGGGTTTGCTTGAGAATCTCCAGATCTGCTCCCAAGGTTATTAAAAATTACAAAGCAAACAGAAGATGCTGATTTCCTACCAGACAAAACAAGCTATTTCAGAGGGAATTAGTCATCCCAGCTCTGCTCTAATTCCACCGCTCCTTATTTTCCCTCCTGGCCGAGATGTCGGCGTGGAGCTGCTCCTCTCTGTGCTGCTGCCCAGTGCAGCTGCCCAGCTGGGAATGCACATCCTGGGGTGTTTCCACATCCTGGGATGTTTCCACACCCCGGGGCTCGGTGTGGATGCCGTGGGATGCCCGGCTCACCTGCAGGTGTAGCGCTCCTTGCCCTTGCGCAGGATGGGGTCGGAGAGCGTGGGCGGCGGCGATCGGAAGTTGAAGGGGTGGTGGGGAAGGGGCTGCAGGGACGAGCCAGAGTCGGCCTTCATGGCTGCAAAGCTCTCCAGTTTCTCCGTCATCGTCTCGATGGCCGACATCTGCAAGGACAAGGACAAAGCTCCTGTCAGAGGAATCCCCAGGAAGGGCAAGGTCTGATGCACAAAACACCGGTTTTGGTTGGGCAAAGCCTCCTGCTGGTGCTGGCTCACTTGGAAGTTGGAGGCACAGTGGGAAATGGAGCCACTGAATCCAGCCAGGAAAGACTGGAGTAGTGTATTGGTCATGGAGAAAGCAGGAAAGGCACAACTGGCAAAGCCAGGCATTTAGGTCCCAGAAATGAGCACTTGTTCATTTTCTGCAGTGTGCATGTGCTTACTTCAGCACTTCAGATCAAAAATTATCTCAAAATACACCTGAGACATCCATTTTTACCAGGAAAAGTCTGAAACTAAGCACCATGGTCAGATACCTGTGGTAGAACTCAGTACCCAAGCCCAAACCAAATTCTTGGGAATTCTGATTTCTCCTACAACATCCTAGGGGCTCAGAAGGACAGGACAGTGAGCAGGCAGGGACACAAGCCCAGGAGAGGGGGAACAGGGAAGTTTTGGGCCCAAAGCAGTTGAATTCTGGCCAGAGTGAAGTGGGAGGGATATGTGATGGCTGTGCAGGGAGCTGAGAGAGGAGAGGAGAGGAGAGGTGGAAGGGGTGAAGAGGGAGCAGCTGGGAAGAGGAGGAGTTAGGATCAGGCTCAGGATGGAGTGGATCCACAGGGAGCTTGCCTGATGAAGAGGCCAACACTTTAATTATGGGTAGGAAAGGTTCAGCAGCTCCTAAAGGTGATGGAAGGATGGGTGGGAGGTGGCTGAGTTTCCTGGAGTGAAAGGGAGCTCCAGCTAAACCCCTGGATGTGAGCGGTGGCTGGGTGAGTTGTGGTCAGGAGAGGCAACACCTACACATCCCTTTGGGGTGGGAGCAGCTGGCATGCAGGCCTGGAGCTCGGACACCAAGCAGAATGTCCCTGGATGCTTGATCAGATTTAGTTTGTATGACTTGGCCTTGTTCTCACAGACACAAGATTAAACACCACACCAGAAAGAGGGAGAAAGAGAAAACCCTGGGGATACAGGAGAAGGAGAAAGCAGAAAAGGAAAGAATGAAGCTGGACCATGTGCAAAAAAGGAAAAAATGAATCTGCATAAAAATCCTGCTTAAAGAACAGCACTTTTACTTTCATTACAGCGCAACAGGAAATCCAATCCAGGAGAGCAACGCGGCTCAGAGGACGATGCCGACTCCTCCGACATCCAGCTTCGTGCACTCCTGAGAGCACTCTGGAGATACCAGGGCAGAAGAGAGGGCTAAAACAAACAAGGCAGCAATAAAGCTGCCTCCTGGCTGCGCTGACATCAGCGGGACAGGCGGGAGCTGCGGAGGCAGCCGGGGCGGCAGCGAGCAGCGGAAGGCAGTAGGAAGCCATACATCACCCCGAGATGCTCGATTGTGCAGGAAGGGCTGACCTTTTGCACGTTTACACTTTATTAAACTGGGCTTTAAAAGGATGAGGGGGGGGCAGAGGGGGAAGAGAGCCAAGATATTGTTTAAAAATATATGGCTATGAAAAAAAAAGTTGTCTTAATCACCCCTGAAGACATTGTGAGGGCTGACAAGCATTCATAAGCTTTAAAAAAAGAGGAGTAGTAACCCCCATTTCTGGATAATAGATCCACAGCCCCTTAGCTGGAGGCTCCCAGCCCATGATAAATAGTAAGTAATACTTAGCACCAGCCACTTGAAAAGGTTACTTGATCATTTACAGCACCAGCTCTGCCCCAGCTGCCAGTCATGCAACAAAACCATCGCGTTAAAAAGCTCTCCGGACCTTTCAGAGCCGAGCTCTCAGCCCTTCGCCGAGGTACCTGGAGCTCTCCTTTGTTGTGCCCTGTTCTTTAGGCACTTAGTCAGAGATATTTGCTGGCTTGAGAGCCGTAGGCTGGTTTTAAAATTCTAAACACTGGCCACGGCCTCTCCAGTGGCAAAGGCACTTTGCTATTTAGGGAGCAACTGCCTGGTTATAATAAAACAGAAAGCGGGAAGAAAAGAAACTTAACAGGTGAGGAAAGGCTTTCCATTAAGTTATCAAAAAGTTACACTGGTTATTTATGTTGTCCAGAGTTTCATTTGGAATAGACAATGTAGGAAAACTCCCAGGGAGCAAAGGAACTTCTGCCAACGACTGGCTAAGAAATAAGAGCTGCCTGAAATTCATTTTGAGAGAGGAAACATCTCCTGAACGCTTTTATCACATCTTCTGGCTTCATCACATCCCAGTGAGGGCACTCTGAGAGAGCTGGGGATTAGTCACAGAGGAAAAGGCTGAGACCAGACTCGTGTTTGGAGTGAGGAAAGCCTGGGTAGAACGTGACTCTGACTGACCAGGCACAGGAACGTTGGTCCTAATGAAGAAAGCAGAAGCAGGAACCCTGAAAATGTGATTTCTAAGGAAAAGAGTCAGGATCCAGAATTCTTAGCAATGCTGGATCCAGGGAATTGTCACGGCCTCAAGGCTGCCAGAGCTCTCAGACACAGGGTGGGATTGTTGGGGGGTCCTGTGCAGAGCACAGGTTGGACTGGATGATCCTTCCAGCTCAGGATATTCCATGGTTCTGTGATAATACTGGAGATTCTATGATAATACTGGAGATTCCATGATAATACTGGAAGGGGATCTGGTGGCACAAATCAATATTCTGGAAGAAATGCTGTTCCTTTGCTGTGTCTGAAATAGCTGATTGACTGCAGCATGGGAACGGCGCCTCTCCAGATCCAGTGATCTGAACACAGCGCCCGCCTTATTAAAAATCATTATTAAAAATCAGTTATCAGGAAGCTTTGGGCTGGAGTGATTGTGGATTTGAGGCTATTCTCTGTGATAAGCTTCTAGAGATAACCAGGCCTTCCAGATCTTTTCACTGCCATGGGAAGAGGACGTGGTCAGGATTTCAGGAACAATGTTAACAACCTTCCACCCAGAGCTTGCTCCTGCTTGGGGTCTGAATGTTTCTCATCGTCTCCTTGGGTTGCTTTGCCACGCTGGCTCCTCCCTGCTATCAGATTCTTTACAGGCAGATATCCCCACTATTCTAAGCCACACAAACACAGGATGTTCCTGGCCAGCCTGTCACCATTATCCAGCCTGGATGAAGGAAAAATCAGGGGAAGTTATTAACCAAACTCTGAGGCTGGTGTGAAACAATGCAGGAACTAAGTTTAGCTGTGAAAGCAACCAGGACCCAGATTTCACAAACCTGCGAGTTATTTATCTAAGGTGGGAAACATTATCAGGGGAGAACAATGCTTGTGAATATAAAGGAGAGCACAATGAGGAGCACGGAGCTGGGATCCCAGCCTGGGCACAGCAGGAGGGACTGGGATAGCTGGGGACTGTCACACGCACAGCTGAGCCCACTGCCCGGCACTTCCACACACTCCCCATGATGTGGGAAATTCAGGAAGGTGGAAAATGTTTCTACCTTGGGGCTGGGCGGTCCTTCTCCACCTTGTACCACTGCAAACCACACCCCCAGGTGTTCCCAAAGGAAAAACCACGCAGGCGTTGTGGGCTGTGGAAGGGGATTTTGGAAGAGCCTGTGAGCTGCCCAGACCTCATCCCTGTTTTTCTGGTAATGCAAAGGAAGCAGCAAGGCACAGCTGCCACCATCCTCAAACTGGGAATTAAATGTGCCTGGAAGGAACTAGTGGAAAACAGTGGAGATTCCAGTCAGGCCCTTGGATGAGGAGGAGCCTGATCCCAGTGATCCCAGCTTGTAGCAGCTCCACCCCAGCATTCCATCAGCACTGCTTTTACCTGGGGGTGGAAAAGCAGCGGGGAGGGTCGCAGGTACTTCTCCTTGAGGGCACCCACGGGGTCTGTCACCTTCCGCTTCTCCACCCTGCTGGACAACAACACAGAGGGTTACATACCTCACAGGCAGCCCCACACAGCCCCACTGTGCTGAAATTGCACACAGGGTTATTCTCTCACTCACACAAATGTCTTACACCCCCTTCTCCTGGACACTGCAGATTCTGATGCACAATTGCCCCACAATTGTGTGCAGGGTGCAGGAAGCACTGGAAATAACATGAACACCAATCCCCTCCTTTGGGCAGTATTTTTTTCAGCCTTCAGGCTTATGGCTAAGAAAACATTTTGCTCCTGCTCTGCTGCAGTGGTTTATAAACCTCTGCTGTTGTCAAAGGTCATGGAAAACCTTGCATTTAGAGTAAAACTGTCTGAGCAGGAGAAGGTCTAGGGTCCACAGCAGGCAGCCCCCGCATGGAAAAAAAAATTGTCTTTGAGAGTTTGCATTTATCTGAAGAGTTAACACTGGGCCAGACTCTGCAGCCCCAAGCGTGCTGAAATCATTAGGTGTTTCATATTTGTTTCCTCCCTCGCAGCTGAGACATAATTTGCATTGAGTTTCTTTGGCAAGCCCGTGTGGACAACGATTTAAAAAGTGAGGGACTGGTGGGAGAATTCTGAAGTGGCTCAGAAACCTGAGTTCTTCTGATATCACCTTGGCCCACTCAAATATTTCATGTTTAAGCACCTGAGATGCAGAAATGACCCTAAAGTGAGGCTATTTTTGAAAATGTTGGCTTTGATTCCACAAAATATTCTACTTGCAGGGAAACGGAGGTGTGGAATCACCAAAAAGACAAACTGAGATGTTCTCTAAGGGAAAAAAAAGTGTTGAGGAAGTAACTCCAACAAACACAGCTGCATCTTTAAATGGTTGGAATTGAGTCCATCCAGCTAAACCAGCAGAAATCCAAGAGTAAGAGTGATTTTAACTGCATTAGTCTAGCATAAATTGAGAGCAAATTATTTTTGCTGCATTTCAGCTGATTGGTGCGTGGATCAAATTACCAAAGAGTTTAAAGAAGAGCCCTGCCGAGTGCAGCCAGCAAACTGTGCTTAATCTGCATTTAATTCTTCTTGGGTAGGGGGAAAGAGAAGAGCTGGATTGGAAACACAGCCAGAATTAGGGTGCTTTGGAAGGTACGTGCTTTTATGGGTCTGAGTTGTCAGAAAAACCAAAGAATAAGTAAAAATTTGCTCCCTGAGCCCCCCTGACCAGCCCAGCTTTGCTCTCCGTGAGGCACTGAAACGCCCAAGGGAACATCCCTGATCCCAGCAAAGCCTTCTGGGGAGAGCCCTGCCTGCTCCGTGTGCACAAAATCTGGTGAATTGACAGCCTTTCCCCAGCTCTGCCATGTCCCAGCACCAGGAATGGAAACACAAGGTCCAAACGTCCCCGTCAGAGCTGAATTCCGCAGCGCCTGGAGGATTAAGCCGATCGTTTCAGCCCAGTGCCTGAGAACGTCACCCCCACGGGCTGAGCTAAAAACTGCCCCCATTTCAGACTGTCTGGCCGCATTAAATTATATCACCAGGAGAAAATGTCAAGGATTTAAGTGGCCTTTGGGAGAAAAAAATGAAGGAGCCAAATGATGTGAGAGAGTCTGATAAAGGGAAGTTTAGAAACAAAATATTTCCATATTTTTCAAGCTGGGACTTGGAAGCTGGGCTGTTTCGCTCATTACATCAGAAGTCTGATTCGCAAGCAACGCCACCGCTGACTTTCTATTTTAACACATGACTAAAACTATGTGCATCCCATGGAATGCAGCAAACGATGCCCCCATCCTTCACTTCCATCTGTCTTCTGGGCATTTACGGTTTTCCCGAGGCCTCTGTTTTAATTGGCAATGGCTTCTCCAAGCCGTGTTATTTCAGCATTCCTGCTGAGAATGCCCAGAGGTGGCAGGACCCTACAAGGATTCTTTTGCCTTTCCATCCCATGTATTGATTTTTTTTCCCCCAGGAGTACTTTTTATGAACACTTTTTATGAACCATCTCCAGGAGAAGATGGCCACAGTGGGTGCCATGGAGGACATGGCACCTCCTGAGCTGGGAGGTGTCCCCATCCCTGATGGCATGGTGTGGGCACGTCACCCCCGTGAGCTGGCAGAGCCAGAGACACTCATTTAGCCAGCAGTGAGGGCTCACTAATCCTCATCCCAGCCGACAGCTCCTTGGCCTGGCCAGACACTGACATCACTTTTTCCCAGAGTTATCAGCCCTGTGACAGCGGCCGGCGGTGACATCTGGGCTGTCGTGGTGCTCTGAGCACCCATCCCACCGTCACACCACGGTGGCTCTGAGGCTTTCCAGTGCCAGGGACAAGGCAGATCCTGCAGGGGAACAGCCAGTAACCTCCCAGCAGGCTGAGCACAGAAAGGATCACCACGCATTCGGCACAAGGAATGCAAGGACAAAGCATTCACCTCCATGGGCTGAATCCAGGAACACTCCAGGATAAGCACAACTATCCAGAAGGATGCTGTGGAGCATTTAGACATGGTAGTGGCTAATTTAGATGTGTTAATGTCTAAATCAAACTAGTTCAGGACATGCCTTTTCACTGGGCTTTGCTAAAATTAAATGTGCCATGTCCACCTTATCCAAAGGCAATGCCTGGATGCGTAACACACAAATTCATTGTTACCCTATAATAAACCTACTATAACAGGTTTCCTTTGGGAACAGGTTTTATAAAAAGCTCTCAAGCAACAAGAGGCCAAAGTCTTCCCTTTTTGCTTCCTCCTGCATTGATTCCTTCTGGAAGTTTAGCTGACATTTGGATAACTTCACCCAGCCTGCTCTACACACGCCTTCCATGTTCAGCTCATTCTGACGTAACGCATCAGGCCCTCCTCAGAACCATCTGTTCAAGTGACACCAGAAAGGCCTTGTTATCTCCCAAGAAAGATAAATCTGTGAGAAATGTATCTGGGAGAGATCTGGGTAGTAACACGCTACCATGTGTTTACACAGTACTTGTTACTCCAAGAGTAACATGTTTCGGCAGGTTGGGTCTGCACCAGCAGCTCCTCCGAACAGAAAAAACCCAAGAAATGGCATTAGAAGGGAAAAGGGAGGGAGGGAGAAAGAAAGGTGAAGTGGCTCACAAAAGGCCCTCGAGTCAGTCAGTGGGAGAGCTGCATTTCCAGGCTCCCAGGGCTCCTGACTCATTCCCAAGCCATGAGAGCCCAGGGCTCCAAGGCAATCTGAACTCTGCATTCTTATCGAATCAAACCTCTGGAATTTCTCCAGCAGAAGTGCCATCTTAGCGATGGCTCGTGGGAGAGTCCTTAAATAGGTCAAGTTTCTTCTTTATCAAAATAAGGATGTGCTCTTTACACACTGATTATGAGGGCTCCTTGCAATTACTCAGGCCTTTCCATTCAGGAAATTCAATGTGTCGAGAAGCACAAACAACGACAGGAGATGTTCAGCTGTTCTTCCCAACCAACCTGCATCCTCCCCTGCCTCAGGGTGTGGTGTCAGCTGGAAAAGGAGCTGGTTAGGGAAAGGCTTAAGGCAGGGTATGTTAATACCTGTAGATGGGGTCCATGAAAAAGGGCGATGGCTTAGCGTAGTGCAGGGAAGGCTGCTGAGGCAGCTGGGACTGGGAAATCTTAGGTAAGACCTCACTTGCCATCAGCTTCCTCTCCCCATAAATGTGGTTTTTCCGTGGCTCTCTCCCTCCGTTCTGGCTGGCTCGGATGCGGTTGCCAATGCTCAGATCCAGTGGCTGCTCCTCCCCTGAGGACGGGGCTGGGAGGACCTTGGGAGGCGGCAGGATTGGCTTAATCTCTTTTGGCTTCGTGGTGAGATCGAAGGGGGACTCCGAGCTGGTGCCACCGACTTTGTGGAGGTCCCTGGGTGACTTTGGTTCTGCCTTGACCAGCAAGTTGTGATTGAGGGTCCGCTCCGTGAAAGGGTAGAGGGAGTGGGGGAAATTGGGGAGGAACTGGAAAGGGAACATGGAATGATACGGGAGTGAACCCATCTTTTTCTCCTGCATCCCCATAAAGCCAGGCCCAAAATACTTCTCTGCAATAGAGGCGATAGCTTTAATAGAGTCATTGGCAGCGCCCGTGGTGGGCAGCAGGTGCTCCTCGGGGGGAGGAAAGAAGGAATGCTGAGAATAGAAGAGAGGGATCTCGCTCGTGGTGTTGGTGGAACTGGCAGACACCGAGCTGCTGACAAAATCTGGCTTGGTCTCCATTTGTTTGCTCTTGTCTTTCGTTTTGTCCCTGTCACTCTCCGCGTCACTGTCCAGGTCAGAGCCGGTGCCAGTCGTGGTGTCCAGGTCCGTGCCCGTGGTCGTATTGACATCCTCAAAGTCACTGCCATCGGACATGTCACTGTTCCTGGCTTTTAGCTTCTCCAGGTAGGAGTTCTCCAGGCTGCTTTCACATTTCTCCTCCCCTGAAGGAGCCTGGTTGCTGTTGCTCACCGCGGAGATCAGGGGCAACGCCGGGTTCCCGAGGGGGCTGGGGAGCTTCGCGTCCGGAGTGTGGTTGAGGGGACTTTTGAGCAGTTGCGTGGGCGGTAACAAGGGAGGCCTGGGGTACAGAGAAGGTGGAAAAATCCCCGGGAATCCCGGGGTGAGGGCGGGGAAGGCTGGGGGGGCTGGCGAGAACGGGAGCCCGCCGGGGTGCGGGCGGGACGGGAAATACTCGTTAAAGCCCAGGCTGGCGTGGTTGAGGTTGGGAGAGGGTTTGGATTTGTCCATCATGGAGGTGGGCGTGAGGGGGAGGCCGGGGGCGAAGATGCCGGCGGGGCTGTAATGGTTCTTGCCCTCGCAGAAGCGCCGGTGCTTGTTGAGGGAGGAGGTAGTGCTGAACATCTGCCCGCAGTCCTTGCACTTGATCTGGGTGCGGCAGTCCGCGTGCATCCGCTTGTGGCGGCACAGGTTGGAGAACTGCGTGTAGGATTTGTGACAGACCTCACCTAAAGCGTCAACAGGAACCAACAACAAAAGCCATATGAAATTAACAGGAAAATAGCAATGATTACGCCTGGGATTCACCAGCCCCCACACCGCCCCGTCCCTGGGATCTCCCTGCCCTGAAGAGCAGTGGAACATCACCGTCTTTCCCTTTGGATGGAGCCCATCCTGGAGGATCTCTCAATCCACAGAAATCTGAGGGGATGTGCTAGTTCTGCTCAAAGTTTGGGGGAATTTTCAGGAAAGATTATAATGGAATCACAGAATGGTTTGGTTGGGAGGGGCATAAAGCCCATCTCATCCCACCCCCGTCCATGGGCAGGGACACCTTCCACTGTCCCAGGCTGCTCCAAGCCCTGTCCAGCCTGACCTTGGACACTTCCAGGGACCCAGGGGCAGCCACAGCTTCTCTGGGCACCCTGTGTCAGAGCCTCAGCACCCTCACAGGGAAGAATTCTATATATCCAACTTAAATTCAAATTTCAGTTTGAGTGCATTCCCCCTGTCACTCCAAAGTCCCTCTCCAGTTTCCCTGTTGCCCCTGCAGGTCCTGGAAGGTGCTGTGAGATCTCCACACAACCTTCTCCAGGCCGAAGAAATCTCTCAGCCCAGATCCAGAGGGAAGATGCTCCACTCCCCTCAGAACATCTTTGCCCTAATCATACATTTTTAATGATAACATCTATTTATCCCAGCTCATCTGCTTCCCATTAGTCCCAGCATGGCAGGAAGCACTGAGGGCTGGAGGGAGAAGAACTTTGCCTCATTTAATCAAACCTGCCCTTCCTTAATGCCCTCAGTAGTACATAACCCCTGCAGGGGGATGCTCTATAAATCTATAAATCCCTGCCAGCCAGGCCTGGCTTCTGCCAGGACTGGGATCTCTTTTTTTAATCCTTTAAATCAGTCCAACACCCCTGCCCCGCTAACTGAAGCCACCTCAGCGTTTTCTCTAACAACCTGTAAATACCAAGCTTTCAAAACATGGATTTTTATGACCCCTTTTCACCTCCAGACTTGCTGCTGTGGAAGAAACAGGGCAAAGCGAGACAGAAATCCCACCCCAAACTTTTCTACACATCAAAACACTGTGACTTTTTATTATCTGGTGCCTCTTTCAACACGGGAATAAACATGGTGGTGAGTTAGCACACTCCTTCCCCCGGGGAACTGCTGTTATCACCCTTTTGTGAGCAGGGAAACTGAGACAAAGCAGGGGAAGGACATTGTTTGGGCTTGGACAGGCAAGGACATGAATCCAAGTTCTGACACTCCAGCTCAGGGACTGCTCGGTGCTCCTTCCCTCCTCCCAGCTTTACTGATAGGTGCATGTGAGCACGATTTTCCCTGTATTTTCTCCTAAATATTTCCTAAATCTTTAGGATTTACTTCAGTGCTTGAATATCAAATAACTGGCGGGAGAGTATTTCATTAATAGCTCTGAAAATATAATAATATAATAAATTCCAATTGAAATTCAAAGCAGAGGTAGATAAAATTCAATGAATTTGACATTTCAGTTCAGATGAGCACCCCAAAATCCAAAGGAGTGTCACTGAAGGCTCTGGTTTCTGACTGCACTGTAAATTCAAGCTGCACTGTGTGTCCCCAGAGTATTTAATTGTTTGGCCCTGACACAGCCCAGAGCTGCAGGGAAACACAAACAGGACAAGAAAGTCATCACAAGACTTTGGATGTTTGAGCCAATCCTAATTTTTGGATTATTTGGATTATTATTGAGCCAATCCTAATAACTTTAAAATCTTGGATCAGGTCTCCTGAACTGCTCTAAGTGCATACAGAGTTTTATGGCTGTTGTAAGTATTATTTCAGCTACCTTAGACTTGCAAAGAAAGGGTTTATTTGGCTTTTTTATTCCACTTTAAAGTGTTTTCTTAAAAACTATCCAAACAGAGCTCTTAAAAGAAGCACTACTGAATTTCTTTTCCATGAAAATTCAGCACTACTGAATTTTATTTCCAGGATAATCTCTTAAATACAACAATCTCTGGGTTTTTTTTTATTTTCCAGGGGAATCAGTGATCACCATCCCTGGAATTGGTTGAAAAACCTGTGGATGTGGCGCTTAGGAATGTGGTTTAGTGATGAACACAGCAGTGCTGGGTTAAGGGCTGGACTTAATGATTTCAGAGGGCTTTTCCAACTGTAACCATTCTATGATTCCAGGATTCTTCCATTTTTTCACCCCAGGAATTTTTGCTAGACATATAAATACTGCAAAAAATTCCCTAAAGGGAAGTGCTAGAGCTCTGAGAGCTCATATCAGCCTTCTAGAATAAGGAAAACTGGAAATTTTCTGTTAAATCTCCAGTTATCCAGTGATTTAGTGATTCCATGTGGAACGGCCTCTCTTGCCCTCCTGATTTCTGCAGTTATAAAGTTACAGGTTTGGGGGCTTTTGAAAGCCAAATATAATATTGTAAAAAATGAAACACAAACACACATAGACCCCTTTTCTTCCACTGAACAGGGGAAAAAAAAAAGAACCAACTTCCTGGTGAATCCTGCCATGTGGATTTGAAGCTGTTAATGGATTCCACATTGATGGACAAAACAACCTGACACATCTGACCAGGCAGGATCCCTCTGCAGTTGCTCCACACGCTGATTTGGTCTGACAACTCCCTAATTCTGATGAGGTGAGAGTGAGGAGATTATGAGGAGAAATCCCTCATCTCCCTGCAGCAATCCTGGGAGTCAAATTATCCCTTTCATGTGCCCAATGAAAGATTGCAGCAAAATGAGCGAGAGGAGCGTTTCTTCTTCCTCTGCTGACACCCAGCTGATTATCTCAGGACACTGATTACCTCAGGACATTAATGAAATGAGTCTCCCAGGATATTTCTCCATGCTGTTCCCATTATTCCAACAGGGGGAAAAAAGGCAGGAGTGGGTTCAGTGGCTTCCCTACCGTAACATCAAAGCCTGGAATCAAACCCAGATCCCGGCCCGTGCCTGAGCAACGTGTTCTGAAGTGTCAGGAAGTGATCCCTAAAGTTCCTGGAGCTTTGTTGTGACACCATCCACCTCGCTGCACAGTTATCCAAACCCAGTGGGTGCTGTGTCAATTAAAAAAATATACAGCCCTGGGAATGACAAGGACTGAGATGGGTGGCTCTCCAGGGAAAATGCCCTTCTGGAAATATCCCACCAAGGAGAGCACTGAGGACACAGTTCATCTGCTGTTTATTTGGCTCCCAGCATTATCTAGATGAAACATGCAGTAAATAAAGAAGAAAAAACTTTCTTTCTAAAAAACACCTTCTCATCTCTGTGATTATTCCAAGTTCTTTACAACGGCTCCAGGGTTTGAGGCACCCCTGTAAAACATTTCGATCAGGCTGTGCCAGCTATTTATTTATGTCACCAACAGGAACATTCGAAAGCGATTAAGGCAAAAAAAAGACGAGAGAAAGAAAAGATATGAGAAAATGGCATCGCTGTGACCGCTGAGAGACTCAGCTTTTAACTTGTCAAGAAAGTCAAAAACCGCCACGAATGTTTACTGAAAAAACAGGGAGCATGCAAAAAAAAAAAAAAAAGGAAAAAAAAAATTCATCTTGTGCTCTGAGCTATAAAATTACAGCGGCCAGGGATGGGAAGGCTGGGGGGCCCCGGCAGGATCCCTGCAATTACAGGCTGGTGATGGCCGTGACAACTTACATATGAAAGGTTTGACAGTGCTGTGGATGTGCTTGTGCTGCTTGAGGCCCGAGGAGGTGGCGAAGGTCTTGCCGCAGTCGGGGCAGGCGTGGGCCCGCGCCCCCACGTGCTGCGAGCGGATGTGCCGCTGGAGGTTGCTGGGGTCCGTAAACACCTGCGGGGAAAACGCCTTCAGGAGAGGGGGGAAAGCACCAGGAGAGCAGCCTGCATGTGAGAAACTGATTTTGTTAGGGGTTTTTGCAGCGCTGCTGCTCATGGCTTGAGGAGCGCGGGGCGGAGAGGTGAGGAGAGGTCATGAAAGAGCTCTGTGCCCTGTCAGGCTGTGGCACCTCGCTGAGTGTGTGGTGCTCATGGCTGGACAAGTCTGTGTCGCCTCCCTGAGTGTGTGGGGTCATGGTTGGACAGGTCTGTGTCCCCTCCCTGAGTGTGTGGGGTCATGGTTGGACAGGTCTGTGTCCCCTCCCTGAGTGTGTGGGGTCATGGTTGGACAGGTCTGTGTCCCCTCCCTGAGTGTGTGGGGTCATGGTTGGACAGGTCTGTGTCACCTCTCTGAGTGTTCATGGTTGGACAGGTCTGTGGCACCTCCTCGAGTGTGTGGTGCTCAGGGTTGGATGGGTCTGTGGCACCTTCCCTGAGTGTGTGGGGTCATGGTTGGAGAGGTCAGTGGCACCTACTCAAGTGCTCATGGTTGGACAGGTCTGTGGCACCTTCCTGAGTGTGTGGTGCTCATGGTTTGATGGATCTGTGGGACCTCCTCGAGTGTGTGGTGCTCACGGTTGGACAGGTCTGTGGCATCTCCCTGAGTGTGTGGTCATGGTTGGACGGGTCTGTGGCACCTCCTCAAGTGTTCATGGTTGGACAGGTCTGTGGCACCTCCCTGAGTGTGTGTTGCTCATGGTTTTACAGGTCTTTGCTCACCCTCATCTTCCCAGCACAGCCCTCACCACCATCCCAGTACCCAGCTGGAAATGGCCAAAGGGGAGTGGGTTGTAAGAGGGTTGAGCTCCACACCCCCAGTGAGATGCCCAGGACAGTGAGGACACCTCCCTGGGACAGGGACAGTGGGGTCACCTCTCCCTTCATCCCCTGCTCTGGGCCAGCATGGGCCACCCATCCCCTGCAGCCCTTGCCCAGGTCCCAGTGTCCTCTCCCAGGTGAAGTGTCCCATGGAAGCTGTCGTGCATCCCTTTCCCCAGGTCACAGCACCCACTCCCAGGTGAATCCCCAAATGGACACCATGTCCTGCACCCTTTTCCCCAAATCCCAGAGCCCTCCCCCAGGTGAATCCCCAAATGGATACTGTGACCTTCATCCCCAGGTCCCAGCACTCACTCCCAGGTGAATCCCCCCATGGACACTGTGTCCTGCACCCCCAAATCCCACCACCCTCCCCCAGGTGAATCCCCCAGGCTGACCGTGTCCTCACTGTACCTTAACACAGTTTTCACATTCAAACCGTTTCCCACTGTCGTGAGACATTTGGTGACGAATCAGGTTGGATTTCCAGTTGAAAGCCTTGGGACACTGGTCACACTTGTACTCCCTCTCCTCGGTGTGGATCACCATGTGCTGCTCCAGGCTGGCAAAGAGACACAGGCTGACCTTCAGACCACCCAAAGCAGGCACTGGGGCAGGTCAGAGACCCAGAGAGGTGACAGGGAATCAGCTGTGGGGCCTGGGGGTTTTCCAGTTTCTGGGTGCCTCAGAGAAGGAAGGGACTAGCTCATAAAATTCACAGAGTCACAGAATTCACAGATTCACAGAATCCCCAGGTTGAGAGAGATCTTCAAGACCATTGAATCCAACCCAGCCTCAACACTTCAGCTAAACCCTGGCACCCAGTGCCACATCCAGGCTTTGTTAAACACACCCAGGGATGGTGACTGCAGCACCTCCCTGGGCAGCCATTCCAGAACTTTATCACCCTTTCTGCAAAAAACTTTTCCCTAATATCCAACCTGTATTTCCCCTGATGGAACTTAAGGCTGTGTCCTCTGGTTCTGTCAGTTCCTGGAGACAGAGCCCAGCCCCAGCTGAGCACAGGCACCTTCCAGGAGCTGTAGAGTGTGATGAGGGCACCCCTGAGTCTCCTTTTCTCCAGGGTAAACACCCCCAGCTCCCTCAGTCATTCCTCACAAGTCTTGTGTTCCAAACATCTTTACTGAGAGAAGGACAGTGACACCAAACACCATTTGAGGTTTTTTGAGATTTATTTCACTGGTGGAAGATGCCCTGTTCTGCCACAAAATGACGCTGTGTTTTATGCTACTTATAAATACCTGAGTCCATTCTCAGGGGGGAAAAGGAAAGTAAACCCAGCCGTGACCCTAGAGATCCCTGAGGGGAAAAATAGGCACTTTTTGTAGCATCCCCTGGGGAAAGAAAAGATATTTGCTGCTGCTGAGCCTCTCATGTGTCCATTTTCACGGGCAGCCGGCCCACGGCTTCCCAGAACACAGGGACTCACCGTTGGGAAGAAACATGATAAGGTGCAAACACGTTTCACTTCTAAATGTCAGACATCTTTGATTACTTCACTCAGCAATTTCACCTCCTGCCAACTGGCAGCGTCTCCGGACTGGGGGATGATGGCAATCCCGAGTGGCTGCTGGCACAGGGCCACGGCAGGGGTGGCACCTGGTGCTCCAGTGCCCTGTGCCATGGGAAACCTGCAGCTCCCTGCCTGCCCAGGAACCCTGCACCTCTCAGACATTAAATCCTGCACCTCTCAGGCCTTAAATATTGTATCTCTGAGGCCAGAAATCCTGCCCCTCTCAGGCCAGGAATCCTGCCCCTCTCATGTTGGGAATCCTGCACATCTCAGACCTTAAGTCCTGCACCTCTCATGCTGGGAATCCTGCACATCTCAGTCAGAAAACCTGCATAATTCAGGCCTTAAAACCTGCACCTCTCAGACAATAAATCCTGCACCTCTCAGGCCTTAAATATTGTATCTCTGAGGCCAGAAATCTTGCACATCCCAGGCCAGGAGTCCTGCACATCCCAGGCCAGGAATCCTGCACATCCCAGGCCAGGAATCCTGCACCTCTCATGTTGGGAATCCTGCACATCTCAGACCTTAAATCCTGCACCTCTCATGTTGGGAATCCTGCACATCTCAGACCTTAAATCTTGCACCTCCCTGCCCAGGAATCCTGCACATCCCAGGCCAGGAATCCTGCACAATTCAGGCCTTAAATCCTGAACCTCTCAGATACCAAATCCTGAACCTCCCTACCCAGGAATTCTGCACATCTTATGTTCAGAATCCTGCACTTCTCAAATCTTAAATCTTGTATCTCTGAGGCCAAAAATCATCCACATACCAGGCCAGGAATACTGATCCTCCTAGACTGGGAATCCTGCACATCTGAGGCTGGGAATCCTGCTCCTCTCAGAAATTCTGCACAATTCAGGCCTTAAACCCTACACCTCTCAGACATTAAATCCTGCACCTCTCAGGCCAGGAATCCTGCACATCTCAGTCTTGGAATCCTGCATGTCTTAGGCAGAAAACCTGCATAATTCAGACCTTAAATCCTGCACCTCTCAGATATTATATCCTGCACCTCTCAGGCCATAAATCCTGCATAATTCAGGCTGGGAATCCTGCACCTCTCAGGCAGAAATCCTGCACATCTCAGACCAGGAATCCTCCACATTTCAGGCCAGCCCTGAGAAACAAGAGAAGGAAATCTGCTTCCTTTCCTTCCTTTGGGGCAGGTTAACAGAAGCTACAAACACTACTCTTGTAGTGACTTGTGACTGTGAGTTGTGAGTCTTGACTGTGAGTTCTTAAAAAAAACTAAACCCAGCTCACACGGAATCTGCTCCTGCCTGACACCCCTTCCCATGGATATTAAACCATTCCTACAGAACTTTAAAGCATGGCTGTATTTTTACAGAAACATTAAAGCTGAACACTACTGGAAAATCCTGCCAGTCTTCAGGGAAGATACTCCCTGGGCATTTCTGGCAAGTTCAGGATCCCAGGAATCATGTCAGCCTTGATCACTCACCCAGAACTCCTCCCTTGGAGCACCAGCCCTAATCCCAGCTAGATAATTCATATTCATGGGCATGCCCCTCATAAACTGCCAACCCACTGGTTTAAAAGCAGCAATATTCATTTTGCTCAAGGAATGCTGCTCTTAAAATGACCAGACTTTTAACACACACAAAGTAACACAAACCTTTCATATGCACATCCAAAAATACGCTCCTGTTAACTGTGATTTATGAGTTTATTTCGAGCAAATATGGACAAGCTAATACGCTGTTTAGAGGCAAGTACCTACTGGGATTAGCAAAACATTTATTTATTTAGTCAGCTGCTAAATGCTCAATTTCAGGTCCCCAGTGGCATCCTTGATTTCATCTGTATTAACTTTGAAAAATTCTAAGACTATCCAGGCACTCTGAGCGGGTTTATTTTGTGTTTTAGTGACTTTAAACGTGGCAGATTGATGGGGGAGAGGCTGATGTGGACATTTCCTCCCCACCAGCATGTCAAAGGCTGAATGAGGATGCTGCTGACTCTCTTTTCCCTTGTCAAAAAAAATCAACTTTATGGTACTTAACCCAAAATATTGTGTTTAAAAGGCAAAAGCCCCAAGGCCACAGTGCCAGCTCAGACCCCTAGGGAGCCAGGAATACACAGAGGGTACAAATAAGATACAACACACACATTTCTAAAGGTTATTTCCTAGTTAACATAAAAATTACAGAGCACTGGAAGCTAAAGAGGAGAGAGCTCCTGACACTTATAGATAAAAGAATTGGAATTTTTGCTAAAATCCATAATATTGAAAACATTTGAAGGAAGTTCTTGTCTTGTCAAGTAAAAAAAAAAAAAAAAAAAAAGAAGAAAATTGCAACCTCTTATTTCTGATGAAAATATGCAATGTAGAGACAAGAGGTGAGGATTAAAAATACCACACTGGGCTCAGAGGATCCCACACAGGAATCCCAGGATCCATCCCAGATTCTACAACTCCCAAGCTCTTTTCCATGCAGATACAGGGAATGCTCTGTAGCCTTCACCTTTACTCTGCATCTTTTAAAACAGATTTTTTTCCCCCTCACTGCCTCACCCAGATCAAAGAGCTGAAAATATCATTGTAATTAAGTTCAAAGTGACAAATGCAGGTTTTTAAATGTTAAACTGAAGTGAAACAGGGGCTTTAACCTCGAGGTTTTTGCTCTGCTCAGGCACAGCCTGACAGGGGATTGCCAGTTCTCACAGTTTTACAACAAATTTGTGGTGCACGGGGCTTGTTCACCCAAGAAGGCAAAAGAAATGAGTAAGTGAGAACTTCAGCCTCCGGTAAACACAGAAAACTCTGCTTTTATAGAATTTTATAAAGGCTTTTATCAAGGCTTAGGATGCAAATAAACACAATCTTAAATTGATTTTAAAAACCCTCAACTTTTAAAGCTGGCTCCTAATATTTAACTATTTGAGTCTCACTTTGCCAATGAATTAGAGAGCTCAAAGATTGCTGTATTAAAGCTGCATTTCATTGCCACCACATTCTGCTTTGAAAAAAATCAGATTTTAAGTTAAAACCAGAGTTTAAATATTTTCACTTTCAAAGAGAAGTTTAATTCTCATTTAGAGTTGCCGTATAATCATAATAATAACTGAAGAATTGTTGCAAATTTAAAAATGAGCTGGAGTTATCCAGCTTCCAATCTTCTTTTTTTTTCCTTTTCACATTGTTGTCACAAGAACATTTGGTGGACACAAAGAAAATTAAAAATTTGATTGGAATAGAGGTTTTTAATTGCTCCTGCCAGATCAAATAGGAGCTTGTGGCCATATTACAAGTTCTTAGGGCATTGACACCTCTTTAAACCCACTCATCTCTAATGACCAAGAATTAAATTTAAAAGAAGCCTTCATGCACATGTTGACTGAGCTAACATTGGTGGTTTTTTTCCTTCAGAACAAAAGAGCTGATGGTAGAAAGATCCTCTCAGAAAAGAACCCCTTAAACTTCCCACCAAAAACCCTTGGGTGCTTCTACCAACCGCAATGGAAAGCACAGGTCTGTGAAATCAAGGTGGAATAAAACACTGCCCAACAGCTACAGAGGATCCCAAAGTGAACATTCCTAAACCTTGTAAGGAAAGGGGAGGTTGCTAGGGAGAAAGGAAAGGTTGATCCCAAAAGGAACACTCCTAAAGCCTATGGAAAAAGGAAAGGTTTCTATGGAGAAAGGAGATTTATCTCAGAAAGAATATTCTGAAATGCTATGGGGAAAGGAAACGTGTCTAGGGGGAAATATCAGGTTTATCCCAAAAGGAACATTCTGAAATTCTATGGAAAAAGGAAAGGTTTATTCCAGAAAGAACATTCTGAAATGCTATGGAGGAAGGAAAGGTTTCTGTGGAAGAAAGAAAGGTTGATCCCAAAGAGAACACCCCCAAAATCTATGGAGGAAGAAAAGGTTTCTATGGTGGAAGGAAAGGTTTCTATGGAAAGAGGAAATGTTTCTATGGAGAAAGGAAAGGTTTCTACAGAGGAAAGAGATGTTGATCCCAAAAGAACATCCCTAAAGCCTGTGGAGGAAGGAAAGGTTTCTGTGGAAGAGGGAAAGGTTTATATGGGGAGAGGAAAAGTTTCTATGGAGGAAGGAAAGATTTTTATGGAGGAAGGAAAGGTTTCTATGGAAAAAGAAAAGGTTTCTACAGAGGAAGGAAAAGTTTCAATGGAGGAAGGAAAGATTTCTATGGAAAGATGAAAGGTTTCTATGGAAAGAGGAAAGGTTTCTACAGTGGAAGGAAAGGTTTCTATGGAAGAAGGAAAGGTTTCTATGGAAAGAGGAAAGGTTTCTATGGAGGAAGGAAAGGTTTCTATGGAAGAAGGAAAGGTTTCTATGGAAAGAGGAAAGGTTTCTGTGGAAGAAGGAAAGGTTTCTATGGAAAGAGGAAAGGTTTCTATGGAGGAAGGAAAGGTTTCTATGGAGAAAGGGAAGGTTGATCCCTTCAGTCCTCCCCAGGGCCCATCACCCCCTTTGGCCAGGACGGAGAGGGGAGGCCAGAGGAGGGTCTGGCTGCCAGTGGGTACCTGTATTTATTGGGGAACATCCTCTCACAGTCCTTGCACTCGTAGATCTGTCCATCTGCGAGGCCCTCCTGCTTGATCTCGTTGCTGAGGCTCTCGTAGAGGGCCCCCACGGCCCCGCAGCCGTACTTCTTGTGGCGCCGCAGGTCCAGCTTGGACTGGAACAGCTCATCGCAGTCCTCGCAGCGGAACGAGGGCTCCTCTGCAACACACACAGCAGCCCATGGCAGCCCTGCCCCAGGAAACACAACCAGAGGGGAGGCAAGGCTCCCCGAGTCCAGCAAACAAACAAACAAAGAGAGAATTTGCAAGTGAGAGGGGAGAGAACCCAAGGGAGGCTGTGCCAGCAGCTGCTTTCACTTTAAGCATTAAGAGGAAAAAAAAAATCAGATCACACAACCAGAGGAGATCTTGTTTTCTTTGTGTCTTGGCCTCAGCTGAGATGGAGAGACCTACAGGGATTGAGAGACACACAAATTCTGGGCTCATTCCGGGGTGCTGCGCTTGTCTGCAAGGAGGGGGTTTGAAATTACGAATGAGTTTTCCTCAGAAGGGGCTGCCAGGGGAAAAGGAATAAGCCAGACTCATATAAACACAGATAGTGAGAGAAGCAAACTGCCACAGCACAAACCTGGAGAAGCTTCTTTCTAGGAAATTGTCTGTCTAATGTTCTCCTCTCAATTTTCCACTGCAGGAGCTCAGGGCTCCATCAGCCTGAGGAGTCCCAGCCCAGAGCACCATGGAAGGAAGAGCAGGGAGCCAAAGGCTTTGTTGCTGTGCTCTTTGCTTTTTTTTTTTCTTTATTTTTTAAAAAAAAGTTCTAATGCACATAATAAATTACTGTAGTCAAGGTCAAACAAATTAAAAAGAGGGCAGCTATTATTAAGTTTACAAGGCAGCATCCTGACCATGGTGCCAAGCCAAACAGTCAGCTCAGAGCTGTAAATTTTCCAGGAGAACAAGCTCTGCGAGGGAGTCGGGATAGCTCTGGGTTTCTCCACCCTGGAACAGAAGCTTTCCAGCCCCCTGTGAGTCACTGGAGCCACGTTTCCCTGTCCTCCCCTACCCTCTTCCTCCACGCTCTGCTGCTCTGCCTGGTTCTCTTTTTCTGATAACTGCACTCCCAGAAGGAACAGCCTGTGGTGATGCATTATCTCTGAGGGAGGAGTGGGAATATTCTGGGAGCTGCAGCCAAAGGAGATGCTGTGGTGGGGCTGATCCATCCCCTGCTCTGCAGAGAGGGGATGTTGGGCTGGGATGTGGCCACACTCACGTTCTTGGGGTAAAAATCTTCAACCCCTTTGCTTCAAAGTCCCCCCTTGCACTTGTTTATGCCAAATTTTACACAACTGCAAGCACTTAGGCTGAGCTTTAAGGCCTGGAATGGTGTTTTACATAAATCAGGGTTAATTTTGTTATGAGTGTGACAGGAGTGGAAGCAGGGGCAGCGTCACACCCAGAGACCTCCATGCTCCCACCTGGGCACTCAGCTCCCATCTCCCTTTCCTCTGCTTAAACCTGAGTTTAAAACTGAGCAAGGCAAGGTCCCAGAGGCTGCTGCAGCAGCGATGTGGGCAGAGGAAACCCTCTGCACCCTCTGCACCCTCTGCACACCTACACGGAAAGTATCGACACGGGCAAAATCAAACCCAGCTGAAAAAGAAAGTATCACCAAAACTCAGCCAGCAACAGCCTGGCTGAGCCAGGTGGCTGAGCCACCCTCAATATTTGATGGAATTACTGGCAAATTGAAAATATCCCCTGAGGTAATTGGAGAGAAACAGAATTAAATGTAGGTGGAACTTCAGAAGTGTCATTACTCCAAAAAAGATTGGGTTTTGTACGTTGGGTGATGTGGAGAAACATGTCTCAGTACTGATTGATTTTTTTCCTGAAAAATAGAACTTGACACAAAACTTTACTGCCTACAGAACTCTGATTTGAGGGTTTGGCAGAGGTTTTAGCATCCCAGCAGCCTGCCCAGGGCTCCCAGAGCCACCCACACCCACATGGATGATCCCACAGGGCTGCAGGAGATCAGCTGCACAACAGAGGGGGGCAAAAAGAAATAAAGTCCAGCCAGTCAACAAAAGGATTTTGACTAAAAAAGAAGACCCGAGGGAAAAAAATACCAAATTGTTCTCATTTCAGCTCATTTTGAGGGTTTATACACTCTGAGATTGCTGGCAGCAGCCTCACACTGGGGTGGTCAGGCTCTGCTCTGCTCCTCAGAGAAATTCTCTTTACAGAACAGAACAGGACCAATGTGTGTCTCATGTATGTCATGTCCCTGGGGAGGGAAACCTGGAAATCAGGACACCAATAACAGCAGTATGGAGAGACTAGTATTGAAACAATCCAAACTACTTTTTATGAGTGAAAAGAAGAAAAAAAGTGTAGCATCAAACTCCAGGGACATGGAACTTCTCTGGTGAGGTGTTTCTCCTCCTCAGAGCCAACATTTCCCCTCTTTGCTCTCTTGTAAATGCAGCAGTGGCTTAACCAGGAAGGAATTTTTGGAGGAGTGACTGAAATCCTCCAGGCTGGGAAGCTCCAGGTCCCTTCACCTCTTAACAAGCTCCTACCAAACTCCCAGTGTCCCTCAAGCTCCACCTGGCAAATCCCCAGACCTGAAAACACTTGGAATGGAGGAAACTGATTTTTTTTTTCTTTCCTTTCTTTTGACTTCAGGGAAAATGCAACAAAATTCCTTCTACAAATCCAGGTGGAATTCTTCCTGCTCCAGTTTGAGATTTACATGATTAATTGCAGCTTATTTCACCCAAACTCTCCTGTAGGAAGCAGAAATCCTCTCTGGGTTTGGAAAAGCAGCCATGGAGAATAATTTCCTCCATATCTGGCTAAAGGTGGGTAACTGCCTCCCCTGCCACTGCCCTGCCTGCTCTTACCAGTGACAATGACACTTTTTTGTCCTTTCTGTGAGCTTACAGAGCAGGGAAAGACGTGAAATATCTTAATTGCCTCATGCATATTTTAGAAAAGAGATTTAGCTTCTAATTCTCCTGGTCCTTTGCCATATCTCGCCCAAATCACACACAATCCAAGAGGACATCAAACACAGCAGCTTTTCCACAGGTGGAAAAGATGGAGGAGAGGAAAATCAGTTCCTGTGCTTCAGAGTATCTGGGTTTGGAAAAAGAAATTTGTATTGAAAGGAGGCTTAGAGAGCTGACAAAAATATGATTAAAAGCCTTGTAGCCACGTGTTCTTCCTGTTGCCACTGGTTGTAAATCCTGTTTTGATGCTCAGACAGGCTAAAGAGAGGAAAACCAGATCAGGTGGGAGAGCAGCTGTGGCTGGCCCTGGATCCCTGGAAGTGTCCAAGACCAGGCTGGAGGGGATTGGAGCAGCTTGGGATAGTGGAAGGTGTCCCTGCTGGGTCAGGGGATGGGATAAAATCATCCTTCAGCTCCCTTCCAGCTCAAATAATTCCATGATAACTGCTCCATATCCAACCCCCGTTCCTCTGGCATTCCCAGCAAATCCCAAACCTCAACAAACACCCTGCAGGGGAAGGGCCTGAGCCTGGCTTAGGACCAGACTATCCCCTGCAAAACTGAAACCTAAACCAGCTCAGGGCCGAGCTGAGCCCTGGTGCTGATTCTGTGTCTGTATCCCACACCCACTTTGTAGGCTCCAGGTTCATTCAACTGTTCCCTTTTTTCCGAAAAATAAAAAGGTGGCCCTTCAAAGCACATTCTCATTAAAGTTTCCCCCTTTTTTTAACAAAAATACTGCCCTTCACAAAGGTAACTGTGTGACAGGGAGAAGGGGCTGCAAAGAAAAGAGCAACCCCAGTCACACCGAAATTGCTGCCTGTTCTCTGTGTCGCGTTTGTCAAATCTGTGGTTACGTGTGCCTATCTGAAGTTCCATCAGAAACACTCAGGACAAAGCAGGAATGTAACAGAAAAATAAATCAGCGCCTAATAGCTTTCAGAGAAACCAAGGGGAACACAATTATGTGGCATCTACATGCTAATCTACCAGACTCGAATCTCAAAGGAGTTCAAGTGCCCTACTCAAAATTCCTGCAGTGATAAGGGGTCTGCTGTGTTTGGCTGGGGTTGGGAGGAAAGATTTTTATGATAATTATCTTTGTGTGGAACAATTTTGCATTTTCTCTCCTGTTAATTCCAAAGTGAGCTGGGGGTGCGAGGCAGCAGGAAGATAGCCCTGCTGAAAGTAAAAAGTATTAAGGAGTCAAATATTTAATGTTGGCCTGGCATAATTTGACAGCAATTATGCAGCAAAAGCACTAGACGTTACCAGGAAGATCCAGATAAATGTTCCATAATGACAGAGATGGAAAACAAGGAGCACTTTTTGCTTGTTCACATAAAAGCCTGTTAGAAACTGAAATGCAGAACAGCGGTGAGTTTTCATTCAGATTTCTCCTTGACATCAAAAAAAATTTAAAAAAAAAGGTGCAGAAATTATTCATCTCTGTGTGTTGGTCTTGAGAAAATCATTAACTTTTGTGGGGGGAGAGCAGTGAAAAAATAGTTCCAAACTTGATGTGAGTGAGGCAGCAAATACAACACTTCACCCCCAGCCCTTCAGCAAATGAACTTCCAGCAGCACAAATCCTCAAATTACCCCATTTTCCAGAAATAATGGAAACTGATTGTGCAGGATTTTACTGCAAATTTGCATGAGAAATTATACTTATGTACAGGTAAAAGAAAATGAATGTATTGTGGGATACCCAGAGAGAACTCCAATTTCATAATTATGAATTAGTTAATTCATAAATTAATTTTATAGAGCATTATTTACAACTACTAGTTTAAAAAACTCTAGGTAAAATTGCTGGTAAATGAGAATTTACCAGTATCTATAGAAACTATTGATAGAGTATTTATAGAAATAAATCATGGAATAATGATGTTGGGCACATCCTTCCCAGTTTTCCTCAGAGATCACTTTCTTGCAAAGCGTTTGTAGTGTCAGAGCCTTGGATGAATGTGGGAAAAAATATCCTAAGAGAGAAAAACCATGATGGGGGCACTCTTAGATTTCCAGAACACTCCATGTGTGTGTCCTGCTCACAGCTGCTGCAGAGAAAGATGAGGTGTCTTTATCCCAGCAATAATAATTTTAGTGATGACTCTTCCACCCCCTTTTCCAGATTCCCTAAATCTCTGCAGGCTGGATTTTACCAAGATGGATGTTTTCCATCCTTGGGACGGTTTGGCCATTTTTATTACACCCAAAGGCACCTGGGGTGGAAAAGGCACCTCTGATCATACCCAAACCCACAAAGAGAAGGAAACGAGGCTGATAAAAACTCAGTGTTGTGGACTGAGCCTCTCTCACCAGGAAAAGAGTGGAAATGAGCACAAAATCCAGACAGACACAGAAGGGGCAGCTCCTGGCTCAGGGTTTGTCAGGGTTTGTCAGGTTTTGTCCCAGCCCTGGCTGAGGGTGCTGCAGAGAGGAGCAGGAGCTGCTGGGCAGCCTTACCTTCCATGCTGGGTGCCATGTTCCCCAGGGAATAACCTCCTTCCTTCAGACACACCAGCAGCTCTTCTCCCGGCTCAATCTCTTTAATAACTTTATAATAGACCTGGGAATCACAAACAGAACACACAGGGTAAATGTGCAAAGGCTTGAGGTTTTATGTTTTAACCAGGAATTCAAATTACTTTCGTTAATAGGGGAGGCTGTGCCTTGATTTGGGATAATTGCTGCTCTGAGCTCGTTTTCCTGCCTTTATTTGACTCTTTGGGTGTCAGAGTTTCACAGGGTTTGGACAATAAAAAAATATTTTGGGCAACAAAATTACAACAAATTATCTCTCCCTCAAATTACAACAAATCTTCCCATTTTCTTCTTGTCCTCCTGTGAGTTCAGTGTGTTTGTCACAGTGAAGGGAAGATTAAACTGATGGAATTGTCACGTTTAAACCTCTACTGTCTGAGGCAGAATGGGGCTCATGGTTAGAACTGAATTATCACATCTCCACAGAATGATTTTATTGATAATTCTCCTCAACAGCCTAGACCTGACCCCTAAACACAGTCATGAACCACTCCAGGTGAGCAGTTTGCCTGCATTCTGAGCTAAAAAAACAAAACAAAACAAAACAAAACAAAACAAAACAAAACAAAACAAAACAAAATAAAATAAACCAGCATAGACCTGACCCTTAAACACAGACATGAACCACTCCAGGTGAGCAGTTTGCCTGCATTCTGAGCTAAAATAAAATAAAACAAAACGAAACAAAACAAAACAAACCAGCCTAGACCTGACCCCTAAACACAGACACAAACCACTCCAGGTGAGCAGTTTGCCCACATTCTGAGCTCCAGTCTGAGCACAGACCTGTACCTTCCACAATGTCCTAAGCACAGCTGTGTTCACCTCCTGGACTCTTGTCACTGCACCAGGAGAAAACCCCAAAAAAGAAACAGGACCCAGGCAGGGGCAGAGCCCACTGACCTCATCTTCAGTGCCAGCCCAAACCCCACAGACAGCAGGGCAGGGGTTCTGTCACAGCTGGGTCCCCCCTGAGCCTCATTCCCTCCCCTCCACCTGCTCCAGGAGCTCTTTTTTCTTTTATCCCGAGGAGCTTCAGTGTCCTCCAGATGTGTCCCAAATTTTTGGAGTACACTGGACCCTGTCTGAACACAATACCCTGAGAATTCACCTGGTAACTGTTTTTAACTTCCAGGTTTTCTTAGCACTGTGTTTAACAGCAATCCAAGAAATTATTTTTCCACGTAAAAACTGCATTTCACCCAGAGCAATTCCCGAAATTTGCTGCCACTCTGCCTCTGCCAGCCTGTGTTTATGGGGAAGGAACACACACAGCTCCTAAATTCCCGCCTGGCTTGCATTAATTGTGTCACCACCCTGCATTTCTCTTTGCAGAGTCCTTTCCCTCCCTCCCTGGCACGGCACACGAGGCTTTGGCAGATCCCGGCCCGGCGGGAGCAGCGCCTGCCCGGGATGCTCCCAAAATTGTCCTCCGGGTGCCGGAGCAGTGTGATGGCAGGGACAGGCATGCGATTCCAGGGACAGCAGGCTGCAGGGACAGGGAAACCACTCCCAGAGCCGCAGGGACAAGTGACAGCCCTTCCAGAGCTTCAGGGACAGGGGACAGCCCTCCCAGAGCTGCAGAGACAGGAGATATCCCTCCCAGAGCTGCAGGGACAAGGGACATGCCTTCCAGAGATGCAGAGACAGGGGACATCGTCCCCAGAGCTGCAGGGACAGGGGACATCAGGAGACATCCCTCCCAGAATTTCAGGGTCACGGGACATTGCTCCCAGAGTTTCAGGGACACGGGACATCGCTCCCAGAGCCACCACGCGGTGCGGCGGGGACCGTGGGGCGCGGTTGCCGCTCAGAACTTTCCCTCCACACCGAGGGCAGGACGCTCCGGACCGATCAACCCGCGCTCCACCGAGCACCAGGGCGGATCCTGGTCCGCCCCGGTCCCGCACCGGTTCCCGGTTCCCGCACCGATTCCCGGTCCCGCACTGGTTCCCGGTTCCCGCACCGATTCCCGGTCCCGCACTGGTTCCCGGTTCCCGCACTGGTTTCGCAGGAGTGCTCGCAGCTCCACGAGCGGAGCTGTTCCCCATCCCTCGGATTAATTACCATCCCCCATCCCTCGGGATAATTAACTCTCTCCGCCGCCCCTGCAAACGCCCGGCGCCTCCCGATCCCGATCCCGATCCGGAGGGGCGGGAGGGCTCTCAGCAGCAGTACCGGGGCTCCCCCCTCTCCCCGGGACACACCGAGGAAAAGTTGCTGTTGGGGCGCTCCAGCAGCTGCCGGGACCGGGAGCAGGATGGGGCCAGGATTGGGATTGGGATCGGGATGGGGATCGGAATCGGGACAGGGATTGGGATGGGGATCAGGATGGGGATCGGGATTGGGATCAAGATGGGGATCGGGATGGGGATGGGGATCGGGATGGGGACCGGGATGGGGATGGCGACCGGGATGGGGATGGGCACCGGGATTGGGATGGGGACCGGGATGGGGATGGGGCCCGGAGCGCGGCCCCTGCCCGCCCCAGCAGGTGGCACACGCCGCCCGCCACCGGCCCCGCCGCCGCCGCCGCGGGGACCCCGCCGGTCGCTCGGAGCCGGTGCCGGGCAGTGCGAGCGGAGCGGGCCGGGCCGGGCCGGGCCGGGCCGGGCCGGGTTCCCCTGACCTGCTGGCTCCTGTCCCGCGGCCGCTGCGCTCCTCCGGTGCCGGCGGCGGGGCCGATCGGGGGAGGGCAGGGAAGGGAAGAGGAGGGAACGGGAGGGGAGGGAAGGGAAGAAGGGCAGCCGGGCCGTGTCTGTGCAGCGGCTCCAAGGCCGGGCCAGACGGAGTCACAGCCGTCCCCATGAACGGGGCGAGCTCCGGTACCGAGCGCTGTGACACAGCCCTTACCGGGGTACAGCCCTTACCGAGCACCCGGTACAGCTTTTATCGGGTGCTCCGATACAGCCCTGACCGAGTGCTGTGACACAGCCTTAACCGAGGGTACAGCCCTTACCGAGCACCCGGTACAGCTCTGAGTGCTCTGACAGCCCTTGCCGGGGGTACAGCCCTTACCGAGCACTAGGTACAGCCCTGAGCGGGAGCTCCCGTGCATCCCTTACCGAGCACCCAGTACAGCCCTAACCGAGTGCTCTGACACGGTCCTTACCGGGGGTACAGCCCTTACCGAGCACCCGGTACAGCCCTAAGCGGGAGCTCCCGTGCATGCCTAACCAAGCACTCAGTACAGCCCTAACCGAGTGCTCTGACACGTCCCTTACCGGGGGTACAGTCCTCACTGAGCACCCGGTACAGCTTTTACCGGGAGCTCTGGTACAGCCCTAACCGAGTGCTGTGACACAGCCCTTACCGGGGGTACAGCCCTTACCGAGCATCCCGTACAGCCCTGACCGAGTGTTCTGACACAACCCTTACCGGGGTTAGGGTTTCATCCCTTACCGAGCACTCGGTACTGCCCTGAGTGCCCTGACACAGCCCTTACCGGGGGTACAGCCCTTACCGAGCTCTCTGTCCAGCCCTTTTCGGGAGCTCCGGTGCATCCCGGTCCTCTCCACACCGGCCCTGCCTCCCTCCCTCCCTGCCGGGCTCAGCACAGCCGACACCTCCCCAAATATCGAACTCACCCAAATATCGGTGCCTGAGCTCTGAGCTCACCTGAGCTCTACCCGGGCAGCTCTCCCTGGGAGTTTCAAAGCAGGGATGGTCACAAACACAAAGATTTGGGATGGGAAATGAAATCTCACTGCTGATAAAATACCCCAAACTGCCCAGACACCCATCCCTGTGCTGCCAGGATCCTCGGGGTAATCCCACCCCTGTTTTCCACCGCTTTGCAAACAGTTCTCCCAGGGCAGGCACATCTCATCCAGCTGGGAGTCCCAAAACGGGACCTGGTGCTGTGGGCAGGATCTGGGATCTCCCTGGACCTGCTCAGCTCCAAAACCCCAGGTGGAAACCCCGAGCAGCACCAGGCTGACACAGGACACACACCTGGGCACAGGTGAGAACAGTGCTGAGACCCCTGCTCCACCCAGCCCGGGAGTTCATTTCTGGGGATTCCACCACAAAACAAAAATCGTCTAAAATTTTCCTTTTAGACATAAAAGAAAAAAATTTCTCATTATCTTTTTGATTTGCACTTCAGTGCTGTGCTTGGTCTACAAAAAAAGCTTTTCCCTCCCTGCTTGTTCTACAAAAAAAGCTTTTCCCAGGACCAAACCACAATGAACTTAAGGGGGAAAGTGCCTGAAAAAACCCCAAAAAGGCTGCCTAGGAGTGAGCCCAGAGCTCAGGACTGACTTGGAAACACAGGAGTTGGGATGGGCCAAGCTAAGAGAAAAAATAAGATAAAATAAGATAAAATAAATAAAATAAAATTTTAAAAGATATAATAAAATAATATTAAAAAATAAAATAGAATAAAATAGAATAAAATAGAATAAAATAGAATAAAATAGAATAAATAAAATAAAATAAAATAAAATAAAATAAAATAAAATAAAATAAAATAAAATAAAATAAAATAAAATAAAATAAAATAAAATAAAATAGCTATTAACAGAAGTGCACTTGGCAACCTAAACCAGCACTAAAACACCAGCCGTGGTCTAAAAGGTCCATCAAGTTCAGAGATAGTCACAAATTTTATAGGGGAAAAATCCTTCAGAATGCCCCTGCCAAAGGCTGACACTGCCCTGGTCTCACGTTTTAGCTCCTTTTCCTCTCCTGTTTGTTCTCAGAATAAAGTAGCTCCTTGTATTTCAAAACATCTCCTGAAGTTCTTCCAGAAAAGAGGACGGGCTTCTTTAATGATCAGGGAAAAGTTGGATTCTGCTGGAGTCACATTAATTTCATCAAACATTTCATTATGGTAATTAACTTCATCTTTCAGTCATGGTACTGATGGTCTGGGCTCATCAAAGCCTTTTTTATTTGTCGTGCACTGAAAAAGCTCAGATTTAATAATCCAGCAGAAGATTTACACTCACAAATCAATTCTGTTTGTTTATAGAAAAGTTCCACACTTGATCATTTTGTGTTTCCCACCACAGCATGGGCAGCTCTCCAAATTACCAGCTTTGTTTGACACTAAATAGTTAACAGGATAAGTAGGGTTTGGTGGTACTGAGAGTACTCCTTTTCTTAATTTTTATCAAAATTATTCTGGGCACGGGGTGTTGAAGAAAGAAAAAAATAAAAGGAAAGAAAAAAAACCAACCAAACAAAAAAACCTCCAAAACCCAACACCCCCAAAAACAAACCAACAACCAAAACAAACAAAAACCCAAATAAATAAACAAGCAAAAAGGGAAAGTAGAAATAACCCAGAGGAATCTTGTTCCAGCCTGGCTTGATCCAGGGATCTGCTGTGGATGTGAACTTGGGGCAGCAGAAATCAGCCCCTGGTTGTCTAATTTTGCTGCTAAACCAGAATTATTTGGCAAAATCACTGAAATATCGACCCTGCAGAACCACAACAACCACAATGTGGGGTTTGTCTAGCTCAGAGCCCAGCACCAGCTCACCTTTCCACAGAAAAAAAAAGAGTTCTGGAGCCTGGGAATGAGGTTTAACATTCCCAGAGTCACGGCAAGGGATGGAGATGGAGCACGATGAGAGGGAAAAGTCCATCCCAGAATTACTTCATTAATCAGGGTCCTTCCTAATAGCCAGCCCCATTTCCCTGCTGGAGGGATTTTTATTTATCTAATTTTATTTAATTTTTATTGCGCTCCAGGGAGAAAAGAGCATTAAAAAGGGAGAAAGCAGCTGCTGTGTTCACCTAAAATCAAAAACCCACCCACAAACACATCAGAGCAGCAGAGGGGCTCAAAAACTAAAAAAGCAGCCTGAAAAAAAGGTTCTTTGTGTCCTTGTCTCACCAATAACTCACTCCACAGGCAGCCCAGTGAGGATCCGTCCCTCCTGCTCCCTCAGACCTGTCCGTGTGTCCAGCTCTGGACAGGGAAAATTTGGCCTTGGGAATGTCCAGCCAGGACAGGGCTGCACATTTTGCTTTTGTTCCCGTGTTTTCCTCCTTTGGAATTGCCTACTCTTTGTTTCTGCTCAGCCACATTGCTGCTGATTTCCTCTTTTTAAAGCTTGTGATGTATTGGGAATCCTGACTGGAGTTACCAAACCTCTATAAAATGCACCCAAAATCTCTGCATTGTACACACATCTCACACTGGCTGATTAAACACAGACCTGATTTTTTTTTTCTATCTCCTGTTACTCCTTTCCCCCCACCAATATCTGCACCCCAACTAAAAGCAGCAGCTGCCACCCTGATTATTAACAATATATAATACTATTCAAGGCCAGCTCATGGCCATGAATATAATTACTATATATTATAAATATATTAGTTTTAGATTCTGTTTAATATTTCAGACTCCTGAACTGCTCAAGTATTTTCCTTTTTGAGGCAGGAGCAGCAACAGCAAAAATTAAAACATTTCCCTTTTAGTAAAAGATATAATTTATCTACCATTTTTCCACTCCTCCTTCAGAATCACAATTATCTCAAACAATCAAGGATCGTCTTTTCAAATACCTCTTCAGCACAAACAAATCTAAAGAAAGCTGGCTAATGTTATTTTACATGTGAAAATTTGCTTTGTAATTGAAAAAATGTGAATGAAATGTCACAATTAACCTCTTTCTAAATAGAGAAAAAATATATTTAAAATATATTCTAATCTGTTAATGGGGGTGAGAGTGGGATATAATTGAGTGGTCCAGATCATGCTGTCAATTCCTTCACTAAGAATCCAGGAAAATTCTCTGTGCATTCCTGGGACTGTTCCTGAGTCACAGGACTAAAGAAGAACAGAAGGGTCCTGAGTGGAGACTGGATCCTGAGTCAGGGACTGGATCCTGAGTCAGGGACCGGATCACAAATCAGGGAGAGGATCCTGAGTCAGGATCTGGATCCTGAGTCAGGGTCTGGATCCCGAGTCAGGGGCTGGATAACGAGTCAGGGACTGGAGCACAAGTCAGGTAGAGGATCCTGAGTCAAGGAGAGGATCCTGAGTCAGGAACTAGATCCTGAGTCAGGGACTGGATCCTGAGTCAGGGACTGGATTCTGAATTAGGGACAGCATCGTGAATGAGGGACTGGATCACAAATCAGGGACAGGAACCTGAGTCAGGGAGTGGATCCTGAGTCAGGGAGAGGATCCTGAATTAGGGATGTTATCCTGAGTGAGGGACTGGATCACAAGTCAGGGACAGGAACCTGAGTCAGGGACTGGATCACGAGTCAGGGACTGGATCCTAAATTAGGGAGAGAATCCTGAGTCAGGGACTGGATCACAAGTCAGGAAGAGGATCCTGAGTCAAGGAGAGGATCCTGAGTCAGGGACTGGATCCTGAATCAGGGACTGGATAGTGAATCAGGGACTGGATCAAGAATCAGAGACTGGATCCTGAATCAGGGTCTGGAACTTGAGTTGGGGACTGGATCACGAGTCAGGGACACAAATCAGTGACAGGACCCTGAATCAGGAACTGGATCACAAGTCACGGACAGGACCTGAGCCAGGGACTGGATCCTGAGTGAGGGACAGGATCCTGACTCTGGGACTGGCCCATAAACCTGGAGGCTTTCGCTCACCCCAGGGCTGATCCATCCCTGGCTCTCCTCCCCTGGCCGCTGCCCTGCCCAGCAGCCCCGGGCGAGCCCCCAGCCCGTGCTGGATGCCAGGGCAGCCCAGCAGCCCCAAGAGCCCAGCAGCCCCGGGGTTACCTGCTCGTTGATGTGGCACACAGCCAGGTTCTGCTCGTCGCAGGAGCAGCACACTCGGATGTACTTCAGCCAGTTCCCAGCCCCGCCCTGGCCGGCGTCGCCGCAGAACTTCTCAGTGCCCAGGGCATCGGGAACCTGCGGGAGAACCGACAGGAGAGGGGTCAGCTGGGCACACGTGGGGGGGAGAGAGGCAGGAAAAGGGTTGGCAGGGCACAACTCCAAACAAGAAACAGAAAGGAGAAAGGTAAGGGATGGACATAATTGATAAAGGGACTTCTGGCAAGAATAACATCAGCTCTCAGTCACTATCTGAAGGTGCTGGCTGGCAGAACCTCCAAGGACACTGCTCAGAGTGGTCTGTGAGTAAAAGGTTCAGGAGTACAAATATTCTGGAAAACACAGCTCTGGTACCACAGCTCAAGTGATCAAAGCAGGGAACTCCTCCAAACTGCACTAATTTTAATGACAAGGTCCTTAACTGCTCATTCTTCACATCATCTGTTTCATCCTTTCATGCAGGATAATTTTTTATTACAAACCTTTCAATAAACTCTCAAACCAGGTCACAGAGCTGTGAGGTTCTATTTTAAAAATCACTTTACCCAACGCGCTACTTTCATTTATCTGAGTACAGCCTGAGAAATTCACCGGCCACAGCTTTGTGGCTGAAGGTGAGATACAATTTGGCTGCTGTGAAAAAGAGGAATCCTTCAAAATAAAACCCCTCAGATGTTTAAAGTCCAGGTGTGGGGAAAAAAAAAGAGTTAATTGAGGGGTTGCAGTCCAAGGAAAGTCACTAGTTTGCCAGGAAGAGATTTTTCTTCTCTTAAGGCAGTGGAGTTTGGTGGGAGAACCAGAGAAGATGCTCAGCATTCCAGAACAACCTTTGGGATGATCCAGTTTGGAATCCACTCAGAAAAGCACATTTTAAAAATGACACAGCACACCCTGAAAATGAGGAGAAGCCCTCTTAGTTCTGGCATAGCAAGGCTCTGCTCTGCTCCTAAGTGGGCCTCCCTGCTCCAGAAACTCCTTTTTTCCTGAGATTCACATTTCCCTCTACCCCGACCAGCCCCTGTGTCAGTGCAAATTACTTCAGTCATCAAAAGCTCTTAACATGCTTTTACTAGCAATTAATTCTCTCAGAATCTCGTGGGATACGATTATACTTTCCCATCTATTTCAAGACACAGTAAAAAAAAAAAAAAAAAAAAAAAGAAAAAGTGGGAAATCAAAGGAGAGAAAAAATTAAAGCCCAGCAATGACAGCAACAAGTTGAGCTTAAGGCTGGGATGAGAAAGCTCAGGGGGACAGGTCCAGTTCAGGCTCTGGCTCCCAGCTCTGGACTCCTGGGAGGACCAGGACCTGCCAGACGCACCAGGACAGCTCCCAGCTCCCTGCACTGGTCCCAGCAGACATTTCCTGGTCTCATCCCCACCACCAACCCTTCCTTCTCCAGCTCCTTGGCTGAAAAGGGATGAGGGAAAATCCCACCATTAGTGCTGGGCTTCTTCCTTCCTAATCCTCCTTCCTGGGAGTCACTGAAATGCTGCCCTGGGACAGATCTGGTGAGAGGAAAAACCTGGCTGTGCTCAGCTTCTTCATCCCCTGCCTGGGAACACTCAGGGTCATTCACTCATCCCTAGCTAGACCCTGGAACTTTCTAGACACCCTTGATTCATCTACTGGCAGCACCAAAAGTGTGAGGTGGGCATTGTTGGCACAGGAAGCCAATTCTGTGTTGTTTGGAGATTTTAATAAAAAAAAAAAACAAAGCAAAAAAAAACCCCAAAAAACCAAAAAAACCCAAACCCCAACCAACCAAAAAACAACAATAAAACCTGTTCTTATAGTGGCTGAATCAATATTGAGTTTACTGAAGTTAAAATATCAGTAATTTCTGTTTTATCTCAGGGAGCTCCAGGGACACTGATCTGCCTAATGCTGGTGAAAAAAAAGAGCTTCTCTTGGCTTTTTGACCCCAAATTGAGCTTCTCTTGGATTTTTTGACCCCAAATTGAGCAGCCCAGCCAAGCCAGCCCCTCAAGTGAAGACACACTCAGACACCAAGTGACAGCAGCTTCCAGGGAAACTGTTTGGACAACCAAATGAAACAAATCATTGATGCTCAGCTGGTCTGAAGCCCCTGAAGAGTTTGGGCAGAGTTTGTAGTGGTTTGAGAAACCAGCAGCCCACAAAATTCCCAGTGGCAGCAATTGGTGACAGCCAGTGGCCCTGGGAACACAAGATGGCAAATCCAGGACACACAAATAAGATCTTTAATTTCACAGCTGTGTCTTACAGATGGTCTCTTTCATCTTCCAGGATTGTTTGAGAGGACACTTAGGGCCATTGAGTGGCTTAGGATGGAAGGGACCTTAAGGATCATTTAGTTCCAACACCCTGGGCAGAGAGCTTGGGGAATGTGGAAGAGGTTCTACAGGGTCTTCTGTGAGACGGAGAGAAGTTTGATAAGAGGATCGATGTTTACCCCTGAAAGAATTTTCTACCAAGGTTGTTGACATAAAAACCAAGAAAGAAAAAGGAAAAATAAGAGAAACCTGCAACTGTCTATTCCAGGTTCCAGAAAGAAAGAAGGTTAAATAAGAAAAACCTGCAACTGTCTATTCCAATCAGCAATTTTTTCCTCTTTCCTGACCAATGAATAAAGTGTAAACTTAGGAGTTTTTAGGAACGTATAAAAAGCATGCATGGTAGAATAAAAGTGGTTTGAAGCTTTCAGAAAATGGAGTGTGTTGTTTTGTGTTGTCTCCATCCCAACTATGACAGGAGAAAGCCCAAAATTCAGCTCAAATTCATTTTGCAGGGTCCTGCTCACCAGCTGTGCCTCAGGAGGAGGTTCTGCCGTAGCTCGAAATCACCTGAAACTCTGTGGTTTTATCTGCGTGGGGCTTTAAAACCCAAGCTGGGGGTGTGAAATCTGACAGATCAAAACGAGAGAGAAAGAGGTGCTGTGAGAGCCTGAGAACCTGAGCTGCTGTTCTCACACACCCTCCACAAACAGAGCCTGGCACCACGGCCCCAAGCCCAAAACAGGGACAGCACCCAGCCACCCCTCATGTGATTCCAACCTTTAGCTGCCCAGGAAAAGAGGTGTGGATGGTTTGGGATTAAAGCTGCTGCTAAGTCCTGGATAGGGAGGGACTTAGTTCTGATTTTAACTGTGAATAAAGACATTTAATAGAGCTGGAGATGCCTGTTGGGGTAAAAGCATCCCCAGGTGGGTGGCTGTGAGGAGCTGAACCTTCCAGGAGTGGGGTGAATCCCTCTGCTGGCATCCACCAGGACCCTCTGAAAATGGAATAAATGGGGGGATCAGCTGGTTTGGAGTGCTGCAGGACCAGTTCCAGAGGTAGGGCAGCCCCTGGGCCAGCTCAGCCCTCTGTGGCCAACACCTCTAATTAAAGATCAGGTTCACACGCTCGCTGATGGTCGCTATCAAAGTTATTTCACAGCTAAATGCAACCAGAAGCACTATCTGCAGTATCTGTTCTTTCTTCTGTCAAATGTTCACACACACAATAATATTTTAAGTATCTCTTCCCCCCACCACCCCCAACCTGAGAAAACTCCGGAAAAAACAAGCTGAAACCTTTTACCACATCTTCTTCCAGTTCAGACCAGAAGGAAATCAGAAATTTCCTCTGGCGAAATTCTGCAAACCAACTGTTTACAAGTCTTTGTCAGTAAGTAAAAAAAAAAAAGTTAAAAAATAAATTAAAAAAAAATTCCAGTTTGAAAATGCTCTTGGGATGTTCATGGAGCATTGGTTTCTCTGTGTTCTTTTGAAGAACCAAGAGATGCCCTGTGCTCTAGGACAGGTGGAGAAGGAAAACAGAGGCAAAAAGGTTTGGGAATGGGCAAACTGAAGATCCCAGATGGAAGCACAGAGGGATTCACCTCACTCCTGGAAGGTTCAGCTCCCCACAGCCACCCACCCAGGGATGCTCTTACCCCAACAGGCTCTAATAAATCTGTTTATTCACAGTTAAAACCAGAACTAAGTCATTCCCTATGCAGGACTCAGCAGCAGCTTTAATCCCCAATCCACACCTGTTTTCCTGAGCAGGTAAAGGCTGACATCAGATATTTAGCACCAACAGCAAAAAAACCCCAGAGATGCCACAGAAGGAAAAAAACCCATCAGAAAATGCAGTGTAATTATTAGCAGGACTCTGACTTGGTGGAGCTGACATGGAATTTCTGCCTGTGCTCTCTGCTCAGGCTGGCTCTGTATCAGTGCTGACGTCTCTCCTGAGAGTAATTTGGCTTAGACATTAGAAGAAGTTGTCAGAGGGATAGGAGAGGTGAAAAAAAGGTGGGAAGAGACTGGAGAGGAGCAAACAAAATAAAATCAGTTTATAATTAGTAACTGGTGCTGGTTTTGCAAGTCTATAACCATCATGCACTGCTATTCTAGTCAAGTTTGGGAAATGCATTTCACCTCCTTGATCCTTTTGGCTCTGAGGCCCAGCAACCCTGCCCCACAGAGCTGCAGGAACAAGATTTGTCCCTTTTGCTTTGTCCCTATGTTAAACCCCAGCAGTCTGGGACAGCCCCTGCCCTGGAAAAGCAGATTTTCATCTGGCCTGCAGCCTGCAGCCACGCTCAGAAAGTTAATTATTGTGAGAGCACTTCCTCTGGCCACTCTTGCATTTCATCCCTCCCACCCCATCATGGATTTCTCCCCGCTTCTTTTTTCATCACTGAACACGCCAAAACTTCATCTTTTCTCCTTCTGCTGCAGATGGTGAGTTCAGTCTTTATTTATTAACCTACGGCACCTCCCAGCACTTTTGTCTTCAAATCCAACAGCTCATCTAAGAATTCCCAATTCCCCTTCCCCTCCCTGCCAGCAACAGTGCCATGATTTTGTCTCGTGGAGTCGTTCTCTGGGTTTCACAGAGCTCTCCTTGCTCTGAAGTCCCCCAGCCTCCTCCTCTCCAGTCTATCCCCTCCAAAGAAATTCACCTTCATGTTCCCTGGGATTACAGGGCTTTGACTGGCCCTCTGCAGAGACACGGATTTGGGACACAGAGCCAGAGCTCCGGCTGTGCCTGTGCTTCACATCCATCCCCAGCCAGCCAAAAGGAAATTGTTGTCATGTTCCAGGGCTCACTTTGCAGCTTCATCTGCTGTCTGCCGAGCAGTGCTCGGGGTTTGGATCCAAAAGGCTCCTTGATCTCGCAGAGGCTCCGCTCCGTAATTTATTAACATCAGAAATGCTGAGTTATGGGGCAGAAGTTATGGAAAAATCCTCTCGAACGTTTACAATTTTTTTTGCACATCATTTGAGGTTTCCTGCCCCTCTAATTTGTGGGCTCTCTGTTGGGTTGTTTCTTTCACATTTTAATGGGCAGAGTCCAAGGTTTGGCCCCGGCAGAGGTGTGCCGGGGGGCTGGAATGCCTGCGGATCTGTCGTCAGTTGGCTTAATGGATTCCTAGTGTGCATGGAGAAACGGAGCAACCAGGAGTTTGCCATCACTGACCCAGCGTCCTGTTGCTATAACATCCCTCCCCAGAAGCCCAGAGTGTAATAAACCTTCTCATCCCATGGTCGCAGAATCTGCCTCTGACAGCTTGGCTGATGTGCACATTTTATTTGGCAGGAGTTGGAGATTTTTTTTCCTTTTTTTTCCCTCCCTTTTTTTGCTTTAATGACCCACGAGCTGATTTAGAGCAATAAACTGTTGCCATGAAGTTTTGTTGTGTTTCTTTTAAATAAAGGGAAGGGAGGGTCTGCTGCAATTTATGACTTTCAGAAGTAACTGAAACAGAAAGTCCATTCTTGCCACGAAATGAAGAGAAAAAGACTTCATCCAGAGAAACACCTCTGTCAATGTGTAGACACGAAGCCTAGATGAACTCATAAATTCAGCACTCTGCCTGCAATTAAGCAGGCTTCCTGGTGATTTGACAAAGAGTTAATGAGAAACGTGTCAGACAAGAGCAGGTCACAGCACTGGAAAGCGCTGGGAAGAGCAGCTGAGCCAAACCCAACTTGTCTGCTCAGGGCCGCAGGAAAAGCTCGGAGTGTTCTTGGGGAGAGCTACTTTGAGTGATGTACAGTAAACTTCTTGTGGAAATGGAAGGCTCCCAGCTCCAAACCCAGCAGATGAAGAGGGAAGAGGCTGCAGAGCTCTCACCACCACCCTCTGTGTGATGGTCACCCCTCCATCCTCAGCGTGACCCCCTGGGACATGGGCAGTGCACGCTCTGAATGGCTGCAGGATCACAGAGCCCAGCTCATCTCCTGGCTTTGTGAGCAGGATCCTGTCCTCAGGAATTCTCCTCACCACCCAGACCCTTGGACAACCAAATGAAACAAATCATTGATGCTCAGCTGGTCTGAAGCCCCTGAAGAGTTTGGGCAGAGTTTGTAGTGGTTTGAGGAAGCAGCAGCCCACAAATCTCCCAGTGGGAGCAGTGGGTTTCTAGCAGGACAGCACAGAACCCACCAGCTCTGCAACAAAACCCCAGAGTACCCAAACACTCTGAATGCTCAGAAGGAGCAAAACAAATCTTTATGGTTCTCCTCCTGTCAAACAAGCACCTTTCTGCTTCTTCCAAACTCAGCCAAGAGCTGGGAGAACCAGGAACGTGAGGAAATCCAGCTGGATTGCACTGGGGCCAGCGGGATTGGTGATGCCAGGCAGAGGCTGCTGAGCCCAATGACAATGCTGAGCCAGGTGGCATTGCTGACTTTGGTGACAGTGTTGAGTTTGGTGACACTGTGGAGCCAGGTGACACTGCCAAGCCTGGTGACATTGCTGACTTTGGTGACAGGGTTGAGTTTGGTGACACTGCAGAGCCCGGAGGAGGCTTGTGTGGGGGGCAGAACGCTGATCTAGCTGATGACAGAGAGACCAATTCAGGTTTTTAAAAGGCTGGATGTTTTTGAGCTTCCACTCCCACCCAAGCCACACATCTGGAGTGGGAATTTTCCACTGGTGTGTGCACTTCTGAGCTGCTGCTGGGCTGCTGCATCCTCTGGCTTCACGAAGGGCCTGGAGCAAAACCATCCCAGGGAAGGTTGGTCCTGGGATGTATTTCTGTCACAAGAAATAACCTTCTCATTCTTTTTTCCCCACCACATCTAAAGCACACGAGGAATCACATGAAAAAAGGCTGTTTTCTCCCAAAAGTCCCTGTCCAGCTTCCAAGCAGAGGAGCCTGGATGGCTCACACAAGCTTGGGAAGCAAGGCTGGGTTTCTGGAGAATGTTTGAATCCAGCGGAGCCTTTTGAAGGGCTGCCCACTATGAACTGCTCTTCTCTTGCACACCAGCACAGTGAGTACTTCCCAAGAGTCTGCTCTGCATCAGGATAAAAAGGGCTGGAAAAAGCTGCACTGGCACTGCTGTGTCCTTCAGGCACTGTAGATTTGCTCCAGCTGAAGGAACATCAGACCTTACCCTACACACAAAGCCTCAGCAAGAACCAACAGCACAAAAAATCATACAGGACACCGTTTACATTTAATTTACCTTTACACCCATTAAATACAATCTCCAGGAAAGCATCTCCTGTTCTCCACAGCAGAGAGACACCATGGTTACATGACAGAGCAACAGAGCAAAGAGGAGAAATCAAGAAATCTCGAGAAAAATCCACCCTGGCTCTGTTTTCCCTCCCCTGTACCTATAATTCCTTCTATTCCTGTCTTGGAGATGCAGTTTTCCTGCCCAGAACACACCCTGAATGAGCCAGGATGTCACAGAAGGTGCTGCCAACGCTGATTCCTGTTGATGCAGGAACCTAATTCCACTCCCTTGTTTCTCTCCCTAGTTTTCTTCCTCTCTGAGGGCAATCAGCTCCCCTTGCACAGCAAGGTCTCATCACCACGCAGAAAAACACCGAGTAAAGATGTCAAAACAGAAGACAACTTCCAAGCTGATGGCAGGCATTTATCTCAACAAAAGCTCATTTTTCACCACTAACGTAATTCATACCACACTGATTTAAATTAAACAGTAAACCATAAAAAACGGTGCTCGAATCAGATCCCAGGGCTGCCTCAGATATTGTACACATGAGGCAAGGAAGGGATTTCCAGTTCTTTGTAATATACACACACAAAAACTTTGAAGTTTTCCTCCGAAAGAGTTCAGGACATCCCATTTTTGTATCCTCCAGCATTGTGGCTCATTCCAAAAGAGTTATAATTGTAAAGTTCTAAATAGATGAGAAAAAAATGGGAACTTGGGAGAAATCTTCCTCTGATGAAAAAAAAGACAGAGGCTACCACAGACAGGGGAGGATTTGCAGTCTCAGGACATTTCACTGCTTTGGGGAGAGGGAGAAGCAGCAGGAGGTGCTGCAGTGCTGAGCTCCCAGGGCTGTTCCAAGGGGTTAAAACAGACAAAAATCACTTGTATCCCAGAGTTTTTGTGGTGATCCAAAAGGCTTTAGGGTCTGATTCCTCTGCTGCTATTTCCAAAGGAAGATGTGGGCTAAAATGGCTCCCTAATGACCGGGTGCCAATTAGCCCGGGGGGAGGAAGAGCAGGGCAGCTCTCCTGGCAGAAGGAAGAGGGCACAGAAGCTGAACAGAACTTTATTGTATGAAGATGGGAACATTTTCTGATGGTAATTTGTCCAAGAGTCCTCTTAGCACTGAGGCACAGCTGCTTCCCTTATCCATACCTAAATGTACTTCTGCTGTAAGGAAAACAGAGCCGACCTCAAAAATAAATTCTGATCAGCTTCTTGAGGTGCATCCTGGCACTTCCACTGGATCAGGACTGACAGAGGGAGCTGCTGCTTGCTTTAAATAATTTTTTATTACTCCAGCTTGGTTTTAGTAACGTTTTGGGAACGGAGCTGTGGAACACCACGAGTGTGGAGGCCTCCCCAGGGTGATTTATGGGCAGCACTCGGTGCCAAACCCATCTGCAGCACTTCACACTCTGGCCAAAACAGTAGCAGAGCCTTCAACTGCCCATTCCTCGTGCTGGTATCAGCTCCAAATCATCAGTCTGGCAAAGACCACTGGAGGTGCCAGCAGGAGAAAACCCCATGAAATGACATTGTCTTATGGTTCCTTCTGAGTCCCTTCCTTGAGAAGAATCCAGACTGTCACCCAAGAACCCTGGGAGATCCACTGCCTCCCCCTGCAAAGGCACTGGCATTACACAGGATTGTTAATAACACATGAAACAAACTCCAACAACATTTATTGTTGGAGATGTATGAATTCAGAGAGCTGAGGGGTTTGAAATAGCACCCATTTTCAATTAATTAACAGATTTGGGGACATATGGCCCAAGTTCAAGTAAGAGGGGGCACAGATAAGGAAGGCCATGCCCTGGGGTGTATTTGATGGACACATCTGGGTGTTTCACTCCTGAAAACTAAGAGTGTTATTATTAAAGCTTGATACCTGGAGTTACCCTGCAGCCTGCTTCTGGTGGTTGGGCCATGTTGGGAACCTCAGCACAGCACAAATCAAATTTTCTTCTAGGATTGAAAACTACAGGGAAACAGAAGTGAATGGAACTTCACTTCAAGGTGTTGAATGTCTGGAGAGGCTGGAAAGGATGTGGAATTTTATTCCACCTGTGACTGGTGCCAGTTGCACCCATGCAATGACAACCACTGTGTTGGTCTCACTTCTGTCTTCTCCAGAGCTTCTACACCCTGCTTTAGGTGCTGCTCAAACAACGACTGACTGCTACCACCACACAACAGTGGAAAGAAGGGAATCACCATCAAAAACCTGCCAGAGGTGTGGTTCAGAGAGGCAAGGCAAGCCCCAAGACACACAGGTATCACACTCTTCTAGCACTGATTTTAAGAGGTTAATAGTGGATGATTATCCCTCCTTACTTTCCCCATCAGCATGGATAACAACAACCCAGCAATCCAGGAACACATGTGTACATCTCCTCCCTTTGGCTTTAAAAGCCTTGAATTTACAGACCCAAAGGCTACGTATTCCCAAGGTTTAACCATGATCTGACATTTTCAGAACAGAGGTAAATAAAAACAATACACACAAAAAAAGAAGAAAAAAACCAAGCAAACAAACAAAAAAACCCCAAAAACCCCAAACCCAAAAAACCCCAAACAAACCAAAAAAACCCACTAGAAAAAAAAAAAGAAAAGGAGGAAAAAAAACCCACCAAGAAGCAGCCCAAGCAGGGCTGTGCCTTCCCCCACGAGCACAGCTGTGCCCCTCACACAGGAAACCCCCCCAGAGGGCCATGGGACGGGGAAGCCAAGTCCTCCTAATCTTTGTTATCAGCAGCTGCTGCTCTCCTGCCCTTCAGAAGGTGTGAAATAGATGAGTTTGTGAGCTGGGCTGGCACTGAGAAAGAGAACCAGAGGATATTCGAGGTTCAAAACCAGCAGCCCCCTCTTTGAGGAGCTCAGGAAACAAAGCAGCCCGAGGGAGGTTTTCTCTTGCCCCCAGAGAGCTGAGATGTGTGATCTCTTTAGAGCGATATTTACTGAAAACATGGCCCAGAGAAGGTGCTAAACGAGGCCTGTGGGCTTGGCCCAGAGTCCCACCACGGCCCTACATCCTGCACGACAGCTGGTTTATCTTATAAATGTCACCAAAAGTGAGAGCGAGAGGCCTTCCCAGCATGAAGGAAGAGCTGACCATGGCTGTGAGGGAATTTGGGGGTGCTCACCAAAAATGAGAGCAAGAGGCCTTCCCAGCACAAAGGAAGGACTGGCCATGGCTGTGAGGGAATTTGGGGGTGCTCAGCAAAAATAAGAGGCCTTCCCAGCATGAAGAAAGGGCTGTGAGGAAATTTGGGGGTGCTCAGGGTGTGCTCTCATGAAATGGCAAGAGCAAGAGGCCTTCCCAGCATAAAAGAAGAGCTGTGAAGGAATTTGGGGGTGCTCAGCAAAAATAAGAGGCCTTCCCCGCATTAAGGAAGGACTGTGAAGGAATTTGGGGGTGCTCAGGTTATGCTCTCACTAGAAGTGAGCAAGAGGCCTTCCCAGCAGGAAGGAAGGGTTGGCCATTGCTGGGAGGGAATTTGGGGGTGCTCAGGGTGGGCAGGGCAGGAGGGGAACAACCCAAGGCTCAGAACATCAGCCACCAGCTGCTCCTCTTGCCTTGGGCTGCTGGAAGGACAGCAAGGACCTGGGATGAGGGAGATGTTCCACAGTTAAAAATTTCTCTCTGCTGTGGGATTTTTAAGCATCCAGGCTTATCCCAAACCTTTTGCCTTTGGATATTGGCTGAAGAGTAAGAGCGAGGCCAGAGAAGCAGATCTTCAGGGCATTTCCAGAAAAAAATCTGCTCCCAGAAAATCTACTTTAGGGCTGGTTTGCCTCCCGAGGGATATGAAGATTATTCACTTGACCTAAATCTTGAGCAAGAAATTCTTCAGTGTGTAACCATTACACACAGTTTGTCTTCAATGTGAGCATCACTGAAGTCAGAACTGGGGACACCAGGGTGGACATTTTGCCTCAAGTTTGCTTCTACGTGAGAAAAGAAGGTTTTGGAGTCAGTTCTCACCTAAAGATAGGAAAGACTTTTACAGAAGGGGAGTCCCCCCTGCACCAGCCCAACAGCTGCCTGTGGGTTTAGCAACAATCTCACTCACAGATACACAAAGAAAATGTGCAAAGTGTTCTGCCCTCAGATTTATGCTGTGAATGTGGTTTTTTCCCCCCAACACAGTGAGTCACACTTGTAAAGAAATTCTAGGGAACTCATTTTCCACCAAAATCTCTGAACCGATAATTTCCTGCTGGTTGGTTGATGAGACATCCATGAGAGGTTCACAAACCTTCAAGCCAAACCTTGTTCCTTCTTTCCAATTTATGACAAGGAGGGACTGATTAAATGATTTCCCCCCGCAGCTCTGCCCCCTCTGCAACTGAAAGCAAAGCAGTATCTTGTCTGACATCACGAGAAGAGCTGAAATCTCAGCCATAAGGAAGTACAAGGGTAAAACTGCACAGTCCCAAGTGCCACTGGGGTGAACTTTACCCCGAGCCAATTCACCTACTTATGAAATGATCCATCCCAGGGAATTGATTCTGATGATAAAACTGCCCTTTGAATATGCTGAGAAACAACATTTCAAAATCTCCAGCTCAGATCTGATCCCATCTCTGGGTCAAAAGACAGCTGAGCAGGGTGGTGGTGTCGAGATGGAGCCACAGGAGAGCCTCGAGTGAGGGGGACCCCGATGCCTCTGCTCAGGTTGTTTTACTGAGGCAATGCCAGCACATCTGGTTCTCTGACAGCAGAAAAAACAAAACAAAGCTGATCTGACACTCCAGACAGCTCGCACTGCCCCAGCAGGGCAGGTTTGAGTTAGGACATGCTGATAACCTCCACTCAGAATTCCTTATCTTCCAGGGACACCTGTGCCCAGCCTGAGGGGCAGCACCCAGCAGCTCCATCCTCCCCCTGCCCTCCCTGATCCACAGCCTGACCTGGCAGGAGAAGACCTCTGCTGCTTTTAAGTTGGACTGTTTTGAAGCCAGATAGGAAGGACAAAAAATATACCAGCATCTGCCTTTGGAGCTGATTTGTCACCTCTCAGAAAGCCAGACTCCCACCCAAAGGTGGAGCTGAGGATGACAAATATTTCCTTTATACATCAGGATTCCCTGGGCAGGAAAAGGGAACCCTCCTCATTTCTGGGGCACTCTGATCTTTAAGGTCTCTTCCAACCCAGGAATTATTTTCTCAGTCAAATCTCAGTTACAATAAATGTGAGGATGGTTTTGTCTCTTAAATCCAAATACTCTTGGTAAAAAAGACTTGAGGTATTTAGAAGGTTCACGTGATAATGATCTCAAAGACTTCCTCATTAACAGATGGAAACACTTCTTTCTTTTTTTTTCTGACAGATTTCTTCTTTGTTTGAAGTTTAAAATCCTCAATTATAGAACACAAGACTTAAAACCGTCTCGACCCTACTAAAAAACATTAATTTAATGCTAAGTAGAAATTATCACATTTTAAAGCAGTGCTTCAGCATCCAAAACAAATAAACGTGGTGAGGACATTATTGTCTCCATTCCCTTCACAGAAACTCACACAAAAGTTGAAGCAACTGCCCAAGCCTTGAAATGTTGCCCAAACAGTTTCTTGTGCTTTAATCCTGCAGCCATTAAACCAATTCATGGTGTAAATGATTCCTGCCTGTGTCTGGCAGACCTGGGAGTTCTCTGAGGATGAACATAAATTCAATTATACCAAATTAAATGGGAACATACATAAACCACATAACATTTTAATTGGGGGTGATCCTTCACTTTTTTTGGGAAGAGCTGTGCAATAGCTGAGTCCACAAAGATGATATGACACATCTGCTTTCTCTCTGGAGCTGCCTGCTTTTATTAATTACCCTGCAGAGATATATTTATATTGATGTAGTCAGAGTGTGAACAAAACCTCATGGAGGAAAAATGGTTTCATTAAGGGAGGAAAATGTGGTTTACGGGTGCCGAGAAAATCTGGTCTTTAGAGTCAGTAAAAGTTTCCTAAGTGATTAGATAAAAAATAAATCCTAGGGAAATATTTGCACCAAATACATCTTTGACATTTCACGCTGGAGAATCGCATAAAAAAAGGTTCCTGACTCCAAAATCCACTGGCTGCACCTGGGGCTGAGTTCAGACCACTCCAGCTCTCTCATTCACTTTTCCTCTGCTCTGATTAACAAATCTGCCTCTGCTGCCCCAGAGTGCTCCCTCCCTGTGCCCCTGTGCCAGCGTTAACTTCCCAAAATTAGACAGAGGCAGGACCAAGCTGTGCCCTGTCCCGCTCTGCCTCAGCACCAGCACAGTGATTCTGAACTGGGGAAGGACTGAACAGGAGCAGAGGCTCTGCCAGAGCTTTTCCCTGCCTGTTTTAGAAGCCAAAAGAGAGTCTGCCTGTAAATGACACAGAAATGTTGGCAAACTGCTTTGCAGAGGAACAAACACCACAGCTGGCGACACTCAGGTGTGCACAAAACCCACCTGGCTGTGCCAGCCCGGGCCTCGCTCCGTGTCCAACAGCAGGCACCGAACGAGGGGCTGAAGGGAAGAGTTTCACCCTGTCCCCGTCGCAGGGAGGCAGAGAACAGGGCAGGAAAACCCAGAGCGCCGGGAGGGCCCCGGAGCGCCCCTGCCCCCGGCACAACGCGCTCTTTGTGGCGCACGATGCTCCTGCGAGAGACGCTGCCTCAGCCCAAAGCCCGGCCAGAGATGCAGATCTCACACGCTAATAAATAAAAATAAATATCTGACCTCAAGTAAAAGATCCTTCGTTTGACACTCCTGATCATTTTTTATACTTCAAGCTCAGTTTTTACTGGACAGGATCCAGCCATCCTATGGAAATGGAACAGTCTTTTTCTTTAGGTGAACAAAAGTCCTTTTCTAGTCCTGAGGGCCGGCGAGTTTATCCAAATATTCTCAGTTTACTACTAGCCCCTTTTGGAGCCGATACACTCCATACAAGCACACTTTGTATCTGCGGGGCAGCGCCAGGACAGGGCTGAGCCCGGCGCGGGGCCGGAGCCGCCCGGCGGGGAGGGACCACGGAGCCCCTGCCCTCCTCATCCTCCCCCTGCCCTCCTCATCCTCCCCCTTTTCCTCATCATCCTCCCCTTTGACGTCCTTATGTCCTGTCCTCCTCATCCCCACCCCCGTCCTCCTAATCCTCCCCCTTTTTCTCCTCATCCTCCCCCTGTCTTCCTCATCCTCCTTCTTTTCCTCTTCATCCTCCCTTGCTCTCATGCTTTCCCTTGTCCTTCTCATCTTTGCCCCTGCCCTCCTCATCCTTCTCTTCATCCTCCCCATTGTCTTCCTCCTCTCCCCCTGCTCTCCTCATGCCCTCCCGTCCTCTTCATCCTCCCCCTGTCCTCTTCATCCTCCCCCCTTTTCCTCCTCCTCCTCCCCCGTCCTCCTCCTCCCCCCCGCCTTATTCTCCCCATCCACCCCCTGCCCTTCTCCTCTCCCCCTCTGCCCTCCTCATCCTCTCTCCTATTCTCTTCATCCTCCTCCCTTCTCATCCTCTCTCCTATCATCTTCATCCTCCCCCGTTTTCCTCCTCATCCTCCCCCTGCCCTCCTCCTCCTCCCCGGCATCTCTGCCCACATCTGATAGCACCGCGGAGCCAGCGCAGCGCCTCCTCCCCGCCTGCCATCTCCGCGGGAAGAATGTTTGGAAATGCTAAACGCTCTTTTCCGTGTTTCTACATCAGTTCTTATTTCTCGTCCAGCCCGTGAGCGGCTGCCAAGCGCATGAAGTAATGAGAAAGCTTCGGGAGAGGGGCTGACTTCACTCCAGCGCCGCTGCAGAAACACACCCAGCGTGTCCCGGGCTGTCAGCACGGCGCTGGACGGGACCTCATTAGCGAATTTTGACTTTCCCAGCCGGAGGAGACGCGTTCCTGGGTGTCACTGTCCCTCCACATCCTGCCCTGCCCTTCCCTGTCACCCCTGCCCTTCCCTTCCCCGTCACCCCTTCCCTGACCTTCTCTGTCAAACTTTCCCCTCATCCTTCTCTTCCCTGTCGCATCTTCCCGCATCCTGCCCTTCCCTGTCACCCCTGCCCTGCCCTTCCCTGTCGCACCTTCCCGTATATCTGGGAAACCCCAGCAAAGCACTCTTTGACCCCAGACGTGCCCTGGGGCTGGTGACAATGACCTCAGCAGCCCCGGAGGCTGGCAGGGATGTGAAGAGGAGGAAAAGGAAGGCAGGACACAAACGCTCACCTGAGGCTCGGTGGCTGCGCGGGGACGCGGCTCCGGTGCCCGGCGCGCAAAGGCTGTGCTGGGGGAGGTCTGTCATAACCTGCCCCCCGTACAGGGAAATGCTTAAATGCAGGGTTTAAACTCCTCTGTGGAATTACGTCCTGTCGGGGGACACAAAGGGACCGGAGCCTTCAGGAGAGGGAGGCACTTTCACGTGGAAAGTGTTGGAAGGGCAGCTGATGGAGCAAGCGCTCCCCAGGGAAGAGGCAGAAACTGGAGACAGAGAAGGGAATGAGGGTCTGGAAACTGGGATAACTGGAGCTGTCACACCTTGAGGAGATTGAGGGATGGGGTGTAAAGACATTCGGTTCAGACACTGAGACATTAACAGGAAAGAGTGATGAGCAAGACGGACAGCCATCAACAGAGGTCACAGAGCATCTGTCTGTAAGCACAGGTCAGACAAGCACCCTGACAAATAGCTGGAGGTCCTGCACTGGTCTGAGTGGGGTGTGAACTGGAAATGGAAGGGTTTGTGTGCAGCAGTGAGCGGATGGATAACACCAAGTTGTTACCTAGTGGCCTTTGGAAATAGCTGCAAACTTCTCTCAGCACTTACTCTGCAAGTGCTGCTATTTGAGGGGGAAAATATTCAATGGAAATTCCTTTTCTCACTGAATCAGCAGAGGAATCCAACACAACACATCCAATCCCTTCAGCACGTGCTGCCCAGGGATACATTTAAAAATAATATATTAGGAAGGTTGATTTTATTCGTACAAGTCTTGCCCACACAGTGACACCAAAATTTCCGCAGATAAGGGCCCATAAATCTCTTTACCTTATTAAAACGACTCCTAGTTGAAGCAAAAGAGCCCAGCTTATCCCTGGAGCCTTTTGGACAAGGGCTTTGCAATAACACAAGAGAACACAAGAGAAGGGGGCTGAGCCCGGCGCTGTAATTTCCATGGGGCCGAGTGCCACAGGTGCACTAATATAGGCATTAGTGAATGATTAGACCCCATAAAATATATGAATGCTGTTTCTTTAAGAAGCCATAAAATTTTATTGAGGAAAAAATCCATGTGCAAGGCTTTTGGTTCGTTTCATGCGGTCATTCAGAATTTCACTCATTTCTGACAGGACTATGATAATTAAAACTGGGTCTGGTTTCTATAAAGTCCATCTGGCCTTCCGCGATGGAGACTTTTGGAAGGATGTAATTGCCTGGGCAGCAAATAACTATTTTGCCATCCGCAGTAGTTTAATTTTGTCCCTGCAGCAGGGGAGCCAAGTCAGAGGGGCAAAAGATCATTAAGGTCTGTGGGGGAAGAGGGGCTCCCAGAGCCGGGGCTGGCCCGGATTTGTTGAAACGCTTGACACCAATGGGCCCCATTAATGCATGGGTTAGATACAATCTGTGGAAAAGGGTCTATTATAAAGGGATTATTTGGAAGTGTTCTGTAGTTGGGGGTGGGTGTGATTGAAGGACTTAAAACTGTTACATTAACCCTTAGGGCACTCCAGGCAGTAACAAACCTGGCATTAAAGCGCTGGTGTTTGTCACAATTTCTCCACTTCCCTCCTTCCCTGCCACAAGGTCAAAGAGATTAAAAACATCCATAATGCACTCTTCAGAGCTACAAAGATGAAGCTTGTTTTCTGTCCACTTTATGGCTGCTGCAGCTCCCCACTCCCTGCCTCCCCTGCTCCCACCCCAAACGCAATCGTTAAACAACAAAACAAATGGCAAAGGACAGACAGCGGCGATTATTTTATATATACACGGAATGCAGGCATGTATTTACTTACACATCAAAAGAAAGCCAGCACAGATGGAGTGGTGACAGGAGAAGCTCTAGAGCTCTGCTTTAAACACCCAAAATATGCCTGTTCATATTTTGCCTGACTTGAAAACAGAGCTGGAAATTTCAGGCTCGTGAGTCAATACCTTTCCTGGGAAGCTGCCTTGTTCTGCCACGTTCTTTTGAATGTCACAGCTCAACAAAACTACTCAGGGACTTGATAGACTCTCAAATACTTTCCAGAAATCCAGCTTCATTTGCATGTTAAACATTTTAGGCATTTTGTGGGGTTTTTTTCCTGTCTTGTCAGCAGTGCACGTGTGACTCCTCTGGGAGACCAAAATCCAAATTGGGACATTGTGGGGCTGAAGCTCATGAAGGAATCAAAAATCTGCACAACCAAGGGCAGCCACTTTAACCAGGACCCAGAATTGCTCAGGTTTGCAGTTTCTACATTTATGCACATCCTTTAACTCTCCCCATGTTCTACACAGAGGGATTTCAGCCTTCTGTGCAGCAGCAAATACAACCAAAATATGTTTCTGTTTTGGCCTGAGGATGAGGCACTGCTTTGTCAATAATTTGAAAAGAAGAGGAGAGCCTGAATCAGCTGAATTTGGACATTCTGAGTGGTTTGAAAATTATTTGGTGGGATAAGAGGTGGAAAGCATCATAAAAATAATGGAAAGATCAATGCATGAGGAAATGAAATATACCTCAATGTGGAAAGCTATGAGGGGCTGGAATCCTGGAGCACTTGAACATCACCTCGAGATCCTCGTGCTCTCTGCCTGGCCATGGTGAGGGATGAAGGAGGAAAGGCCAGGGAAGGACACAAGCTCCAGGCACTGGGCAGACCCAGCCCAGGAGGACCCAGAGCTCCATCCTCTCCCTCTGGCTGCAGCTTGTCACTGTGACAAATTATTCACACAATTGTGTGCCCCAGTAACCCCAAAGCCTGCGACCATCAGCCATTCCCAGGGCAATTTTCTCTGGAATAAGTGACTTCTGTTTTGCTTTCTTTTCCAAGGGTTCATCCATTTCATCCGATCTTGTACGATCCCCAAATCAATCACCTGACTCATGGGCTGTTTGCAAGAATATTGAGAATGTGGGAAAAGCCCCAAGGGCCAAAGAATGTCCCATTTCCCTGGAGTTTGTGCCACTCTTTGCTGCAGGAATGCTTGTGACTAGCTTTCCTTCTCTGGGCAGCTCTGGGAACTCTGAGGGAAAACATGTGCATATGAAGTGTTCCCCAGACCCCACTGGAAACAATAACAGAGATAATGGGAGTGGAGAGCCCACTTTGGAGAGAATGATTGGAATTGTGACTCTTCCAATACAGTAGAAATCTCTGTTTGCTTTGGCATGTCCAGCTCTGCTCACCACAGCAATCAGCACAGTCAGAAATGATTGATAGCTAAAAATGTCTGCTTGGAAGAGCAGAAAGAATTAATAAACCCCATAAATTAGGGGGAAAAAATGTGTTTAAAACCTTTGTATGAGCCCAACCCACGAAGGTTTATCCAGCCCAAGCAGCCATGAAAGCAAACCTCCCAATTAACAAACTCTTAGAGTTGCTAATTCTGGTTGGATTCTTCATCTGCTGCTCCAGTGCTGGGACCTGTTTGATGTGGCAAAGCTGCCCCAGCAGCCCTGGGCCTGCAGGCACAGCACCAAAGGCAGGAACCAGCTGCTTCCCTTGAGCAAAGCACTGAAATCAAAGCCCCAGAGCCACTCTGATCTCTAACCAAGCTGTGTTTGTGTGTTTGGCTGAAGACAACACCTCTGATGTGATGATGCCTTGTAGGATACACAGCTAGGAAGAACCTTCTGCAAGGTGAGCTGCCCACAAATCAACCCCAACTCAAACTTGGTCAACAGCACCAGCAAAAGGACAGAACTGCTGAACTGATATTGGTGTGACACTGTAACAGAGGAAAGTTTAAATGGGCTAAAACCCAGCTCCTGTATTTTCATCCTGGTGCTTCCCTGGGGAGCCCTGTCTGGCACTCACCACTCCGGGTGTCAAAAATTTCTCTTTATTCATGGTTTTATTGGGATAAACCAAAGATAAGTGGAATTCCAGCCAGGCTGTGCAACCACCCCTCATTCCCATCCCTTTCACTGCCTGAGCACCACCCTGTCCTGTCCCGTCCAGCCCACCTGCACTGAGCACACCATGGCTTGTGATCTTCATCATCTTCACCTTCAAATTAAATATATCCGAATGAATCCACCTCTAAAATTTGTTAGAATCCTCTTTATGCAGTTACTTAGAGCATAAACAGAGTTATTTATCCATATTAAAAAACACTTCTGCTGCGAGTTTGCAGACAACTCCCCCACAGATTTTATTTTCCTATTTTTAACTGAAATCATAACTAGCAACAAGGCTGCTTTTTCTTGGAAATCACATTAAAATATTCTGTTCTGAAGATCCTGTAGATTCATGAAACCTGCATCTTTTCTAAATCAAGGAGAGTGAAATTCTGCCAGGCAAAGTAGGCGGAAGAGTGCCAAAAACCCTGAAAAGGTCTCTCAGAAGGGGAAAAAAAAAAGAACCAGAATAAAAGAAGCTGTGAAAGTTTATGAGGATAAACACTGATGACAGGTGGAGTAGAAGCTGAAATCTGAACTCCAAAGTAACTGCAAATAAAGATTTGTTACAGATGGTTTTAATATGACCTAACACTGGGATGCCAACTACAGCATCACTTTTTCCTGTAGGCTGGACAAAACTAATAATGGAGTTGTGGAAACAGGGCTGCAGCAGCACAGACAGCACAGAGGGCACATGGCCTGCAGGACATCCCCTGTCCCCTGGGGAGGGTGAAAGACACTCAGGAAATAGGTGGGAAAGGGACACAGAGCTGGAAACAGGAACATGTCTACTAAAGAGGGAAAATCACAGAATCCCAGGACTGCTGAGGCTGGAAAAGCCCTCCAAGGTCATCAAGTCCAAGCTGTGCCCAATGCCCACCTTTCCACCAGCCCAGAGCCCTGAGTGCCCCCTCCAGCCTTTCCTTGGACACCTCCAGGGACGGGTACTCCAAACTCCCCTGGGCAGCCCCTGCCAAGGCCTGGCCACTCTTTCCATGGGGAAATTCCTGCTGGTGTCCACCCTGAGCCTGCTCTGGCCCAGCCTGAGGCCCTTCCCTCTCCTCCTGTCCCTGGAGCAGAGCCCGACCTGGGTCTGTCCCCTCCTGTCAGGAGTTGTGCAGAGCCACAGGGTCCCCCCTGAGCCTCCTTTTCTCCAGGCTGAGCCCCTTTCCAGCTCCTTCAGCCCCTCCTGGTGCTGCAGACACTTCCCAGTTCTGTTCTCTTCCCTGGACACGCTCCAGCCCCTCAGTGTCCCTCTTGTCTTGACGGGTCCAGAACTGGCCACAGACCATGAAGTGCCTCAAAAGTACCAGAGGGGGCAATCCCTGCCCTGGCCCTGCTGGACCCTCAGCTTTTGGCACCAGCTGCCAAAAGAGGAGTGGTCACTGCCATCGCAGAGCCCTGTGCTGCTGTGACTGAGCTGGCACTGGAGCAGCCTCCCTGGGAGCTGCTGAGAGAGCTGGGACAGCACAGCCTGCCCAGCCCCTCCTGAGCCCAGATCCTGATGATACTGCTGGGACAGTGCAAAGAGCTCCCTCCCTCCTCCAGCACCCAGCAGCATTACTGTCTGGAGTTGTAAGTTAAGAGTGTATTCCATCACCATCTGTCAGAGGTGGGGCAGTTATCTTCTGTTCATTGGGCAGTTTTTCTGTATCTCTCCTACAGCCAATCCTCCCTCCAGGAGATCTCTGCTGTTATTGGGCCATTAATTATTAATTATCTTGTGTTAATGGGCCAGTCCCTGCATGGCTGATCAAATTCCATCATCCCATTGGGAGAAGCTCCACCCAGGGGAGGAGCCAAGCATTCCTACCTGGATACAATCTGGGATTTGGAATGCCGCAGCAGCCTTTGTCCACTGCATTCCCAGAGGAGCAGCTTTCTTCTGCCCTGCATTCCCAGAGGAACACCAGGCCCATCTCCAGCAGCCCTGGAGCTGCAGAGGAAAACTCCCCCCTTGTGCAGGATCCCTGCTCCAGCAGAAGCACAGCTGGCACTGCAGGAGGGGAGAGCCCCCATGGGATGGGACTGTGCCACCGCCCTGACCCACAGGGGCTCAGCGCCTCTTATGACTCTGGCAGTGGTTTGTTTTCAGGGGTTTTTGTACTGTTGCATTTGTATTTTTAAAAATTTTCCCTAGTAAAGATCTGTTATTCCTATTCCCATATCTTTGCCTGAGAGCCCCTTAATTTCAAAATTATAACAATTCAGAGGGAGGGGGTTTGCATTTTCCATTTCAAGGGAGGTTCCTGCCTTCCTTAGCAGACACCTGTCTGTTCAAACCAAGACAATTACCCAGAGATGAGGGGAAAGAAGCCCCCCCTCCTCTCATTTCCCCCATAAATCCATTATTTTGGCAGCTGGGCCCTGTCAGATAAGAAAACAAAACCGGATCTTCTTCGGGAGAGATGTGAAGTTCTTGTGTCTGAGCACTGACCTCCACCTCCATTTCTGGAATCCCTGAATCATTCCAAAAGCAAAATCCAGCTGGAACACGAGTGGTTGCTACATCTCTGTCTAGACTTCAAGCATGTAACACACTTGGCAGGTTGGAGCATTCTTGCTGAGATCAATGGCCACTAACCTGCTGCACCACAATTCCAGGAGGATTTGGGGTTTGGTTTTTGTTGTTTTTTCATTGCATGGTAAGTCTGAAATGCGAGTCAGGGTAGGAAATGCTGCACTGCTGCTAGAACTTCCAGTATCGGTTTCTTAATTAAATTGTCATCGTTGCTCCAGTCAGATTTTAGAATGCAATACATATTAAAGAAAGAAAAATTTAGCAAGATTTTCAGAAGTGCCAAATGCCCTGGTAGTTTCAGCCATGTTTATCAGACAGAACTTAATGGGGGAAAAAAGAAGTTTAAACCATTACTACCCTGAAATAAGTGTATGAACCATTAATGGTCACAGTATCCTGTTAGCCACTCAAGCAAATTAACACAGCTAATGGCAGGCCCAAAATGCAAGGAATTTATTTACTTTGCACACTGCAGAGTGTGCAGATGTTTTGTTTTACTTTTCCTGGGTTTCTCTGTTCTCCTGACGGAGCAGGATGAGCGCAGACCACATGAAGAGTGCATGAAAAACAAGTGAAAACTTTGTTTGGAGAAGCTGAAACATCCTGAGCATTGAGACAGGACAAGGGGCTGTTCCCTCTCATCCCTCCCTCCCAGGATTCTTGCTCAGAATGCCCCAGGATGGGATATTTAGGTAAATTGGCTTGGGAAAAATCCATGAGTGAGGAAAGGAGCCACCAGCAATGAGTGTGTGGCTGCCTTGTCCTGCTCCTGCTGCCACTCAGGGCACACATGGAGCCCTGGCCTGGCTGCAAGAACCAGCAGCTCCTCCCATCAGCCAGTAAAACATCCCACGTTTACCTAAGCACAGGGTAATTGGGAGCTGGAGAGCTTTCCCCATAAATTCCTGGGGCACATGTGAGGGTGCCAGGCCCGTTCCCATGTGGAGGTGCCTGTGGAGCACGGGCTGGCAGGGACATCCAGTGGGCTTGGTGGGATGCCATAGCTCATAACAGCCAGTGCAGCCATCAATAAACCCAACATCAGCAATCATAAAGTTTTACCACTCACCTTATGTAACTTTTATTTTACACTCGATTAACTTTTATTGCCAGCTCCAAAGAATAAAGGCATTCTTACAGGGGAGAATTAGAAACAGCTTTTTGGGTAAAAAAAAAAGGAAAAAAAAGGCATATTCTAATATAAGGGGCTGCATTCCCAGGCAGCTTAGGAATATCAGGGGCAAATATGGTGTAAAACATGCATGTCTAATTCCCAGCTAATGGAGAGACAGCCTTACCTTCCTCCAGCCTCGGGTAGTGACCCCATGCCTTCCCAGCACGCTGTGCCCTGCACTTCCCAGGATCACATTCAAGGGACACACTGCAGCAAGAGCTCCCCGGGCGGTCTGTGCAATAACTCAGTGTGGCAGCAGCTGATTTAGCAATTCCTGCCTGCTAATGGCAGCCAGGGAAGACCCAAAAGTTAATTCAGATCACCAAGGTGGGAGCAACTGAGCTACACACACACACACAGAGTTATTTCCCAGGAATTTGGGGTAGCAAATGCAGGAGGAAGCCACGCCTTTCTCAATTTCCTTTAACTCATTATGCCCATTTTCTGGCACCAGCAGCCCGTGCTGAATACACCATTGTTTGTTAAACTGGACAGTGCCTGGGCCATCATGCCTGAGAAGTCAGGGGACTGTCTAATGTCTGCTTTTAATATGGGCCAAGTCCTTTTTTCCCCCCCTGTTTAGTATAATTTTATACTGGGTGGACACATTTAGGGCCTGAATGGTTTGACAGTAATGATTAATACCCTGCATTAGGAGATTCCAGTGAAAGTATTCAGGAGCACGCTGTGCAGTTTGGTTCTCATCAGATGGTCAGGTCTACAGGCCTATTAAAAACAGCAGGAGAGCTGCAGACTTAATCACAGAGGCTGGGCCCGTGGAGGGAGGAAGAGTGAGACACAAAAAGAGGAGAGAATTAATAGAAGGACAGGGAAGAGGTGCAGGAGAGCTCAGACTAACTCCTGCTCACACCAGCCACGAAACCAGGTGAGGGTTTCTTTAAAAGCTCTGTCCAAAAATGTTTCATATGTAAAAATCCTGTTCAAAACCAAAGCAGGTAAGGGTGGAAGACTTCATGAGGCAGAAACAGAGTGGAAGGTGAGAATTACTTATGGTTTAATGGCAAAAAATTCTAGCAAGACAAAATAAAAGCAGAACAGCTAACACTGGTGTTCAACACGGCAGCAGGCCATGGAAAAATGCATCAAAGTTGTTTTAAGAGTGAAATCAGAGTGAACAAACCACTCAGAGAAATGCATCACAAAAACAAACCACTCAGAGAAAGGCATCACGGATCTTTGCTGCTGTTTTGGGCCTGGTTATAAGTTCATGGAGCCAGAAACCAGAAACCTCACTCAAACACAGATCCCTGGTGATGCAGCAGGAGTGGGGAGTAATGAGATATTGGAATCCTCGATGTGAATGAACAGGGGCAGGGGACACTGAGGAAGACCCCTAGGTCTGAAGAACCCCCAAAAATGTGCTCAGAAACTCAGTGGATTTGTTGTTTTTGGGGTTATTTTTTACCATTTCTTTCTCAGAAAAAAAGCACAGGGGAAACCCAGAGACACTGAGGTGAGCAGCACACATGGGAAAGGTGCTCTGTGCAGAGGGTGGAGAGGCTGCTACAGCTGTGCCTGGCTTAACTCAGACCTGGTGTGGCTCAAATGATGTTCTAAGACGTGGCTTTGCCCAAATGATGTTCTAAGATGTGATTTTTCCCAAATTATGTTCTCCAGAGGCTGAGGAAGCACTGGAGGCTGGCCAACAACACTTGAGGTGCTGCTGCAGCCCATCTGAGCCGTGGTTCCATCTCCAGTTTTTTCCCTCTCACCCATTCCTGCAGCATTCAGAGGTTTCAAACGTTAACAATCCTCAAAACATTCCCTTAAACCACCAGGGAATTACAGAACTTACTCTCCACCACGGGAAAAACACCAACCTAACACCATGGAGATGGTAAATCCACCTCAATGGGAAGTCTGGACCTTCAGCAAGGTATTTATTTATTTATTCCTTCCCCCAGCAAACAGCCCCACGGAGCACCAAGCGCAAGATTACATGTCTGTCTCATGAGAAACATAATGCTTCCAATAAAATAAAGCCATCAGAACCAACCAAAATCCCAGGACTTTCCATCCAGTCTAATCCCACCCATGCCATCAGTCTCTAATTTCCACGGATTTTCACAAAGTCAGTATTTGTTTGTGAGAGGTTTGCACAATGCTGCATTAAATGCTGGGAGAGGCACGTTGTGTTCTTGTTTCCTGATGGCCAAGCTCAGCCTTTCTGCCACCATCACCTGGTTGCAGCACAAAAAAAAAGTTGGATTTTCCAAAAAAATATGGATTTTTTTCAAAAATCCAAATTTTCAAAATTTTTCAAAAAAAGTTGGATTTTTTAAAAAATCAAAATTTCCCCCCAAAATGTTGGATTTTTTCAAAAACCCATTTATTTTTTTTAAGTTGGATTTTTCACTAAAGGAACACAGGCAAGATGACATAAATTGATTATGTTTGTTATTGATTGTGCCATGAATCCATATGGAAAATCACCCAAAAGTGCTATCAGAAAATTGGATAAAGGAACTCCACGGTGTGTTGATCAACTGAGAAAGGTTCTTTTTAGGAAGGCTGGAGCCTCCCAACCTGCAAACCCAGCTTTTTATTATTGAAAATAACCAAAAACGTGGCAATGTGGTGATTTCAGCTATTTTAAGCATTTGGTGGAGGCTCAGTTCCTAATGCCCCAGCCTTGGGGGGATTTCTGGGGTCTCATGGGGACCACGGTGCTGCTCCTGAGGTTGCAGTGGTTTCGTGGGTAACCCAGGGCTGCTCTGGGCAGGGCTGTCACCTTTCAACAGTCCCGAATTTATATTAAAGCCCAAATCATCATTAAAACCCCAACAACACACAAGCGGCCTATAACAAAGCCCCTGAGGTGTTCAAAGTCTGTAAATCCCCCCTTTTTTTTTTTTTAAAGGTCTGAATAACAACAAACCCAAAACAAGAATTAATTCTTCTCCAATGCACAGACCCCTGTTCAGTAACAAGCGCTAAAAATACATCTGAACCTTAGAAACAAAAGAGGAGGCACGGAGCACTTTGAAAGTTTGCTCCAATGATTAAATAAATTAGACCTGAGCTGCTAAGAAGGGAAGGACACAAAGTTCACTACCAGCACGACAAGACATTGCCAGCTCTTGACTTGTTTACCGAGAGAAAAAAGGGCAAAACCCAGCATATTTCTACAGATTTCCAAATTCCGGGCATTTTTTATATTTAAGTGACAATATGATTTTCAGCTCTGTGAGATCTCCCTTGATTTTTGACACGATGCCCAAGCACAGGGCTCTGGCAGTGCCACACCACCACTGGTGAGGCGGGAAGGGGCTCAGCCACGCAGGAAAGTGAGAGAAAGTGGCAGTCCCAACTGACTTCTCATTCCCAGCTGTCCTAAAAACCTGCTTTTCTCTGCTCCTCTTTGAGCCCTCCAGAGTATCTCCTGTGGATGGTGCTCCCACACCATCACTGGGATGCACTGGGACCCCCAGGCCAGCCCTTCCCATCCCCACAGGGGCTGCAGGGAAACTCCATTTCCTCCCCTCTAAAAATACTGCTCTGGAAACCCAATGCTTTTTTGGTGACACACAAGGAATGTTCTCTTCATATTTAGAAGCATCACTGCCAAAGGTCTGAGGACAGCAACTCTTCCCAAATCCATGTAGTGGCAACAAGGATTTCACTTTGCTGCTGGAGGACATTTACTCTGAGCTTCCCACTCTCCACAACCTGCACACAAAGCTGCTGAAGCCCCACTTTTCCATCCTGGTCCAGAACTATCATCCCGTATAAGAATTCTCTTCTTAGACACCAAAAGAATGCAGGGCTCGCTGTGACAGTGCTTCACCATGAGGACATTTCCTGAATCCCACTGCTTTCCCACAGCTTGGATCAGCTCAGGGAGCTGAAGGAATGAGTGTTCCCCTTCTGGAAGCATCATCTTTTTTTTCTTTTTCCCTTTGATTTGGCCCTTGCCTGTGATGGACAGCGAGAGAACACAGGGACAAGACTTGTGAGCACCCCACTGCTATCTGCACATTATTTGGATTTGCAGGTTATCAGTGGGGCAGCAACTTCGGCTATGACCTCATTAACTAATGTGGCCACATCAGCACCTCTCCACGGCCTTTATCACTCATCATGTGTCATAAAGCAGCCCGCTGACACCTCCCGGGGAATGCCGGTTGTATCTTATCTCCCGCAGGGGGAGGACCCTCGCTGGGAGACAGAGAGCACGTCTAGGAATGCGCCGAGGAGACACGGCCGCCAGCGGCAGCTGACAGGGGATGATTTCTCAAACAAACACCGAGGGGGAAATTAATGGGCTTTGGTTTGCCACTGACAATGCCGAGCAGAAATACATTAACTCCCGGCTGCTATAATTTAAGAATTATGAGTGTAATTTCAGCCCAAAGCTACTGGGACGCTTCCATCAGCATCCAGCGCGCAGCTGCTCTGAGCTCCCATCATCACCGGCTCATGAGCGAGGGCCAGGATCTTTCATTTCCAGCCTTATTCCTGGTGGCTGGGTGCTGGAATTCCCTTCCCACATCTGAAAACCACAACAGCGTTTTCTCTAAATTTCTTCCCGTAAAAATCCTTCTTTGGCATCTCCCAGGTTTGGATAGCAGGAGGAGAAGCAGCTGGCTCAGAACAGCACCCAGATGAGGGGCAGAGATTGGGGTGATGCCAGGACACCTCAGCCTCTTTTACCTTGTTCAAGATGGTTTATTAAAGGTGTGTTTTGCCAGGAAAATGCCACCTCTCCCTGGCAGAAGCTGTGTGCTCCTCCTGATGCCCAAGGAGGACAGGGCACAGCAAGGAGGGAATGGTTTGACATCCTCAGCAAACACCTTCAGGAGGGTCCCAGGGAACCCTCTCCACACTGCTCTGTTGTTACACCAAAATGCAGTGGCATGGATATTTTAAAGTATGCAAAACCCCCCTTTAAAAAAAAAAAAAAAAGGTATTTTGAATGAAAAAAAATAAAAACAACCAACCAACCCAAGAGGCATGAAAAAGTTCCTCGGGCTGGAATCGAGGTGCACAGAACATCATGCACAGTGTGAGTGAGCTGGACACTGCTGGCTGAACGGGGAGGGGTCAGGAGACTGAAAGGTGGTGGGCACAGTAAAATGATGCAACCTGCCCACCCTGCCCAGGAACAGTTTCTGCATGGGAGAGATCCCTGCATGGGAATGATCCCTGCACGGGAGAGATCCCTGCATGGGTGCAATCCCTGCATGGGAGCAATCCCTGTGTTCTCCCTGGCTGGCAGCTGGAAATCCTGCTCTGCTGAGGGCCAGGAAAAGGAAAGAGGATCAGCTGCTCACTAGCACAGGGATTCAAAGCCCCTGGCCTGACAGGGAATTGATGCTCTGCCCAACCTCGAGAAAGTTCTGGAATGTTTTATCCTTAATGCCTCGCCTGTAGAGTTTGAGTTAAACATCTCTCTGACTGGATTTAAAGCTGTCAGAAGCAGGCAGTGAGGAATAAGCACAGGAGCTGGGTAAGAGCTGAAATTCCCATTCTCAGGACTGGAAACTGAACAGGCAGTGCCAGTGTAACAAAGGTGGATAAATCCCTCACTGCACCCCCAGGACAACCCCAACCACAGCAGGCTTCACACCATGGCACCACTTTGCACCAGACAAATGCCACATTTTCCTAAATTAATGCACTGCCTAGAATTCAAGACAAACAAATAAACAAACAAGGAAAACCTCCCTGAGATCTGGAATCTTATTGCCAAACATCCACCTGATGCTGCCCAGTCCCTGCAGGGAGCTAAAGTGAAAATCTGATCATACTGTCGCTGGATAGGGCTGCTGAGATCCACCTGGGATCATCTCCTGCCAGTGGATATCCTGCCAAAATATCACAGATGCTTCTCTTACCACTGTAGGATCTCTGGGGTATTCCAAAGTACTTTTCATCCCGACCCAAATGTTCTCATTTTTTCCGATTGTCTTCTTTCTTTCTCTGCTTTTTAAAAGAGTGTCTTGTTCTCAGTGGCATTTTGCCTTTTGTTGGAATAACTTGGAAAGATCAGCTTGTGGGACCTGAGAAACCCACAACTCTGACAGCCTGGTCCCACCAGCCAAACTCTGAAAAATCACCGTGCCTTCTCTTCTATTTCCTCATATCCCCAACCTGTTATTGAGTCTGGAGACTAACAACACTCACCATCAACACTGGGATAAAGACTCTTCTCTATGCCTTTTCCAGACTTAAAACCAGATCTTTTATTAAACCACATTAACCTAAACATCCTCCCTTTATTCCTCCCCTGCTGGGTAACGCTGTGTGAGAACACGAGCTGCCAGGAATGCACCGGGTGCTGCTGGAAGCTGTAAAAGAGGCCGACAAAACACACGGAGCAGAAAGCATAAACACATCAGGCTGACGAGTTCTGCGTGGATTAAACTGACCAGGGGCATCATAATGACTTTTCTCAATTGTTATAAACAAAAGCAGAGCCCCATAAACATTTTCCATGCCCGGGCGCGCCAGGAAAAGTCGGTTTTGAAAGCGAAAATGAAATCGCGGCGCTCTGAGAAGGTTCCACTCGGGCAGGAACAGCTCAGCTTGTCACAAAGCTTGTCACAAAGCCCAGATTGTTTCAATCTGCACGTGCTCGATGCTCTGCTGGGCTCTAGAGGCAGCATTGGCTCATGGATGGGACACGGGGAGCAGGACAGGCCCCAGCTGTCCCAGCATCTTCAGCTGCTTGTGCCTTCTGGAAGTGGCCACAGATCCCTCTCCTTTGGGTGGGTCACCATTTCTGGAAGTGGCCACTAATCCCTGTCCCTTGGCTGTGTCACCATTTCCAGTAGTGGCCACAGATCCCTGTCCCTTGGCTGGGACACCATTTCTGGAAGTGTCCACTGATCCTCATCCCTTGGCCACCATTTCCAATAGTGGTCACAGATCCCTGTCCTTTGTCTGTGTCACCATTTCCAATAGTGGCCACTAATCCCTGTCCCTTGGCTGTGTCACCATTTTCAGTAGTGAAGGTTCGGGAAGGTTCTCAAGCCACTCTGGGGTTCTGGAATTTTCTGTGTTCAGCACCCAGGTGAGCTTGGCATGGCCACAGGGAGTGCGGAGCAGGACAGGAGCAGTGGGCTGGGGAGCAGGATGGGTTTGATAAACGGGAAAGCAGGACAGATGTGATGCTCATCCACCTCCCAGAGCACTGCTGATGGATTGTGGCCACACAGACACCTCCCCTGAAGCTCAGAGCCCTTCCCCTAAAGCCTCAGACACAGCCACATCTGGGGTCCCACAGCGCTCTTCTGGGCAGAGCGGCCTCACTGTGTGGAACTCTTTGGGAACCAGCAATCCCCACCCTGCAGTCCCAGCAACAAAAAGGACCTGCAGGGGTGGCTTGGATTGTTTTCCCTCCCACATTGAGAGCTGGGGGCTGAGCTGAGCACAGAAAGCCCCCAGTGTTTGCCTAAGATGGGATCTTACTTTCTCTGTCCCTTTCAAGTGCCCGGACCCTCGCAGGTGTGCGCTGCTTCATTTTCTCTCTTTTTCTTTCTTCCCCTTTTTTTTTTTTTTTTTTTTTGGAAAGATTGATTACAGGCTAAGCAGGGCTCCTTTAGCCAGCACTCCCATCTCTAATTATTAGCACTGCCAACTTTTGCAGCACAATGCTCAGTGTCAGATAAAGGAAATCTGTTCCTGTCTGTTCTGTAACTGATATCAGCTCCATAGTGACCGTCCCTGACCCCAGGACCCCGGGCTTTGTTTGCTGCTACATCTTTACTCTGCTGAGAAAGGAGTCCACACACATCAAAAAAATCACCAATATTAATTAAACCCCAGATAGTGTTATCAACTTCAGTGAATAATGGGCTTTGTGGAGCTGCACTGAGTGGCCTCAGAGAGACTTTGCTACTGACAACATTCAAAATATTAGATTTCCAATACTTCTTTCATCTTGCCCACAACCTCTTTGAATTAGTGGTTGTTGCACTGCTGCAGTCAGAAATCTGTTAAAAATCTCTCTGTGCACAGCACAATATGATACAGACACACAGTTTGTGTGAAGTGCCTTTTTTCTAATGGAAAAAATAATTAAACATGTTATTAACTGTGTAAATACCCACACTGCTGCAGAATGGACATTCTGGCAGTGTGGATATTGGGGTGATGCCTGGCACAAGAGGCTCAAAGTAACAGAATTTGGGATTTGTTCGTGCATGTGATGGGAATAACAGCATCACCTGGGAGCAATGACAATTTTTATGGACACCTCAGCACAGCAGAAATACTCAATCCTGGCATTTCCCAAACCTCTGTGACAAAAGGAACTGAGGTAAGGGATTCACACAGGTGCTGCAAGGCAGAATCCATCCCCAGAATCTGGGGATCCTGCGTTATTCCTGAGTGACCTTTTTAGGCTTTATATCAGAATTAGGCACCTGCAAGAGCCATTGGGGCTCTAAGCCACTAGAGCTAAGGGAGAACACGTTTACAAGGGAATTTTTTAAAGCCTGATGTATGAAACCTTCATTTTTAATGTTCAAATCTAGAGAATATTCAGAATATTCTAAAGAATATTCAGAATGTAGCCATTTTCTTCTAAAACTTCACAGCCAAGCCTGGCTGTCACAACAGTGAGCTGGCTCCCTTTCCACTGCTGACTGCAATGGGAATTATGTAATTGTGCCTGAGAGGGCTGCTCCCAACTCCAGATACTTCTGTCAGACACAGAGAGAGGGTGGGAGACAAAACAACAGCAAATGGGTCAATAATAATGATAATAATAATGATGATGATGATAATAATAATAATAACAAAAACCAACAAGGATGCTGCTAAAGAAGCGAGGTCACCTTTCCCACTTGAGCTGTAAAATCAAAAGCAATGAAAAGGAAATTTTTCAGCACTGCACAATTTCTAAGGCCTGACCAATGTGTCAATTTCTTCAACACATCCCAAATCATGACAATCCCTTTTTTTGGTGGTTATTTTCTGCAGCCATGAGGGCCCTGCTGGTTCATTGGGCTGTGACACCCCCTTGGAGCACCAGCTCCTCACACCTGGGATCCCAGGGTGTTCCTGAGGCAGGAATTCTCTGCTCCAGCAGGGCCCAGCATTCCCAGGGCTCCCTGGAACACTGAAAGTTGCAGCTGCTGCTGTAGTTGAGAATTGATTTTTAAATATTCATTACAAGCTCACATCTCTAATCAACACGAAAATATCTACTGTAATAATTTCAATATTCCTCATGTTAATTATTTCATTCTTTGGATTGGCTTGATAAGTTTGTGATTTTTCAGTCATTTGGATTTCCATATGGATTGGAGGCAAGGGCAAGGCTGAGATGTTTCCTGTCAGGGGAGGGATGCCTGGCTGTGCTTTGGTACCTCTTTTGGAGTCAAATAAATTTGGAATGGAGAAGAAATCCTTCCCTGGGAGGATGGGGAGTGTCCCAGGCCAGGCTGGACAGGGCTTGGAGCAGCCTGGGGTAGTTGAAGGTGTCCCTGCCATGGCAGGGGTGGGACAGAATGGGCTTTTAGATCCTTTCCAACCCAAGCCATCCCACAATTCTGTGATTTTCTGGTTGTTTTCTTGCAGGCTGCACCTCATAAGAAACTGGGAACTTGCGTTTTCTATAAAATAAATATAATCACCTTTCACGGGCGGTGAGAAAATGCATTTTTTGTTAATTTCTGGCCAGTAATTAAATTTGCTTTCAAGCCCCCCAGTCCTTTGCCTCTCACATCTGCCCTGTTCAGTTTGGTTTTCCCTGTCTGTAAAATCCAGCTGAATGATAAATCAGCACAAATGGCACTTTTTGACATCCTCAATGTTTCCTTCCTCCCTTTCCCCCCAACTTCTTTCCATGCCAGCTCCTAAAGACCCGTTGATTACCTGGATAATTGACTGGTGCTGCCGGTAACAGCCCCACAGACTAATTGAAATGTATGAGAAACAATTAGGGGTAATTGGAATCAATTAATTGACGATTTTCTGCGGAACCGCTGCTTTGTGCAGGCAAAATCCTAATTACATTTCCACAGTCTGGGAAAAACCCGAGGAAAGGGAAGGAAAGGAAAGGAAAGGAAAGGAAAGGAAAGGAAAGGAAAGGAAAGGAAAGGAAAGGAAAGGAAAGGAAAGGAAAGGAAAGGAAAGGCATCTCCAGTGGACACCTGGGTACCTTTGGCATGTCACCAGCTGGAGTTTCTCTTCAGCCCTGCCCAAGGCAGGATGGGTTTGACACCTCTAGCAGCATTTCAGTGGTTTAGGTGGCCCTCCCTAAGCCTCACTGACACTCCCAGGTTATTGCTGAGCAATAACTAACCTCTCAAAACCTCCCTCAGAATTCTGAGTGGAGCACCAGAGGTTCTGCTTCCCTTCAGACTCAAAATGTTCCTAGAAGGGGAAAAACGGGGTGAGAGGGAGGCTGGGAAGTGCCCTCACATGTGAGGAGGCAGGAGATTGGGACAGGGGTGAGCATCACCCCTGGGATTGATTGATTAGTGCATCCTTGGATTGATTAGTGCATCCCTGGGATTTATTAATGCACAGAGGACTCTGGGTGCTCTCTCTTGTCCCTGTCCCAGCCAGCACCCGGTGGCGTGGCTGGGGCTGTCAGTGCCCTGGCTGTGAGCAGAGGCTCCCGTCAGGGTTAAGTTGAGTGTCTGTCCCTTATCAGATGAGAGCAGGCTGGAGTTTCAGCATCCTGCCTCCCGCCATTCTCCCGCATTCATTCCCACTTCCTGCTCGCTGAAAGTCAAGCTGCCATTCACAAAAGAGGGGCCTTATCTCCTTACCTCTTGACCCTGAATCATGGCTTGCAAACACAGGGTTTTCTTTCTGCCAGCACCAAACAGGTGGCAAAGTCGTTTGGCTCCGGCTCTTGAGGGAATAAAAGAGAACAGCATCTTCTGCTTCCTCGTTGGGGTGTTGAAGAGATAAATCTCAAGCTGTAAAACCCCTTTAAAATGTAGTTTTTGTACAGCAATCTGGCCTTTAGGAACAGATCTGAGAAATTAGGAGCTTATCTGCACCTGAATCAGGATTGCCTCGAATTATGAGGATTTCAGCAATAAAAATGGGTGGGTTTGGGGATGTTCTCTGTGGCTGAAGCCCAAAATTCAACTCCTTGCCTGAGGATGCCCTGCAGAGCAGCTCTTATCAGAGCTCCCTCTCAGCCCCAGGCTGGCTGTGGAGGAGCTTTATCACCTCTCACAGGCAGAGCACTTGAGCTGAGGAGCTTCGGTGGGGAAAGGACTCGAGACAATTAAGGGAACGACAACACGAGTGCCCTGAAAACTTCAAGTGGCAGAAATAGATGTGCCTTGTGAAGGATTTGGGAGAAAAAGCATTCGTTGGTGAGACAATATTTCAACTTCTTCCCATCAAAATTAACTGTCAGCCTTCAGAAAGCCAAGGATTTTTGGGTTTGGGTTTTTTTATACTCAAAACCATGTTTGAGGAATGTGTTACCCTTAGGGCTGAGGCTCTGCTCAGAGCCTGGGCACTGTCCTGGTGGGATGGCAGATCCTCAGCCTGCACTTTTACTCCATAATCTGCAAATTCAGACCATAGAAAAACTCCAAGGCAGATAACAAAATATTTTAAAATAATATTTAAAATCATGATAAAATTTAAGAATTTTAATAATAATTAATAATTTATATTTATTGTTTTATTTATTAAAAAGAACCCTCTGTCCCTTTGACTCAGGCACCACACAAAAACTCCAAGCTTGATAACAAAAGTGTTTAAATCTACAATTACTGAAATTTTTCCTACAATTTCTTCTAAACTGAGTTTTAATGTTGAAGTGCTGGAACTCCAGAATTCCAGGAAGGAGAGGCTGATCCTAATACCTGTGCAGCACCTGACTCGTGTGGGATGTATCCTTAAATCCCCATCCTGGATAACAGGAGAGTATTCCTCAAGGGAATCATCGCCCAGGCTGGAATGGGGCAGCCTCTGAGGAAAACCATCCAGGATCCCACAGCTATTTATTAAAATATATTATTATTATTATTATTATTATTATTATTATTATTATTATTATTAACCTATTTAATAATAATTAAAATTGATATTTATTATTTTATTTATTTAAAATAACCCAGTGTTTCTGGGTTCTGTCTCCTTGGCTCAGATACCAGAAAAAAACTCCGAGCCCCTGATAACAAAAGTGCTTAAATCCATACATATTTATTTAAAATAATATTTAAAAATATGAATAATACTTATAAAGATGATGGTGATAATAATTATAATAATGAAAATAATGGTAATAATGGTGTAATGATACTAATGATACTAATAATAATGATAAAAATATTTTAATGATAATTTAAAGAATATTTATCATTTTATTTATTAAAAAGAACCCAGTGCTACCTCTGTCCCCTTGGCTCAGGCGCCCGGGGTCAGATAAAAGTGACATGAAAGCATTTCTGTGCCTGTGCCCCAGCAGGACAGCGCGAGGTGACAGTGCACAGTTGTCCCCAAATTGTTGGGCAGGCTATGTCATGTCCCAGATAGCAGCAAGAGCCTGCCCTGAACAACGTGCCTGGGGCCCTTTGAACTCGTGATGAGCTCTGGGTGTTCTCTCCTCTTTATTTTTGTCACTGCTGCAGACCCCGGGGCAGGTGAGGAAGGATCAGGAGCAGGAAATGCTGGGCAGCCCAGGGCTGGGGCAGGAATGATGCCAGGATTTTCAGGATGGACAGCAGTTTTCTTTGGTGTGAAAAGAGAAATATATAAATACTACCCCAAAAAATCTCCCCTTCCCTGAGAATCCTGTAGCAATTCCTAAATATCCTCAGAGCACAGTGAAAACCTCCTTCCCTCCTGCAAGAGCCAGACTACTTCCAAAGGAATTGAGAATTTCCATCTCTTTTACATTAAATATTTGGGAAGAACCTTCTGAAGGAAGAGTTTGGAAGGATATTTCTGGTTTTCTCCTATCCCAGATTATCTCCATCACTCTTATCTCCATCCTGGGTTATCTCTAACTCAGTTATTTCCATCTCAGTTATCCCCATCACAGTCATCTCCATCCCAGTTATCTCCATCTCAGTTATCTCCATCTCAGTTATCATCTCCATCCCAGGTTATCCCCATCCCAGTTATCCCCATCCCAGTTCTCTCCATCCCAGTTATCCCCATCCCAGTTATCCCCATCCCAGTTATCCCCATCCCAGATTATCTCTATCCCATTTATCTCCATCCCAGTTATCCCCATCCCAGTTATCCCCATCCTAGTTATCTCCATCCCAGTTATCCCCATCCCAGTTATCCCCATCCCAGTTATCTCCATCCCAGTTATCCCCATCCCAGTTATCCCCATCCCAGTTTTCTCCATCCCAGTTCTCTCCATCCCAGTTATCCCCATCCCAGTTATCCCCATCCCATTTATCTCCATCCCAGTTATTCCCATCCCAGTTATCCCCATCCCAGGTTATCTCTATCCCATTTATCTCCATCCCAGTTATCCCCATCCCAGTTATCCCCATCCCAGGTTATCTCTATCCCATTTATCTCCATCCCAGGTTATCTCCATCCCAGTTATTCCCATCCCAGCTCACAGCTCAGGCCTCCCAGCAGGACAGATGCCTGGCAGCTGACTGAAAGCTGATTCCTGTCAGGAGCTATTTTCTCCCTGAGACAGAGGAGACATTGTGCCCCTTGGTGCTCCAGTGTGGCCTTGGCTACTGCCTAAAGACCACCTTTTTGGTTTTTTTTCCCTTTCCTTCCCTGAGACAAAACAGAATCCCCCTGCTGTCAGCTCTATCTGGAGCTGCTGAAAGGGGATGTGTAAGCCCAGTAATGCTGCTGGGGAGATAACTGTCAAACAGCATGAAAACCCCTGCCTGTCTGCCCACGGAGGGACTGAAGCTCCATGGAGGCTACAACTCAATGCTCAACAGCTCCTGGCATCTGTGAGGTCTCTTTCTTAGCTGCTTTTTAATGCCCTGCTGAAAGGAAGCACTGTGGGATTCAGAACCTGCCTCTGCTCTGTGCCACTGGGTGGTTGCTGGAGATGTGGAAACAGGCATTGTTCCCCTTGGAGGGGGAAATGGGAGGAAAGCAGGGAGCTCTGCTGCACACAGCAGGGATGGGAACCAGGTTTTCAACCTGCTTTACAGTGCTGGGCCAGGAAAACAGATAAAAATAATGGTGAATGTGTACCAGAGGCACGAGAACAACACTGGGCTGCTGAGAGTCACCAAAGGCTTTTGCCACTGCAGTCATGCACAAAACCACACACAAAGCAGTTTGCACCCACAGCAAAATAGAAACTGTGATGGAAGTATATAAAAAAGTTATAGAGGTACTTAAAAAAGGATTAAATATGGGATTGATGAACACAAAACCCCCCAAAATTACACTATTTGTAGTTTTACTCTAGAAACAGGCAAACTAAAGTTTCCCTCTGAAAACCACAGTGGTCAGGAGCCAATCCCACATTATTCCAACCCAAAAGCCCCTCCTGGGCAGTGGCTCATTGGGATGGGCTCCCAAAGCTCCTTTTGGTGGTGTCACGAGCTCAGAGCCTTTCTGTGATCCCCAGCTCTGGTTCAGAGGCTGCAGCTGTGGGGGTTCAGTCACCACCACACCTGACAAACCCTACAGGCTTCAATTTGCAAGACACAAAACAATCCCTTGCACAAACAAGCACGTTGGGAACAGCAGGCAATGGGAAGTGAAAAAAGAAGTGAAAAAAAGGCCAAAAAAGTAAATTCCTCTTTAAAAAACCCTCCAAACCCCATCAATTTCACAACACTGCAAATATGAAGTTGATGAAGTTACGTAATACATATGGAGAATGCTCCTCATTTTTAGGCAGTATTTGGGAATGAAGAGAAAACAAATTTCATCAGCATAAGGAGAAGGCTTTAACATCCAGCCCTTAAACTCCTGAATATCAGAGTAAACTGGACTAATCCAGATTTGATGATGTTTTCCCTCTTAAAATCTCTCTGCAAAATCAAAGCCATTAGGGCAACCCAAAGTCAAGTTCAAAATTATTGGTTGGCAGCAATTTCCACAAACCATCCATAGCTATCCCTGTAAATACAGATATTTTATATATGTGTATCTATATATATCAATTCAATGTTAAGTTTCTGGCTAAACAGGTCTTAATGTCTTAATTCCTCTTGGAATAAGAGAATTTCATCAGGCTGAAAGGTCTGGGCAGGGAAACATCTCCCAGCTGTTCTAACCCAGTCGGGGAAACTCCTAAAAGGAAAGTGCAAATTGGAATCAGGAGCCAGCACACGCTAAAAGTGCTGCTGCAACTGTCCCTGTGCAGCCCTCAATCCACCCAGTGATTCATCAGATACCTTTTTTTTGTTTTCATAAATGATAAGTAAATCCACTTGGTTTGTGTGAGTTGTGCCTGCAGGGATTCCTTCTCCCTCACCCCTGTGCTGGGGTGGCAGCGAGCCAGCACGAGCCAAGCTGCATTTCCCAGCTTGTGTCAGCTTGTCTGTTTATTTCTTTTATTGGGGGGGGGCAAAAAAGAAGAAAATCAGTCTAGGAGGAATTGCTGGTTTCATTGTTTAGTTCTGCTTTTCCTGCACTTAACCACAATATCAGCATCAAAGCATCCCCTGATAGGGAAACACAAACTCCCATCTCCAGTTCAGCCAAGAGCAGCAAGCACCACTCTCCCTGAATGAAAAGAACAATCTTCACTCACATTTCACGGGTAAGAAAGTAGTTTAAATTACAAATTTTTATATATTTGCAGATCTAATAATATGGAAGCCACTTTACACATATCAGCTGCAATAACAAAAGAAGAACTTTGGAGATTTGGTGTGAAAATTTGGATTTGGCCACTGGAAAGCTTGGATTGGGCTGAGAAATGCCTCTTGGGCATTGCTGGATGTCACATTGCTGCACAGCTGGCAAAGGGCTGCAAACACACTGGGAAAAGCCCCTGATGTTCCTCGGGGTACCCTGAGCCTCCAGAACTGGTTTTTCATTGCCACTGATTAAGCGCCACTCAGTTTTAGAACTCCAGTCCTTGCTCCATGAGCTCCACATCCCCACATAACAATTAGAAAAATTATCCTGGAGACCTGGCTGCTGACATTAGAGAGATGAAATCCCAGTTCCTGGCCAGTTCTTAATTCAGAAGGGAGAAATGATGCAAAACCCCTCACCTGGGGCACTTCAAATATTCACTGACCCATTGTTTCAAACCCCAGACACTGATGCCCACCCCAGAATGTGAACCCCGCTCTCTGTGTCACACCAGCCATGAAAAAAACCACCAAAACACAAATCCTTGTTGAATTTAAAGATCTCTTGGGCCTCGAGACTGAAAGCAAAACTACCACCGCCACAGCCACCTCAACAACTGATCTTTTTTCTTCAAAACCAAACCCTCAGGGCTGAGAGGCCATAAATTGTGCCATAATCAGAAGAATCCACTTTTTGACAGAGGCACCTCTGCCAGCCTGGATGCCTTTGATCAGAAATATTCGTGGGGAGAGGAGAACCCCGAACGTGTGAATTAATGACTCGGCGCTCCGCGGCCAGGCCAGGAAGCTGCTTTTTGGCTCCCTGTGTATGGGGAGAGTGTTATCTAAACCACTAGGATGACTATAAAATATCTTAACAGCTTCTGCTGCTTAGCTGGGAGCAGGGCTCCCAGTATCTAATATGAAACAAGTGGGCCAGGCTGTGAAAGGCAGCTCTATATTCGGAGGCCGCAGCGGCTGGAAGCTATGGGGTCGTCTCAGAAGCTCTCAATTGTTTTTAAATTCTGTTTTTACAAGGAGCGTGAGATTTATAGGCTCTTGAGGGGAAGAAAATGATGTAACTTGAGTAAATCAACAGGCCATTTATTCCTGGCCCTGTTTCCTCTCTGTCACTGAGCTCTGGAACGAGCCCCCAAGCACTCCCTCTTCAAAACAAGAGCAGCCCAGGCTGCAGAGGCCTTGCAGGGACAGTTAAAGGCACAGCTCCTTCCTTCTCTCTCTGGATGAACAGGGGCCAGCCCAGGCACCCCCAGGGTGAGGGCACCCCGGGCTGGATATGTTCCCACCCCCCAAAAAAACTGGGCACCTGCAGCTGCTCCTGGGAGCTGGCACCAGCAGGAGCAGGGCTGCTCCTTTTGGGGATCTGAACCCCAACATTGGGAGTGTTTGATGAGAACATTCCCCAGAGCAGAGGGTGGGAAACAGGATGAGCCCAGCAATGGGGAAGGAAGGGGAAGTGGGTTTTTTTCCCCCTGTTTTTCCCCCTCCCATCCTGGTTCATGGTTGGTGGTGGATCAGGGGCTGGACTCTGGTGGGGTTGGGCTCTTTCTCCAGGGATTGACAGAACCAGAGGACACAGCCTTAAGTTCCACCAAGGGAAATATAGGTTGAATGTTAGGAAAAAGTTGGTTTGTGGGAGTTGTGATAAAAAAAAGAAAGAGTGATAAAATATTGGCATGGCTGCCCAGGGAGGTGCTGCAGTCACCATCCCTGGGTGTGTTTAACAAAGCCTGGATGTGGCACTGAGTACCAGGGTGTAGCTGAGGTGTTGGGGCTGGGTTGGACTCCATGGTCTTGAAGGTCTCTTCCAACCTGGGGATTCTGTGAATTCTGTGAATTCTGTGATTTCATTATCAGCATTTTCCAAACTGCTCCTAAACCTTCACTGCTGCTCAGTGACTGCAGCTCATGGAGTGAGATCTCCTGACCCAGCCTGGAAGTGGGGCAGGGAGGGATGATTCTCCTTACAGAGCATTCCAAGAGATGATTCCCGCACAAGGGTCTGCTGTGGTCTCCTCAGGTTTCTTCCCAGATGAAAATGTGATGTAAAAAGAATACCCAGGCACCCAGGAATTCCTACTGGAAGCAGCTCCAGTGGCCACTGCTGGGCTGGGGCTGGCCCAGCTCAGTGCTGAGGGGCCTCGGGGTGTCTGAGCATCCTCACTCAATGGGGAATGGCTTCAAAGTGACAGAGAGTAGGGCTGGATGGGGTACCGGGAAGGAATTCTTCCCTGGGAGGGTGGGAATGGATTTTCCTGAGAAGCTGTGGCTGCATCTGGATCCCTGGAAGTGTCCAAGGCCAGGCTGGACAGGGCTTGGAGCCACCTGGGACAGTGGAAGGTGTCCCTGCCATGGCAGGAGGTGACACTGGATGTTTTTTAAGGTCCCTCTCAACCCAACCCATCCCTTGATTCTCTGATTTTTACCCTTGCCCTCTGCAAATTTCAACCCTTGTTACCACCCCCTCACCTGTTCCCATCCCTTGACCAGAGAGGGAAATTTTGGGTTGAAACCCCGCCATTTTCTGGGTCTCCAGCACCAACAGAGACCTTCACTCCCCCCCTCTCCTTTCCCAGAGCTCTGCCTATTCACAGAGCCCCAAACTTTTGTTTCCTGCTGACACCCAGCTGCCTCTGAGGCTCTGCTGCAGCACACGGGGCAATTCCAGCGCTCAGGTCAGGCAGCCGGGCTGACCCCTCACCTTTGACAGTGATCTTTATCTAGACTCCATCTTAATTATTTATCTCAGGAAGGTCAGAGAGAAAATGCCTCTCTCAGGACCCCCACTGCTCCAAGCCTGCAGAACTTGTTAAAATGCAAGTTCTTTGAGGATGGTAATTCAAGCAAGCAGCGGAGAAACTGCTGCATCACTTTTCTGCCCGTTAGGAAATGTTTAGGAAATTGCTCTCAGCTCACAATTATCATTTTCAAACCCAGCAATTGAGGAGCTTTCCTCATAAAACCGAGACTTAGAAGGGCCACAAGAGCTTTGCTAACGAGACGTGAAAGATTTTACATCGTTAATGTGGTTTTGCCTAGAAGTTTAGCAAACACAAAAACCTCAGAGACAATAAAATTTAAAACCTCTTGGAAAACACAGGTAACGTGTATATAAAGAATCCTTCAGGATTTCAGCAGCATTAAAGCTTCAAGGATATTAAGAGAAGTTTTAATAAAGTTATTAAAAAATGCAACACTTTGTCCCCCCTGCAATGGTGTTTCCCAGCACAATTTAAGAAAAGCCACACACACAATAAAAGGAAGAGAAAGGGGGGGAAAAAAAGCTTGTAGTAAAAAACTGGGGTATAATTTTCTTCAATCAACTCCAGCTCATGACTGCAATTACCCCAAATCTTTCCGAACCTTGCTGTGATACACCAGGGACAGGTCTTGGAGCCTCTGTGGGTGGCAACCTTTCATCTGCCTCTCAAACTGTTCTTTATTGTAAGGTTTCAAATTAGTGCTAGCAGCAATGAGCAAATTTGATAATTCGATCTCAAATTAGTTAATGTAATGTGCCAGGAACCACTAACTAAGGCTCTGCAAAGATGAAAATCTATCTCTGCCGGCTCGGGATGCAAAGTTAACCAGCCTGACAGTTCGGATTTGAAAAGTTGCTTTTTATTTTAATTAAAACGAAATTCTGCTTTAAAACGTCGCCCGCTGCCCCTTTTCTCTCCCCGCGGTGTGTTTGCCTCATCCTGCATGGAAAACCACGCCATAAACACACGAGGCACAAATTTTGGGATCCAAAGTTGTGCTTGACCCAGATTGCTGGGAATTGGGTGGAAATGATTGGGATGGAGCCTTTGGAGATACCCGAGTTAAGTGGGATCTGTTTCCAAGGCAGCTTTCAACGAAACGAGCCCCGTGATTCACATTGCAGATCCTTATCTCCAGTTTAGCCAAACTAATTTGTTTTGGGAATCACGCTGAAATATTTAACAAAAAAATCCAAAAACCCCCAAACAAACAAAACCCCAAAAAACCAAAAAACAAAACAAAGAAAAAAAAAGCTGCAACAAAAAACACCCAAAAAATTCCCCCAATAAACAAACAAAAACCCCCCAAAAAATAATAAAAACCCCCACCCCAAACCAAAAACAAACAAACAAAATAAAAACAAAACAAACAAAAACACACCCCAAAACAAAATAACAATAAACCAAACCAATAAACAAAAACAAAACCAAAAACACCCAAAGACCAACCCACCCAGACTTTGAGTTTTCAGGTGATATTTGGTTTTGGAAGGTTGGGACTGTGAGGGAATTTTGCTACACATTTGTTTGTCTTGAAAATGTTTGTCTTTAAATTTGTCTTTAAAACTAAGCCAAAAAGACCAAGTTTGATCTTTAAGTGATTTTGTCTTGGGGGAACTTCTTCTCTCTCACCTCTGCACCCATTTTTTCTTTTCAGGGCAATAAAGGAGCCCCAGGGCTCACAACACTCCTGGAGGATTTGCCCTCTGCTTCAGTGCCCTTTTCCCCTGATCCCCCTCACATTTTCATTCCCTGGAAAAGCTGTTATCCCCCTTCACCAAATAAAAATGTCATTATTCAGACAAAGTGAGATATTAAACAAGGCAGTCAGTGGGAGCCCCGGGTGGGAGTGTCTCAAAGCTACTGGGAAGAAAAAGTATGGGAGAATCATGCTCAAGACCCCTCTCTGAAAAGGATTTCTGGCATTTTAAAGTATATTTTTCATTTAGTTAAAAATATGCATTAGAATTTAGCAAATTTGTGATCAGCTTCAGCATCCTGAACAGAACTTTATAGTGAATTAACAGCTTTTAACATTCAAAAAAGGAATCCCCACCTGCAGGACCAGCCAGTCTGTCTGGTATAAAGTGGTATAAAAACTGCAGAAAACTTTCCAAACTCTCCAAAATCACAGCCACTGTGGCTGGGCTGACATGGGAAGGTTTGGTTCTTCCCCACAGGTTATTCTAAATTAGAGCACAGTTCCCTGCCTGCACTGGACTGGTATTAACTGGCACATTTACTCAAATTCATTTATTCTAACAATAAAAATTACATCTGAACCCTGATAAAATTTGAAATACCTCAGATGAGTGAGGGGATGAACTCCCCATGCAAAATCTCCTTTAGTTTGGGTTTGGTCAGGATACAAGCACCCTTGATGGAGGGAAAAAAAGTGGAAGGGACTTTAAATTCCAAACCCAGCAGCTCTGCAGGGCTCAGGGGTGACCCAGCCCAGCCTTCCCTGGGGAATTGGAATTGCTTGCAGTGGAATTATTGCAGCTTTCCTTCACTGGGCAATTTGCTTTTAACTCCGAGGAGCAAATTCTGGAGGTTCCAATGGAATGAAGGACTGGGAAGGGTTTGAAAAGCGTCCCTGTTGTGGCGGCCTCTGCACCTCAGGGGGAGCTGAGAGGCCTCAGCCCGGAGCCAAGTGACAGATGATTCTCCCCTGAAATGTTTTCAGATGGAACAGAAGACGTTCTTTATCTGTGTGGTCTGAGCTCATTTACTGCAGGAGAAATCTGCAGCTCCCTCCCGACTGAAAGCCAGGGCTTGTTCTCCCCATCTGATGGATGAATGGAATTCAGAAGTTTGATACTGTCCCCTGAGATGTCATTTAAATCCACAGATACCTTCAGCCAGCAGGTAAAGTTAGAATGTCATTCTGCAGGCTCATCTCTCCCTCCCTGCCCCCTCCCCTCACACAGGAGCCTGTCTTCACTTTTTCTCGCTGCCTTGAATCCCAGCAGCTTTCAAAGGAGATGCCAGGAGCAGGGGAATGGCTCCAAACTGACACAGAGCAAGGTTACATCGGATGTTGTGAAAAATAAAAAATACAGGTATTATGAAAAAAGTCTTCCTCATCAGGGTGGGGAGGCCCTGGCACAGATTGCCCAGAGAAGTTTGGCAGAATGGTTTGGGTTGAAAGGGACCTTCAAGGTCACAGGGACACCTTCCACTAGCCCAGGGTGCTCCAAACCCTGTCCAACCTGGCCTTGGACATTTCCAGGGATCCAGGGGCAGCCACAGCTGCTCTGGGCACCCTGTGCCAGGGCCTGCCCACCCTGCCAGGGAAGGATTTCCAACCTGAATTCCCTCTCTTTAAGTTTGGCAGACAAACTCACCCCCTTCCTAATAAGCTCACCCATCTCACTGAGATCCAAACACAAATCCCAAGATCCATCCTAATCTTTGGCACAGTTTTTCTGGCAGTTTGATTGATTTTGCCTGTTCTGCGTGCTGCTGCTCCTGTAGATTCAAAACTTTGAAATCAGAAGAATGCTGCGAAGCAGCAGCAGAACAGAAGGAAGTTTTCTCTTTCTTTTTTTTTTTTTTTAAGCAAATGACTCATTTGCTGTATTGACATCCCCGTGGATTCTTCCCCAGAACAGATTGTGCTCTGCTGAACTTGATATAAAAGAAATTCCTCCCAGTACAGCAACATAGAGACCATGAGGGGCTTTTGCATCTGATTAGCCACCAAAAATGTGCCCATTCAGCCCAGCCCCAGCCTGCACATTTCCCTGTGTCTCTGAGGTTACCTCTGTTTATCACAAAAAGGGCTCCAAGACAGTCAGAGCTGCTACTGTTGTAATCCATCCAAGATGGATCGTGGAAAAGGCTGAAATAAAAGCCAAGCTTCCTGCCCCATGTGTCTGCCAGACTGCTGCAGAAAGGTCAGGGGCATCCTCACTGCAGACTGGTAATTGCAAAAAATGAAGGAGGTGAACCCTAACCAGGAGATCAAAGGAAGAGAGGGAAGGAGAGGGTTTTACAGGGAGCAGACTGACTACGGGGGCAAGACATTAGGGGGAAAGAAATATCTTGTACTAGGAAAAAAAGGCAGTGTAATTAGCATTGCCTCCATGAATCAGGCAGATAGAGAATAAAACTCAGCAGATAACCAGAGAGAAATGGGCACTGGGCAGCTGCTGGGTCTCACTGAAGTAGAACATGGCCATGTTTTATTGAGGTAAATGTTCCTCTAAGTTGTAAGAGACAAGTGGTGGAAAAGTGGAGCTTGATTTGATGGGAGAAAAGAGAATTGCAGCAAGATCAGGAACTTCAGAGTCCTCGGAGTATTTTGGGCACAAATATTGAGAGAACAGCATTGTGTTGGGACACCCTGGGTGACTGTGGCAGAATTGACCCTAAACCAGCCCTGAGTGATTCCAGCCCTGAGTGATCCCAGCCCTGAGTGATCCCAACCCTGCCTGATCCCAGCCCTGGCTGATCCCAGCTCTCTGTGATCCCAGCCCTGCCTGATCTCAGCCCTGCCTGAGCCCAGCTCTGCCTGATCCTAATCCTGTGTGATTACATGCCTGCCTGATCCTAATCCTGCCTGATCCCAGCCCTGCCTGATCCCAGCTCTGCCTAACCCTGATTCTGTGTGATCCCAGTCTTGTGTGATCCCAGCCCTGCCTGATCTCAGCCCTGCCTGAGCCCAGCCTAATCCTGCGTGATTCCAGCCCTTCCTGATCCCAGCCCTTCCTGATCCAAGCCCTTCCTGATCCAAGCCCTGCCTAATCCCAGCCCCGCCTGGTCCCAGCCCTGCCTAATCCCAGCCTTGCCTGATCCCAGCCCTCCCTGTCACTTCCACCCCAGCAACCTCGCTCTCTTCTGGAGCCAGGGCAGGAATCCAGTTTCATGCACACTGTGCCCAGCAGAACAAACCAGAATCTGACACGAGCAGAAAGCCCCAAATCCTGGCACTGTCTTCAAGCCCTCCCTGCTCCCACCCAGGCAGTGCCAGCCCCTCCACTGCTGCTCTGGTGATGTCCATGCCCAGCATCCCTCAGCCCAAACTCTTCTGCTTTTATTCCTCTTAAAAAGCTCCAAAATCCCTTCAAAGCAGCAAATGCTCCCCTGTCCCAAAGCAGGTCCAGCAGGGACTGCAGAGACAGTGCACAGTGCCTGCCTGCTCTGGCTGGGAGTTGAAGGAATTCCCTCACTTGCAGTCTGTGTATTTAATAAACTAATCCATTGATGACATTTCCTATTTAAATGAACAAGATTATGCAGCTAAACAATATTTTGCAACCAAAATCGCCAATAAATCACGGCCTTTGGAAGTGCTAATGGTGCTCACATTTATTCCTATTAATGCTTCCTGGTTTTGAAAGCTGGGCCAATTCCAGAGATAATGTATTACAAACTTTCCTGCTGAAGGATTTGGGTTCCTCTAGGCTCCATTCCAGTTATAACTGGCAGCTAATACTTTCACACATTCACAAATCCCCAGCCCCTCCCCACCAGCAGAAGGGAGAGGAGAGCTTTTGGCTTGGGTCAGCACATTTGGGAGTGTTGCAGAAATGAATGGGAAGTGATGCAGTTCTCTTTGAACACTGGGCTCTTCATGAATGCATGTTCAGCACCTTCCCCCTCAGCCAGGAGGGCTACACATCTGCACCCCTATGCAATGGCCCCAAAAACCCCAAAAATTGATGCACAGGCATGCAGCACTGCAGGTTTTCTTGCAGCCCCATGGAAATGCCACTTTGTGCTTGCTGTGCAAAGCACTGAGCTGTTCCCAGCAGAAAAGCCCCCAAAGCATGGAATGCCCCAAAAAATCCCTAAAATTGATCCACATGCATGCAGCACTGCAGGTTTCTTGCAGCCCCATTGGAATACTACTTTGTGCCTGCAAAGAAGTGCAGGCACAGAACTGAGCTGTTCCCAGCAGAAAATCCCTGAAGGGAAGCCTCCAAAGCATGGAATACACCCAAAAATACCCCAAAATTGATGCACAGGCATGCAGTAGTGCAGGTTTTCTTGCAGCCCCACGGAAATGCCACTTTGTGCCTGCTGTGCAAAGCACTGAGCTGTTCCCAGCAGAGCAGCCCAGCAGGGCAGGACCTGGGGGTGATGCTTGATGAAAATCTCAACAGGAGCCAGCAGGGCTGCCTGGCAGACCAGAACCCCCCCAGTCCTGGGCTGATCCCAGCGTGGGCAGCAGCTCCAGGGGGGAATTGTGCTCTGCTCTCCTGAGATGCCACCTGGAGTACTGCAAACAGTTCTGGTGCCCCCAGCTCAGGACAGGGAGCTGCAGCAAGGCCAGAGGAGAGCACGAGGTCACCAAGGGCACTGGAGCATCTTCCCTAAGGAGCCAGGCTGGGAATGCTCATCCTGGGGAAGGGAGGGTTGTGTGGAGACATCACAGCAGCCTCCAGGGACTGAAGGGGCTACAGGAACTGGAGAGGGGCTCTGCATCAGGAGCTGGGCCAGGACAAGGGGGAATGGGTTCAGACTGAAAGAGGGAAATCTAGGTGGGATATTGGGGAGGAATTCTTCCCTGGGAGAAGTGGGGAGGCCCTGGAATGGATTTCCCAGAGGAGCTGTGGCTGCCCTTGGATCCCTGGAAGTGTCCAAGGCCAGGCTGGATGAGGTTTGGAGCAGCCTGGGATAGTGGAAGGTGTCCCTGTCATGGCAGGGGTGGAACTGGATGAGCTTTTAGATCCCTTCCAACCAAATCATTCCAGCATTCTGTGACTTTATCATCCCAAAAGTCACAACTGTCCAGCACCCAGGAAATGTCTGCAACAGGCACGGGTGTGCGTGGGAAATGGGAACAGGCTGGAATTGCATTTTCCTGAGCCCAAACCACCTGGTTCCAGGCAAACTCAGTCAGAGCAAAGTGTGCTGACTCTTGGGGTTTGCTGAAGGGGAATTTGGGAGTTAGCCTGAAAATGGAAAGAGACAAACCTTAGGTTAAGGACAGCAAATAATCTGTTGATTCCTGATTTTAGTCAATTAAATATCACTCAATACCTTCAATCTCCCCCCAAAATACAGCTTCAGAAATCATCCCCTGTGGGCTGCTGAGCCCATTCAGAAGGGACTTCAAACCCAAACCTTCAGTGAGAGATCATCAGATGCACCCAGTAATCTCCTCACAGTGAATTTATGGGATAGCAGCTCTGTAGGTGCAGGAATGGATGTTATTTCCCAACGACTCACAACAAATTACCAGGAAAAGCTACTCCAGTTCCCCAACCCAACTCCTTGCTTCTTAAAATCAGACTAAGCACACACCGTGCATTGTAAAAGCCTTCCCTGCTCTGTCTGACAACACCTATACCCCAGACCCTCAGCATCTTTCAGAAGTTATTTCTGGAAATGTTGAATCTCGGAGCAGCAATAAAAGGAAAATATTGTTGTAGCCAAAATAAATGTCTCTTTGGACCCCGTTAAAAAAGCACAGGGGTATTTGTGTGAGCTGAAGTGCTCGCCTTCCCAGAGAACAGCTTGGCTGCTGGGAGATATCAAGGGGCAGGGTAAATTCATAAAGAGCTCCCAGTTGATTTGTCTGTTCAAAGGAAACACTCGGGGAGATAAAAGTCTGAATTCTGATTCTTTCGCAGTCAAATCAGAATCCTGTTCTCTCCTCACCCAAAGCATGAAATCCAAACCAACAGCTGAAGAAAAGGCTCAGCACTGCGTGTTTTGATCAGGTTGTTAAAGGCTGAGCCAGTGCTGCTCACGAGGGCAGGCAGCGAAAGCTCTCAGCAGACTTCCCGTGGCACCCCAGAAACACGGGCACAGAGATGTGACACCCAACAGGGACGTGCAAAAATATTCACAGTTCAAGCAAGAGTGTCTGAAAGAACCATATTTTCCAAGGTTATGCTGAATATAGACTGAGTTTCCCAAAAAATTCTGTCACTGTTGGTCAATTTGAGTCTTCTTAGAGTGATCCAAAACAGGGCTCTGGTCTGGGAAGGGCCAGTGAGATCCACCTCAGAAAAATTCTAATTTAATCCCAGATCTGACAGCCCAATTGTGCACCATAAATAATAATAAATAATAATGAATAATAATGAATAATAAAAAATAATAATAATAAAGATTTCTCAGGTCGAGTCTCATTTTGGTGTGGAAGGGGAGCAGGGCTCTGGTCTGGGAAGGGCCAGTGAGATCCACCTCAGAAAAATTCTAATTTAATCCCAGATCTGACAGCCCAATTGTGCACCATAAATAATAATAAATAATAATGAATAATGATGAATAATAATAAATAATAATAAATAATAATAATAAAGATTTCTCAGGTCGAGTCTCATTTTGGTGTGGAAGGGGAGCTCCCAGGCAGGACTGGATACGGCTGGTGGAAGGAAACAAGATCTGCTTAACAAAATGGAATTCATTCTCTCTCCAAACAGCCTTTATACCTGTCCCCTATCTAAGATAATAAAAAAAGAGGGATGCAGCAAACATTTAAGACCTTAATTAGTGCAATTCCAGTTACTTTGTCTGAATTAATTTCTACTCAGATTTGGACCGGCAGCACTGCAAACTCCCTTTTGTTTGGCAGGCTCAGCATATAGACCTGGAAAACAAAATTAACTTTATTTTTTCCTTACCCAGATGATGAAATAGACTATCCCTAGAAATAGAACATAGGGGTTCGGGGATTTTTATTTTAATTTTTTTTTATTTTTAGGAGAAACAACAGTCCCGTTCCTCGGCAGGGAGGGAACAGTGGGATGATTGTTGGAGGAGTGAATCTGGTTTTCATTAGAGGGAAGTGATGGCTCCGGTTTCTGCCCGGGACTGTTTGCTCGCATCTCTGTTTGTGCTCTGCGCTGGCAGTTAACCCTTTCCCGCTGGGAGCGGAGCCTGCCCCGCTGATCCCACCCACCTGGCACAGGCAGGGACAGGGGGATCGCTCCAGGGATAATGGGATCGCTCCAGGGAACGGGATCACTTCAGGGACAGGGGGATTGTTCAAGGGATAGTGGGATCACTTTAGGGACAGTGGGATCACTCCAGGGACAGTGGGATTGCTCCAGAGATAATGGGATCACTCCAGGGACAGTGGGATCATTCCAGGGGCAGTGGGATCACTTTAGGGACAATGGGATCATTCCAAGGGCAGTGGGATCCCTCCAGGGACAGTGGGATTGCTCCAGGGGCAGTGGGATCATCCCAGGCTGGGCTCAGCACTATGGAATTACTGCAGATACTGCTGGCAGCCAAGCTGAGTGCAGACAGAACCTTTTGGCTTCAGTTTTCAAGTTGGAAAGAACTCAGAAATTGTTTATTAGGGGCTGTTTTACCCCAAGAACCCCAAGCCCTGTATTTATATAAATATAAATTGGCTGAAAACTCGATGTACAGATGAATACCTGCAGGGCCAGGTGTCCCTCCAGGTGAGCTCAGCACCTGGGGAGGCTGCCAGAGGTGACCCAGCCAACACTGCCAGGAGGGGACATGGGAGATGTGCCCTGTGCTGCCTCCACATCCCAAAAATCCACACACACTCCGTGGTAGCAGGACACCCACTCCAAGCCAGCAGAGGGAGGGAAATTGTGGATGGGCTGCATGGAGCTGCTGGAACAAGTCCAGAGGAGGCACCAAGGTGATGAGAGGGATGGAGCAGCTCTGCTGGGGGAGATTTGGGATTGCTCAGTCTGGAGAAGATAAATTTCAGGGTGTTCTAACTGTGGTCTTCCTTCCAGTGCCTGAAGGAGCCAACAAGAAATATGGAGAGAGAGTGTTTACAGGGGCCTGGAGTGCCAGGAGAAGGGGAATGGATTCAAGCTGAAAGAGGGGAAGTCTAGGTTGGATATTGGGAAGGAATTCTTCCCTGTGAGGGTGGGGTGCCCTGGCACAGGGTGCCCAGCTGTGGCTGGAAGTGTCCAAGGCCAGGCTGGACAGGGCTTGGAGCAGCCTGGGACACTGGAAGGTGTTCCTGCCCCTGGCAGGGGTGGAACTGGATGAGCTCTAAGGTCCCTCCCCCACCCAAACCATTCTGGGATTCTGAGATTCCATGAAATAAGGAAAGCAGGTGAGGTTATCAATGACTGAAGGGATGGCACAGATTTTGGGCCCATAACATCAGAGACCCCAAAGAAAACTGCAGCTGGTGTCTGGCCTCAAGTACCAGAATTGGACACAACCTGCACATCCTGCCCAGGCTTTGCTTAAGTTTGATTCACCTCCAGAATGCACTGGGATAAAGGGTTTGCCTGAAATGGGATTTCCTGGCCTCTTCCCATGTCTTCTGCCAATCCCAACACCCTGAACTGGGAAGGCAACATGGAGCCAACCCCTCTTAAAGTAGATTTTAGATAGAAACAGACAATCTCAGCCAGTTTAACACCTCCCCTAACCCCCAACCTGCCGTGAGCAGATCTGCCCCATTGCATTGCCCTCCACTCTATTCCTGACCAGGGGAAACAGAGGAAACCCCTCCAATCCCCCGAGCCCTCTGATGGCACCAGCAGCACATCCTCAGAGCACAGATCTTACCAAATAAATAGATGGAAAAATGACACTGTCAAAAGGCTTCCTGCTCAGATGAAGCCACAGATATGGTTAGTCAGCCACTAGACTGAGACATCAGAATATAAAGGAGATTAAAAGAAACTGTCACCACCTATTGCTAAAATTGTCTTCCACCTCCTGTTTCAGCCAGTCTGCATGTCACTGCTTCTTTGGAGGGAATTATCTCGGAAAGAAAATCCTGCTCTTCCTTTTATTGGAGGGAAACCTCTCAGACACTCCCCCCCTTTTTATGGGGCACATTCTTGCAGACATTTGCCACAAAAAGGCACCGGGAACACAGCAGCAAAAGGGACTTTATTTGTGTCCTTGCCCTCAGCCCCATGCCCAGCTCATGTTGAGCATAACCACACATGGCAGGGCATACAGAATTCCTGGTGGCACCTCCGAGGTGGCATTTCCCCTGCTCTGCCCTGTGCCAGCACTTCCAGAGCAGCACAGAAATGCCTTTTTCTGTTCAGATAATTCCTCGTTTCACCCCAAAGGCCTCGCGCTGCACCCTATACATTTATTTTAAACTTGGTGTCTTAAGCCAAAACATTAATTGCATCTTCTAGCAAGGGAGAAAAAAAAACCACCAGCTCGTTTAGGAATGTATTCATTAAGAGCCTGATTGACACGGCCAGAGCCAGGGGGTTAAATTGAAGCTGGGGTGGAGGCCGGAGCGAGCATTGAGCTGCAGCAATCTCACCTCTCTGTGGTTTATCTCTGCAAGTCGGATAATTTATCCTCCTCTCGGCAAGACAAAAAGGGAACTTGGCAGAGGGGGCAAGACAAAAGTAGACATTTTGTAACTGCTAAGTGCTAATGTTTCTGAAGATAATTTTTTTGCAAAAGGTTTCTAAACAGCCCCTGTCAGCCAAGTTGTATTTTGTTATTTCAAAGTGACTGTGGGAGTCTAATCCAGTTCAAGCCCTTTGTAAATTTTAATGGAAATGCTCATACAGAAAGGACAAAAAAAAATGTTTAGCTGCTGTTAGATATTCAGGAAATCTAAATCTAATTTGCCCTTCTAATCAGAGCTTCGATCTCAGCAGTGCCTGTTGTTTCTCTGTTTCCTTATTGCAATTTCAACTGCAGCATCTATTTTCTATCAAAATACAGTTCTGTATAGACAATTCCATATAGAGTTTAAAATACAGCTTTAACCACAGGGAAAAAAGGGGGATTTTCTTGAAAAACAAACTCATGGCAATGTTGCTTTGACTTAAAAGTGTGTGTGGAAGCGTGGAGTAATAATAAAAAAGGATTATATCTATCAACAACAAAGTGGCCTTTTGTTTCTACACTTAGAGGAGATGATAAAAATCTCAGTCAGATCCAGCCTCAGCCTCCCTGAAGCAGGTGTGCAAAGGACCTTTTTCAGTGGAAAAGGAGGAATGAGAGCTGATGGCTTCTGCCCAGGAAAGACAAGGACACGGGAGCTGGGACAGAGCTCCCCTGAGAGGACATCACTGTCCCATCCATGGGACAGCAGCTAGCCAGGACCAGAAGAAATCCCAGGAAAGAAATGGAGTAAATGCTCAGAGGCACAAACTAAACACAATTCCTGTGCCTAAAACCAGGCAGGAGCTCCTGGGCCCTCAGAGCTGAAGGGAAGGGTGGACAGGGCATGTTGGGGTCAGGATCAGAAGAGTCTCACCCTACAATCTTCTGCTCCCACTGCCTAACTCGGGGCTGCAGAAATTTTGAGCCTCACTAATTATGGATAATCCTACAAAAAAAAAAAAAAATGAAGCTCATCAGGGAAACAGACAGAGGAGCTCCTTCATCACCCAGCTTGGAGGGCTCAGCAGACTGCAAGGTGCATGAGACACACAGGATGAGGTGTTCTGTCCATCCCCTGCTTTAACCCAGAGCTTTAGTCACCACAGTGATTTCTGAATTTTGCCAGCAAGAGAGCAACCCTAAGGAGTAGCTGTAACGTTATGAAAATTGAAAGTTATTAAAATAATTCCACAGCGGGAAAGCAAGCTGAGGGATGAGGCCACAGCTGAAGGTATCTTTGGTTTTAGTTTGGGTTAGGAGCTAAGGTTTCCCAGTAAAAAAATCACAGCTCTTAAAGGAAGTAGATAAGGAAAAAGGATGAGCAACCTACAGCCATTGGTGCTCTGGATTGCCATGCACAGAGAATTCCTCAAAAACCTGTGCAACAAACTCTGGAAACAAGCCCATGATTTGGCTTGAGAGAAATTTCCCCCCAAACCAACCACTATTCATTTACCTAAAGTGCATTCCCAAGCAATCAGCAGCCCACAGACCTTAACCTATTTCCGAGGCAATAATGGAATTAGATTTGAATCAAAGTTCAGTGCCTTTGATAAGTCTGTGCTCTCACTTTGCCCTGGGCAATATTTGCCTCTTATTAAAGCCTTGTCCTGGTTGTGAGCTGATGAATCACTGTACAGATAGCAGTGGGGTTTAGCCAGACACTGTTATCAAACCTAGTGTCCACGGGCAGGTTTCATTCTAAACCCATATGCCCCAACTCCAGCCCCAACCCTGGAAGAGGAATGAACCCCTAAAATGTCCCCAGAAACAAACATCAGGGCTTCTGTGATAACATTCTGCCAAGCTCATGGTGGTACTGCTGGTTTTTGATGCAGGTTTTTGCAATTTTCTACTGAACCTTAAAAAGGAAATCTTAAAAAAGCATTTATGAAAGTCTGAAAAATTCCCTCAAAAGCTTTGCGGTAGGAGAAAGAAGAAAATACCCTGAATTTGTCCACTGCATAAGCACAGCCACATTCTGGGGATTGCTGCAATTAAATCAAAAATGTTTAAAGGAGTGAAAAAAATCTTAGAAATTTTTTTGAATGTCTAAAAATATTATAGAACACAGAATGGTTGGAAGGGACCTTAATGCGCATCTCATTCCACCTTCCACTAGGCCAGGTTGCTCCAAGCCCTGTCCAGCCTGGCCTTGGACACTTCCAGGGATCCAGGGGCAGCCACAGCTTCCGTGGGCACCCTGTGCCAGGGCCTGCCCACCCTCCACTTCTTCCCAATATCCAATGCAAATTTCCCACTTTTCAGCCTGGAAAACCATGAAACTGTTTCTAAGAATACATAACTAATAAATTGAATGGATATCTTTCGTCTGCTTATGTTAAACTATTTCAATGTACTGCTGTGTAGGGTCTTTCTTGCTCAGAAATTCTACATGATACTTTTACCCTCAAGAGAAAACACTTCATTAAAAAATCGCAAACACTTTCTTTGAAAAAAATTATTCTTTTGAGCTGTCTCTTGAAAAGACAACTCTCCCCTGCTTTCAGATCATTATTAAATACTGGGATTATTAAATACTGGGATCATTAAATACTGGGATCAGATTATTAAATACTGGGATTCCCAAATGGCCCTTTGGGAAGGATCAGGGCTGCCCAGTGCCCCATCCTTGCTGGAGGAAGGACAGCTTGGTTGGGTGACAAAAGCCAGGAAAAAGGACCCCACAGCACAAAACCCAGCACCCCCACAGGCCACTGGTTGTGACTCAGAACTGCTGGGCCATAAACCCGAGTGTGTGACAAACAACCCCAGGACAAGTGAGCAGGGAACACTCCTTCACTTCCTCATCCCTGCTATAATGAGAAAATGTCATATAAAGTAACTCTTGTTCGTGTCCTTTATCCTCAAATTTATAACTGTCTCCGACAGTGCAGTCAAGGGTGAAGGTTATTTGTGTCATACTTGCCAAGAAAGTGCCCCTTTCAACACTTAAGGAACACAGTCAAACTACAGATAAAGGAGCAGACAAAAAAGATTCTGTCTTTCCCAAGTATTATTTATCTCCTCTATGTTCTTTGTTTCCCTAATGGTGGAGATACCAGCCAGAGTGGGATTCACAGACGTAAATCCTTGAGCACAAATGTGTAATTTAATTTTCTTTCATTTGGAGCTAACATCAAATGGGGATCCTGAGGGTCACCCTTCTTAAACACTCTGGTGTTCTTTTTTCTAAGAAATGGGTCTCAAATTGATACTCAGAAAATAAAATAAAATTAGGGGCAAAGTTTATTGTAAAATTCTCTATGGGACGGCCAGCTGGACCAAATATTGGGTTTTTCCTTATTCAGGTAAAGTTTGTCAATAAGATGGAGTTGTTAGAACTCCCAGAGTGTTAAATATAAATATTTAGACACTGACTGCTTCCAAGGTACTTCCCACTTCCATCCATGGCCGTTCAAAACCAGGCCCTGCAATGGCTTCAGCCACTGGCAGAGTCACCCAGCACCCTCTCCTGATGTCTCCCTGTTGTTATTCCCCTGCCAGCCCCTTCTGGTTGGAGGGATGGGCAGAGCCCTGTGGTGCTCATAGAGGAGCAGCAGGAGCTCAGAGTCACAGCTCACCTCCTTCAGGGAATCATGGAATGGCTTGGTTTGGAAGGGACCTTACAACCATCCATTCCCACCCCCTGCCATGGGGACACCTTCCACTATCCCAGGTGGCTTCAAGCCCCATCCAACCTGGCCTTGGACACTGTGCCAAGGCTTGCCACCCTCCCAGCCAGGAATTCCTTCCCCAAATCCCATCCATCCCTGCCCTCTGGCAGTGGGAGCCATTCCTTGTGTCCTGTCCCTCCATCCCTTGTCCCCAGCCCCTCTCCAGCTCTCCTGGAGCTCCTTCACGCCCTGGAAGAAGCTCTAAGATCACTCCAGAGCCTTGTCTCCTGCAGGTGAACACCCCCAGCTCTCCCAGTACAGCAGAGCTTCTTCCAGAGATGTTTCTCTCTCCCATTGCCTGGCACAAGAAGGCATTTACATGATGATTAGATCACTTTTTCCCTCGTGTTTGTGAAGCAATTCCTGGGGTTTGTGAGGGCCGGGCCGCGGGAGGGCCGGAGCCATCCTCGTGGCCATGCCCGCGCGGGGGCCGGGCCCTCTGCTAATAACACGGCTAAGACAGTTAATAAGGCTCCCGATGAATGATTAGGATGGATTTCTGCACTGCTAATTTCCGTAACTATCACTCTCTGAAAGACAGCTCCAGGGATTTCGGGCCCGGGGTGCCTCTGTCTCTGCGAACACAGAGCCGCTTTATCCGCCCGCGCTTCAAATTGGCGGATCCCCTTTCACTGACCTAATGTGCACTGCACTTTAAAATGATACAATATTTTGAAACATGCAACTGCTTTGCTGATACCGTCTGTGCCTAAAAGCCTCGGCGCAGTCCAACAATGCCTCGGCTCTGCTGCTTTGGGAGGTAACACAAAGCCTTGGCATGTGCTCCCTGGGCTGGTTTTTGGCTGTCATTTTGGGCCTTCAGGTGGGGATCTGCTTCTGTTGGGACAGCAGGGCCTTGCATTCTCTCGAAGACACATTCTCCTAGACCCTAGAGCAGGATCCATCGTTGCCATGTGGCTGTCACAGCTGGGTTGTGTCCCCAGGTCATGCTGTGACAACACCAGCCCCTCTGTGCCACTCTTTGCACAATGGGCTCGTGGCCTGGTGGCTCTGATATGGCACAGAGGGGTCCTGAGCTGTGCTCAGCATCACCCACACACCTGAACGAGGAGCAGAACAGCTCTGGCCGGGGAAATTATTCTGCACAAAGCAGAGGGAGGTGGGGTGACAAACCCCACACACATCAGCCAGGCAGGGAACAGAGGCTGTGTCAGTACAAAGCAGGAGAGAGAGGTCCATGTTCCTTCACACACACACTCGTGCCAGGCTACCTCCTCACTAAAAAGGCTCAATTTAGGCCAAAACAGGCATTTTGACACAGTCCAATTCTGTGAACAACTTGTCGGACAGGTTTGTTGCTCACTCCATTGTAAGCCAAAAAATTAATTCATTTTTCCTCATCTCCATTCAACACACACGTGCAGAAACCTTCACTGAGCCCTGATTTTAGGAGAACCTAAGCTGAACCTGTCCCATAAATTTTCCTCTTGGAAGATCTTTCCTACCTTATTGACCTCCTTGAAGCAGAATTCTCTGTAGTGATCATCAACCTCAGAATTATTATTAGGAATTTAACCTGGGATTCTGGAGGCAAACCAAGAAAAACCACCCCAAAGCCAATGACTGCACTAATTATTCCAAGTGCTACTGCTGGGTTTAAGCAGCCCTCCTGAATCCCAGGAAGAATTCAAGATTAAAACACCAAGTCATACTTGAAGGGGTGTTTATACACACAGATGACACTACGTGCAAGCTACTGATGTATGATATTAAACAAAGTGCATTTTCATAAATTACTTATTGCCATTTTCCCACTCTGAGTTGGGACGTGGCAGTGAAAATACCTGAGAGCTTGAGACAATGTCCAAGTTTCTGTCAGAACGGAATGTAATTAGTGCAAATTAAGCAGCATCCTGAGAAGGGGGAGGTCAGGGAGAACTGGCAGGGTCGAACTGGGTCATTACAAAGCATTTTTATAGCCAGGCAAGCAGGAGGGATCCCAAGTTACCTATTGCTGCTGTCTGAACTCCCTCTGCATCCCAGACCTGCTTTTCCACACAGATCAGGAGCGGGAGCCATCGATTTTATCGGCAGCAGACAAAGAGCTGCGAATTAAAACTGTAAAAAATCAGCAGTTGCTCTTTTCTCCTTTTAAATTTTGCATTTTAAAATTGGGAGAAACAAAGTGGGCCTGTCAAAACCCCATGGGTTGTTACATTTCTGTTCTGGGTTTTGTGGCACTTGATGGCTCAGGAGGAAAAATCTTAAAGCTTATTTATCCACAAACAGGAATGTCCAAGTAAAGCACCACAAATTTACCCCCAAATCTCCACAATTTTTTCAGTGTGAAGGCTTGAAAATGATGACACTCCTTTGGAGGCCTTGACTGGCCTTCAGAAAGTTTCAGAACTTTGCTTCAGAGATTCCATCTGAATATTTAGGCCAGAATTACTGATTTTATAAATGTGCATGTGCACACACAGGTAGGTGTGTGTCTGTCACGGGTGTGTCTGGGAACAAAGGTGTGCAGGGGTAACACTGCAGGTGTCAGCTCTTGGCCATCCCAGTTTTCTGGGTTAGGATTTGCACAAGAACAGGCTCTGTCCTGCTACTTTTCTATTAGAGGGATATTTCCCAACATATTTTACAACCCCACAAACTTTTTGTCACCCCAAAATTATTTAGAATAATCCAGTCTTTAATACGTTACGGCCACAACATCCTGGTTTTGTAGGATCGTCCTCCTGAGCATTTCCCACCATGCTGAGGTCTAAGAAAACTACTCCAAATACTGGCAGTGCAGCAAAACTCAGAGTTTGGTGTGTTCAGTGAACTCTCAGGGACCTTCTTACCTGCAGAGAGGCATCTCCCGCATCCTCCCTGCAGATGAAATGGTGCTGCACCTTCCATGGAACCTTCCCAGAGAAAAGTGCATCAGACATCCAGCCCATGGAATCCCAGAACCACTGAGGCTGGAAAAGATGTTTCTAAAAGTCCATTGAATCCAACCCACCTTGTCACCCAGCCCAGGGCACTGAGTGCCACATCCAGTCATTCCCTGAACTTCTCCAAGCATGGGGACTCCAGCACCTCCCTGGCCAGCCCCTTCCCAAGTCTGACCACCTTTTCCATGGCGAAATTTCTCCTGAAAAGCTTGGCCCAAAGTCAGTGGGGTTTGGAGAACATAATTTCCCCAGGCCCTTGTGAAATCTCTGAAAGTGGAAGCTGCACTGGTTGGACTGGAAGCTGTTTTGAAGGCAACAGAAATAATTTTGATGTGTGATGCTGGAAAGGCCCCTCATGGTGGATAATGGCCCTGCCTGTTTTCCATAGAGCATCAGGCTCTTCTCACCAGGCAACGACAGCTTCTGCAAATCATCCCGTTCTGTCTTACTGCAATTTTACATCTCAGAAAAGTTCCAGGTGGGAGAGATGGAGATGAGGAAGAGAACTCTGAGCAACTCGTGCTTCCCATACCTTCCTCCCCAGCAGCTGCTCAGCCCAAGATCTCCGTGCTATAGACTTTTCCCTGCCTCTGACAAAACACTAAAAACCCCTCCAGCATGACAACAAAAAATAAATATCAAAAGAACATTTGAAGAGCTCAATAAATTGATCATATTCTGCTGAACCTTCACCCTTGTAACGATAGTACCATTTAAATGCTAATGTCATTTTTAAAAAAGTCAATTACAGGAGTTTTAAAGTAATGGAGTCAGCAGTCTCGATGTAAATCTGTTATATTAATCTGCTCCCTACACTGTATCCATGGGCACTGATGCATTCACCCCCTTTTCCCTGGAGGGAACGTTCCCTTGCAGTGGTACCAGTAATTGAATCAAGTTGATACAGACACCAAAAATATTGTAAGTCTTGTAGGTAATGAAAAGCATATGTTGATAAAGCCAGTTGCTGTAATTTTGGATAGAAGAGCACTGACATTTGGGAAGTTCAAAATTAGAATTAACCCTTTGATGATGAAGTGACCTGAAATTGTCTTTACAAACTCCGCTAATTTCACAAAGAAAAACTGCTCGATATCTTCCATGAGACAGCTTAGATCCTCTACCTCCCATTTTCCCTCCTTATTCCCAATTCACTTCCATAAAGAATTTTGCAAAATTTTGTTTCAATCTGGTTCAGACAAAACATAACAGGATCAGAAAATGAACATTGCTCAGGTCCAAATTAATTTCTGCACCTTTCATGGGCCTGAAGAAACTGGAATGTCACAGCAAAATAGAGATTTTGGTTGTGCTGCTTAGGGAGGTAAGTGGATGCAACAGAAATCTCCAGGTGCCAGTCCCTACTCAGCAGATTTTTGGTGCAGCTCCAAACTGAACAGAATCACAGAATCATAAAATCATTCAGGTTGGAAAAGATTATCAAGTCCAACCTCTGATTGATCTCCAATATCTGGTACATACAAATGGTGTTTAGAAGTATCAAATAAACCCAAACCCAAACAAATTCTCATTTGAGGTGGGACTTCTGGTTGTGAACAAACTTGGATAAACCCCAAAATTTTACAGTTCCTCTGATCATGTTGGCTCATAATGACCCATTCAAATTATTATTGCAGCAGGGTTCAAAGAGATCCACAGCCTTTCCTACTCCCACAGCTCATTAAATGTTTCTTACATGAAAAAGGATTCATTTTGGCTCAGGGAAATGGGATAATGAACACCAGGAGAGAGGCTGAACTCCCTGACTGAGGTAAAATTACAAATATCTGCACATACTGTGCATTCACCCACATACAAAGAGGTGTCATCATTTATGACAGAAGATAAAACCTGCTGAGAACTTCCAGACAGTCAGAGCTATCAGAACTAAAAGACTAAATAAACATATATTTCTAAGTACTAATAACAAGGGAATTGCATTCAGCACTGCTCTGAGGCAGATAGAGAACTTCCAGATAAAATTGTCATGGAATCCATTCCACTTGTCACATAAACACTGCTCTGGGTTTGCTGGTAAGAAGGGCTGATTAATGGTTCACCAAGATTTTCCTGCTTCTGCCTTTTGTGAATTGATTCTCAAGTGTAGGTCTAATAAAATCGCAGCCGATGTCACACACACTCCACAGTAATATTTCCATTGCCATCATAAATCCCAACAGTTTGGAACAGGGATTTTGTTAACTCAGGACCTTCCTCTGCCACAGTTCAGGGGTTAAAGGGACCCAAAAATATTAAAAGAAGGCTGGGGATAAACACAGAACATGTCTGACAGCATTTCCACATTCTCCAAGCCTGGAACTTCTCCCAAAATGTTGCAGGCTCGAGTCTCTGGAGAAATCAATCCAGAATTCTGGAGTTTTGTTACTCCCAAAGCAGCTGATATCCCTTCCCTCAGCGTTTCCATTCCAAATGGAGGATGTGGAGAAGGGGGCTGAAATCCTCTGGCACCAACATCACGGTGCCATCCCTGCTCTGGGAGACTCCCAGATAGAACCAGGAATACGGGATCATCCAACAAGGCAAAAAGGCAAAACTCCCCGTTAGCAACACTGCCAAATTCCTCGAGCTGGTATGAGAAAAGGGATGTTTTTTCAAGAGAGTTTGGAGTAATTGAATAAACTGACTCACAAGGCAACATTTCACTACTTCCAGACAAATCTTCCCTTTAAATCTTTTGCTGTTTGGGCAAAATTGAAAATCTCCACTCTGGCACAAAACTGAGTTATTTGAGTCCTAAAAGCATCTCAGGCCTTTTTTTGGGGGAGTTTATTTGCATGTTTTGTTTTTGAACAAATGAGCTCCGAAGCTGGATCTCATTCCTACCAAATCCTCCCACACAACACTCACAATGCCCTGGAAATCGGTGTATCCAGGCACAGTTTATTCCATTGGAATAATAATATCCAGAAAAGTGCTGTCATTTTTGATGTAGACACACTATGGGGAACAGAACCACAGCCCTTAAAGACTCGATAGAGACACAAACCCCTACGTGGCTCCTTTGAAACCAAACCATCGTGGAAGTTGAGACTTTGGAAGAAAAAGGAAAGGAATTCTTCCAAGAGTGATGTGAAGGGGAATGATTCTTCCAAAAAAAGATTTGTCTGAAAGAAAGCCTGGATTCCGGCTAGGCGCTGGTTAAGGGCAGCACCTCTGACGAGAAATGAAAAATAAAAGTTTAAAAAATGGGATTTTCCCTGTTCCAGAGGCAGCAGCGGGATGGGGGGATTGAGCCTTGAGGCAGTTCCGCGGCAGCGCCGAGAGGGGGAACCCTCGCCCAGGCCGAGCGCCGGGGGCGGACGGGGAATAACGGGAATAACGGGGGATAACGGGGGGATAACGGGAATAACGGGGGATAACGGGGGGATAACGGGAATAACGGGGGATAACGGGGGGATAACGGGAATAACGGGGGATAACGGGGGGATAACGGGAATAACGGGGGATAACGGGGGGATAACGGGAATAACGGGGGATAACGGGGGGATAACGGGAATAACGGGGGATAACGGGGGGATAACGGGAATAACGGGGGATAACGGGGGGATAACGGGAATAACGGGGGATAACGGGGGGATAACGGGAATAACGGGGGATAACGGGGGGATAACGGGAATAACGGGGGATAACGGGGGGATAACGGGAATAACGGGGGATAACGGGGGGATAACGGGAATAACGGGGGATAACGGGGGGATAACGGGAATAACGGGGGATAACGGGGGGATAACGGGAATAACGGGGGATAACGGGGGGATAACGGGAATAACGGGGGATAACGGGGGGATAACGGGAATAACGGGAATAACGGGAATAATGGGGGAATAACTGGGGGATAAAGGGGATAATGGGAATAGCGAGGGATAACGGGTGATAACGGGGATAACGGTTATAATGGGGAGTAACGGGGGGATAATGGGGAATAAGGGGGATAATGGGAATAAGGGGGGATAATGGGGACAACGGGAATACCGGGGATAATGGGGGTAATGGGAATAGTGGAGGATAAAGGGAATAACAGGGGAATAATGGGGGATAATGGGGATAACGGGAATAACGTGGGTAACGGGAATAATGGGGAGATAACGGGGATAATGGGGGGACAACAGGAATAACGGGAGCATAACGGGAGGATAACGGGGAAAATGGGAATAGCGAGGGGATAATGGAGGATAACAGGAATAAGAGGGGACATAGAGAATGATGGTGGGATAATGGGAACAATGGGCATAACGGGGAATAGTGGGAGTAACTGGGGGATAACAGGAGGTAATGGGTGAATAATGGGAATAATGGGGACAACGGGATAAAGGAAGATAACAGGAGTAAGGGGGGACAGCAGGAATAACGGTGGGATAATGGGAATAACGGGAATAAGGGGCATAATGGGGAATAGTGGGAATAAGGAGAATAACGGGGGTAAGGGGGAATAACAGGAATAATGGAGGGGAGTAATGGGAATAATGGGAATAACGGAGGGGAATGGGGAGATCACAGGGGACAACAGGAGTAGTGGGAATAACAGGACATAACAGGAATAACAGGGGATAATGAGGCTCTCCCAGCCCTGCCAGCCCCAGGGACGCTGCTGTGGTGGGCACAGGGATGGGGAGAACCAGGGGATGCCCTTTGGCAGTGGCTCTGGCCCATCCATGGCAGCAGTTCCTTGGCCAGAAGTGTTCCAGGAGTGAGGGACACATGGGAGCAGGACAGGTGCGGTTAACATGGGAAATGATGGGGATTTATGGAAATTCTTCTGTAGTTTGGGAATATTTTATATTATTCTGTTTTGTGGAAAGATGCTCCCTGAGTCCTTCATCCATGGGAATTCCCCATCCTGGACACTGCACTGAGACCTGCTTAGGTTGTCACAGCACAGGGATTGCCTGGGTTTAGGAAAACTTTTGGTTAAGGCTGGAATGAAGCTCCTGTATCCCAAGTGGTTCCTCCAGGAGTGCCAAAGGCCAGGCTGGTTCACTGCCCGTTGGCCAGAGCAGCACTGGGACACAGGGACACTCCCAGGGATATTCTTCCAAGGGTTTTCCTTCCTGAGGGGCTGGGGCAGGTGGGGATAGGGCCAAGAGGTGACACCAAAAGGCCCCAGGCCCACAGGACACCTCACCCTGCATTTCCATTGATCTCCCCTCAAACAGCCTTTAAGGAAACCTCCTCCTGTAGCAGGGAACCTCCACAAGGGCAGCTCAGACTCAACAAAACCAATTTCAAGTGGTGTTAAAAGACATTAAACTCTAAAGCATTCCTGAAGAAATGGGGGGCAGTGGGCTGGAGGGGGGGACAACCCCACAGCCTCCCGCAGGCCATGGTTCCAGCAGGACCCTGCACACAAACAGCAGCCAAAATGAGGCACCAGCTGAGGAAAGAGTGGGAGGAACAGTCTGCAACCAGGAAAATACAAACAAACCGAGAGTGGCGACTTTTCGCTTGTTTACAATCTTTTTTTCCTCCTCCTTTTCAATTTGTAAAGTAACAAGGAAAAGCAAATGCAGCCCAAGCCCCCCTCCAACCTGGAGTGTCTCGATGGACTGGATCAGCTTGGAAGTGTTTTCCAAAATAAATGATGCCATGATCTTCTGCCCCAGGCCTGCACGTTCCCAGCTGGGAATGGTTTTCCAACCATTCCAACTGTTTTGCCTGGCACAGCAATGTTCATCTCTCAGCAGCAGAAACTAACATTAAACTGGGGGTTAAGAAATCAGGAAATCAGACCTGGGCAAAGGGGTAACGACTTAAATCTTTCCGACTCAAAGAAACCCAAAACTCAGAGGAGTCGCTCTGAATTCCTACCACGGCCCCAAGCCAATTTAACATTTAAAAAGTAACGTCGAGTTTTGAGTTCTGCACCTTTTATTTGTTTTATTCTTGTTCTGCAAGAACAAGAATAAAACCTTTTATTTGTATTTTTGTTCTGCACCTTTTATTTATTTGTCCTGCACCTTTTATATGTTTTGCTATGAAATTGAGGGCACTAAAATATTCCTGGAATACCTGCACAGATCAGGGGAGAGAAAAGTTGGGAAGCAGGAGAAACATCCCTGAGCCAGCCCAGCCTCTCACACAGCCACGGCCATCCCTGAGCTCACCTGAACTTGCTGAACCTGATGAATTTACAGCTCTTTGCTGAGTCATTTACAACCAAACTGCAATTACCCTGCTCTCAATTAGTATTTTTCATGGTTTGCAGTGGCTCCACATGCCAGCAGCCAAAGAAATGTGGGAAGAACACCCTGGTCCGTGGTGGTTTTGTCAGCACTGTGTGTGCTCGTGCAAACGCTTGCCCCTGAGACAGGTGCTGGATTAACAACCCCAATCCCACTGAAATCCACAGGAAAACTCCTCCTTGCTCTGCTTGGGCCACAATTCTGCACCTGAGTTTTTGGATCCAAGTACAACAAGTCCTTTAGCTCTGTGTCCCTAACTCAGGTGCAGCAATATGGCTTGGTGGTGGTTTAAAATTAAATTATAGCTGTTTCTAGAGGACCAGGTGCTCTGAGCTTCCTTGCAAACATGAAGATTTTTTAACTCCTCTCATCCAAAAATCAAACTCTTCTCATCTTCCAGTTGAAACTTGGATATATTTGCTCATAGGAGCACATTTTCCAGTTAGAAAATTCTAATAACAAATGGTTCAGACATTTTTATAGGCAGAAAAACTCAAGCCAAGTTGGTTAGTGGTTTCAGATGCTTTTTATTTGCAAATCAGAAAGGGCTTCATTTATAAATTGAAATTGTACTGGCTGCTAATCCTGAAGGCAGACTCAGGCCTTTGGCTCTGCTTGGAGAAGGAGAAATAATGCATTTTAAAGACAAATTATTTCGTTTGGACCAATGAGTGCTGTGGTTGGACAGGACATTTATTTTATAGCAAAACTCACAGAAGAAGTCCTTTAGATTGAGAGTTCCACTGTTTTAAGGGGACACTGCCCTCCACTGTGGATCTGCATCACAGTCCTGCTCCCAGATATGAAACTTGGGAATTTTAGGAATAATTCCTGGTCCTCTGAGGAGCACAGGCTCTTTACACAAAGTGCTGCACCACCAAACTGCTGAGGAGCTCTCAGTCCACCCCATTCAGAGACAGAATCGAATTTGGAAGCTGGATCTGATGAGCTGAGATGATGAAGGTGCTCAAACATTCCCACAAGTTTGTGCTGGGACAAAAATCCCTGAGAGCACAGGCTGCTTCTCTCAAATTTCTACTAAAATTTTGGAAGCTCTCCCCTTCCTGAAGCACAGTAGTAACTTTTAGATCCCAGAATCACAGGATCACTGAGGTTGGAGAACACCTCCAAGTCCAACCTGAGACCAATCCCCACCTTGTCACCAGCCCAGAGCTCTCAGTGCCACATCCAGGAGTTCCTTGGACACCTCCAGGGGTGGGGGCTCCAAACCTCCCCTTCCAAAGCCTGACCACCCTTTCTATGGAGAAATTCCTCCTGATGTCCAACCTGAACCTCCCCTGGCACATCTTGAGGCTGTTTCCTCTCACCCTCTCACTAATTGCTGGGAAAATGTAGATTTTTTTTTTTTCTACAATTTTTTCTACATTTTTTCTAAATCAACATTTCTTATCTCAAAGTTGACCTACAAATATGTACTATATAAGCCTTCTATCAAAACCTAAAAACTCTCTACAAATCCATTTCCCACAAATAATTAGTAAAGATGATTGTTCTCATTGAGTAATGCACTCAAGATCAGAGAGTTGTGTCTGAGCTGTGACCCTGCACCATAATTTAATATTGGAGCTTTGAAAATGGCCAGGTTTTGGTGTCTTGTTTCTGGACAAGATGTACAAAGCAGGAAATATTTTTAAAAGCTGTGTTCAGAAGGCAGGGATCAATGCACCAGAGCTGGGTTATCTTTCCACACCTAAGGCAAGGCTGGACAGGAGTTTCTCCATTTCTTCCTGTCCCAATTTCCCTCATCCTGCTGCACTCAGTGCAAGACAAGTCTGCAACACTTGCTGAGCTCAGCTCACCCATTTCTCATCCTGCAGAGAGTGTGAAAACCAGCAGCTTTGCTCACACCCCAATAGGCTTCCCCAAAAAACCACTGGAACCCCTTCACAGCCCCAGAACACCTCGTTTCTGTCCTCAGCACATCACAGTTGCCTCACACAAAAAAACCAGGGAGTAGCTCCTCCAGCATCCCCGAGTACACTGTCAGAGCAGCCAGGAAAACCCAACATGGACTGGCACTTCTGAGGAAGTGCCAAGTAGCCAAGTGATGAAGAAAACAGGGCCTGTTTCAAGGAATTCATAAGTCAGGAGTGAAGCAAGACATAAAAGAAATGGGAGAGCATGAGGAGGAAACAGCTGAGCCAGGTTTGCTGTTTGCTTCCCAAGCTCCTCACAAGCAGTTCCATGGTTGGGAATCACACCTGGGGGATTCCCAGGGATCGAGGTCCCTGGGAACTCACAGTCCAAACACAGATCTGAGAAAATTCCAGTGGCTGCAAGGACAAAGGTGGCACAAAAGGAACAGCAGTGGGGAACGATGGGCAAAACTTAAACCTTAAAATTTAAAACTTAAACTGCAGGAACAGTTTCATTGTTACATGAAACAGGTACAAAACATATACAGGTACAAAACAGTTTCAGATGGGTTCATAGAATTTACAGAACGACACAGAATTCACAGAATTCACAACCTTCCTAGGCTGGAAGAGACCTTCAAGTTCATCGAGTCCAACCCAGCCCAGAACGAGTCCTGAAATTAATCCCATTAATTCCCCAAAATAATTCCTGGTGCTCTCTCTGGTCTGTGGCCTCTACAATCCAATCCCACCCTTTCTGGCCTTCTGTTACATTTTTTTCTCTCCCTGATGGACAGGAAAATCCCTGGTGCTGGGGGGCTGCTGCCCCTCCGCTTCCCCAGCTGAGCTCAGGGCTCGTTATCGCGCCCGGGCAGCCCCTACGCTGTCTCCTGCAATTGTTCCTTCTCAAGCCACTTTTCTTTTTTTTTTTTGGAAGGGTGGTGCTGGTGTTTTGTAATTTATAGCAAAATAAGAAATGATTCTTTATAACAGAAGCCATTCTGTTGTTGCAGAGTTCTTATTTAGCTGCGTTTGAAGAGCTGAGGAAAAGCCGTTCCGTCGCTCGCCATGGAACCACGCAGCTTCTTCTTCCTAACACCTCCCACAGGCCACATATCAACCCTGCACTTCCTACAAACGATAAGCAGCATTCATTTTGATCATTCACAGTTGTTTTGGGGGCTGGTAGGTGATAGGCTTCTCTCTCAGTCTGTCACCTCCTGCCCAAACTGTCTGCGGCTCCCCCGTGCCAGCCCTGCCAGCGGAACCAGGGGGTTTCCTGCTCAGGGGACAGCACAAACACAAAGCTGGGCTGTTCCAAGCCCTCCCCACCACAGTCCCAGCCCCCAGGGATCACAGGCAGTCCCCTTCTCGACTCCTTGGACATCCAGCTCAGTGTCTGGAAGCCACAGCTACAGCAGGCAGGTCACCAGGCGTTGGGAGCACCCTCCATGCCAGCACTGCAGAGCCTCACCTGGCTTTTTAACACCCCAAAAATTCCTCCTGAAATTTCATTTCCAGCATGCAGAGGATTCCCTTTGCCACTCCAGGCCCTCCCAGAAGCAGATGAGATTTCAGCCACACTCCTCCAGCACTTGGTGCCCTCTCCCTGCTCCCTCCCAGGAACAGGCTGATGTTTCACTTAGCTTTTCTCCTCCTTTACTGGGAAAAATCCCCTGCTCAGGCCTCACTTTTGGACAATCCTGGGATCTGGCATCCCCCAGGAGGGGCTGATCTGGCTGTGTCAGAGCTCAGATCACCCCAGTGTCTCCTGTGGGAGTCCCAGATCTTGGGAACAAACCTGGGGAACACTGTCCCTGTTCCTCCCCACATGCTCCAGCTGAACATCCCTGTTCTTCCCAACCACTTTGACTGACCACTGTCACCCAAAAAACCACCACTTCTTGGGAGCCCCAGCCTCAGGCTGTGTCAGGATCCCAGAACTGTGGTTTATCTGCGTCCATATCCCATTAAAGTGTGGATTTCAGTGTCCATACTCCAGGAGAAGAGCTTTAGGCACCTCAGCAGGACCAGCACCACCCCGTGCAGCCAATCCCTGCCTGTGGATCCGTTCCCTCTCACTCCAACCCCCTCACAAAGCTGCTCAGCAAAAATTCCCAGAGTGGCTCATATGTTTTTAAAATACTTCCCAGTCCATGAGCAGCCACGCTCAGTGAAAATTGTATTTTCAGGATTTAAAAAGCAGCTTCTCTGAGAGTTTTCCAGCTTATAACCACCCCCAAGGAAGTTTTTAACATTCCAGTAAATAAGGGACTAAAGAAGAACTCTTGATTAAGCAGAAGAAAACTTGAACTGTTTTAAATCCACAAAACCCGAATATTTTTTTTAATCCTTGAGAGTGCACTAATGGGCTTAGCGATCTGTTAATGATTTTACTTTTATGCCATTTTCTTAGGACCACACGTTTATTTTCCACAGGTATCAAAGTGCCAAGGAAACCTAAAATCTGCTCAGGAGGTACTTTGTGTTCACTTCTGGCTACGAGGGACCAGCACTTGAACAAGTCTGGAGTGTTTGCAGCCTCTTCAGTGTTTCAAAACCACCTCGGAGTCCTCAGCACTGCACAGGAGGAGGTTCTTGCCCTGAAATCTGACGGGGTTTGATTTCTTTTTCAGGACAATTCAGATGTCAACACTGCCCTGGTGGAAGCCTCTGCTGCCTGTTGCATTCAGCAACAAATGTTTTGTGCCAAAATACAAAATCTATCCCTCCACAAATACCTGGGCAATGTTTTATTCCTGGGCACCTCCCCACACATGCAGCGTTTGCTGCCTCCCAGCTGAGTGTCCTAAGCCACAGAACAACCCATGAATCTCACAGGATTCTTGTAAAGGCTTTTAAACCCTGCATTGTGGGCTGTTTATGGCACAGTTGCATTTGCTTTAGAGATTTGTTTTAATGCTGTTGGTGTTATTTAGAGAGATATTAAATTCAAACAGCTTTATGGTTGCTAATAAACATCTATTACCATTACAGACATTCTGATATAAAAGCCTCATACAGGTGCTTTCTCTCAACTATGCAGATTTGATTGATTAGGCCACAGTAGTTTATTTTACACTTCAGTGGTCACTAAATCTATCATTAAGATTAAAAATTGCAGTTTGTGCAGTCTGGGAATAACTACACATTTAAGCTGGAAAATAAAAGTCACTTTACCAAAATTCAGGGGGAAGGGGAGGAGGGTGGGGGGGAACACAACACAGAGCGGCTTAAAAGACAAACAGTTTTGTAACACCTTTTTCAGTTCTTCAGAAAATGAATTTCATGGAATCTCAGAGTGCTTTGGGTTGGAAAGGACCTTTAAGATAAATTTGTTCAATTTTGTCCCTGCCATGGGCAGGGACACCTTCCACTATCCCAGGCTGCTCCAAGCCCTGTCCAACCTGGCCTTGGACGCTTCCAGGGATCCAGGGGCAGCCACAGCTGCTCTGGGCACCCTGTGCCAGGGCCTCCCCACCCTCACAGGGAAGGATTTTTTCCATATTTCCATATATCCACCCTGAACTTCCCCTCTGTGAGTATGAAACCATTCCCCCTTGTCCTGTCACTCCAGGCCCTTGTAAAAACTCCATCTCCATCTTTCTTGTTGGCTCCTTCAGGAACTGCAAGGCCACATTTGGGTCACCCTGAACCTTCTCTTGGCCGTGCTGAGCATTCCCAGCTGGTGGGAGATGCTCTCCAGCCTCCCTGCAAACACACCCTTTGGAAAGTCCTGGGCTGCAAAGCTGGGATGAAGATGATTCTGCTCCATCCCTGTTTTGGACAGCACCATGCCCCAAAGGGGGATTTAAACCCCAACCAAAGGATGCTCCAATAAAACCTGCAGCTGGATGCCAGTTACATTTTCATACTTATGCCAGATTATTTTCTGATGTGTAAACCACAAGACATACATACAATTGCAAGGCTTCCATCTCAGAGGTATGTTAGTGTCTGGCTCTATACTCTAAAAACACTCAATTAAAAAAAAAACCAAACAACAAAACAGACCCTACAAATTGTTTTGGATAAATGGAAATTTTATAACTTTTTTCAACTGCAGTTTAGACAAAATTGTATTTCAGTTTTGTGAGGATCTTAGGTAGAGCATATTGAATACAATTCAGTGAGCAATTTCATGAATAACTTTTTTCAACTGCAGTTTAGACAAAATTGTATTTCAGTTTTGTGAGGATCTTAAGTAGAGCATATTGAATACAATTCAGGGAGAAATTTCATGAAAGCACATTGGGTTGGTCAAAGCAAAGTTTTCCTAAATTCCTTCTGTCTTTAGACTCCACAGATGCCCACACACCTTGGTGGCTGTCTGCCCACAACCACACCTTCACACCCTAAAAAGAGTTGGGCAATTCCCTGTCATTCTAGGACACAAAATAAAACGACCCGGACACTGGAATCTCCAAGATAAAAAGAAGAATTTCTGACTCCAACATCTATGGATTTCCAAAAGTGACAGTGGATTGGAGGGTGACAGTGCCACCTCTCCAATGACACTGGACAAATCAACAGTCCATCAAATTTCTTAAATAAAAGAATGCAAAACAAGTTATTTACATAAAATGCATGAGAAGTTCATTACAACAATGTAAACATCAGAAGGCTTAGAAGAACTTAGAAGAACAGGGCGACAACACCCCAACTAATTAAAGATCCAAACAAGGGCAAATATCCTGTTAGCCCCATGCCCTCGGGGCACAGCAAACCCCCCAGCATTCCCTGTGGAGCAGCCCCGTGGTGTTTTACCCCTCTGCCACGCTCCAGGAGGGACTTGGCCGACTCCAGGCGTGACATTTGCACTCGGGATGGCGCCTGCAGCGCGGTGTCATTTGTTACTGTCTCCTGCATGAGCTGCAGCACGGTGCCCACCAGCCCCTGGTCCATCCCCCCGTAGCTCCCTGGAAGCCCAGGCTGCCGAGCCGTGCTCCGACAGTGACCACCTGGGAGCAGCTTGATAAATGGCCAGTTTATAATGCTGTCATGCCAGCTTTGTCCTGGGGGAAATGTGTGTCTCTCTCAAAACAGCTTATTACCAACCTGTGGCTGGGGCCATGATCAATCACGCTGATCAGATATGGCAAACATGGTAACTGATATAAAGAAGATTTCTCGCTACACGGTTTGAGGTTAACGTGACAAATGATGGAGTGAGAAAGAATAACTTAGAGGGAAAAGCCAACCCATTAAAGGCTGAACTTAGAAGTGGTTTTGGGAAGCAGAGTTAACAACATGGCCTTGTGACATGAATTCCCTGCTCGTTGAGGTAGCCCTGAATACATTCCGTCACAAATTCCTTGTATAATTCCTTTTTTAAACATGCAATCTGATTGTAAAGGGAAATTTAACCCCCTTACACTCACCCAGTGCTCAGATGCGATGGGTTACAGTGCAGGAAATGCAAGATTCCAGGTGAAAAGCCCAGGGCAGAAATACACCACATCTTGCCAAAATCCCCAAATATTTTGAAGGGATTCTATTGCCAGCCAGAGCAGAGCTATCTGAGAATGATGCTCTTCCCAGAATTTAATCTATTTCCCTTCAAAATCACGGAGGAAGAACAGTGGAACCCTGGGCATGCATAACCCACCCGTGACAATTTCCTAAAACATCAACACATAAAACACACCCTGTAAAACAAGACCCAACGACATCTCCATTTGGTCCGTTTTACACTTCCAGGATTTCTCTGAATGCTCTGGGCATTAAAACCCTTAATTTTCCTGCTCACACAGTTCTGAGCCCAAATCTGGGAGTAACTGGGGGCCAAATCTGTTCCGTTATCCTTTTGGTCTGGAGCAGGGAGCATCCCTTCAGGATCAGCACACGGAGCTGCAGCTCTTGAAGACCCTCTGGCAAACATCTGATATTATTCACTTGACTGAGTTTGTGAAAACGAAGCCTTATTTGCTGGCAAAATTAATGAGAAAAGAGTCTTCAATGAGACAATAATTTATGGCTTCCACCCGACAGGGAAACTCATCTGACAATTCCTCACAGGAAAGGCAGATATTTTGGGGGGAAAGTGTGGATTTCTTTTCAGAAACGTGGCCTGTCATTTCAAAATCGGGTTCTTAGCTGGGTATTTTTTATGTTATGAAACCCTTCCAGAATTGATGAAGGTTGGAATAAATGGCCCTTTGTTCCCCTTCCCGTACCAGTGCATTTAATGACGGCGAAATAAAATTCTGCTCCGTGGCTGCCTGCCAGAGATCCGATGATACAACCAACTCACAACATATTTCAAATTTTGTGCTACACTGAAAATTGAGACGCATTCAGATAGCTTTGGGGCTGCACACATCCAGCATTATCTCCCGTTAGTGCACGGAAAAGTGAGAGCTGCAAATCGTATCCTTCTCCCCGAGACTCCCATCTCTAATCCGGCCGTAAACACCAACTCTGTGCCTTTCAAACGCTGCAAACTGCCACGAGAAAAGCCAGAAATGCATCAGACAATAAAAAGAGGGATAATGGCCACCAAACTCCACTCTTCTCCCCCCTCTTTTTTGAACAGATAGGTTTTAGACTCTATAATAATCACGCAGCTAAGATACAAGGTCTCTTGTTGGCAATAACCTACATGACATGACTTAGAAGGCAGGTGTTACTGTAATTAGCTATTGTTTGACTATCAAAAGTCAGAGCTGATTAAAGCCACTAAGTACAAGTGCACTATTTTATTTCAAAGAATATTATGAACTGCATGCTGGGACTCTTTCACTGCGGCCCTACCTTCCGGAGTCTGCTAAGAGCCCATGCCAGCAGTAATCAAAACTAAAATCTGCATAAACCTTCAGGGTTTTAATTCAAGCAGAGCCCTTTCATTAGAAATATGTTACTTTATGAAATCTGGTCGCCAGCAAGGGGAGAAAAATGTGACTTCTTAAGAAAAGTGAATGGCATCTCTTTAGTGATTAACCCAAGATTAATGGAGGCTCCTACTGCTCGGCCTAAGTCCATTTTATTGCTAATTCATTTAGGTACTATTTCAGATGTACTTGATGAAAGTCACCTGCTAAGAAGTCATGTTTTGGCAAGCAAGGATAGCCATTATGGTCAAATCCCAAATAGAATTTTTATTAAAGAAGCTTTGAAAAGTGTCTTGTATTAGTCTTTCACAGACATACCATTTAATGTGCTCAATTAGTTAAAAATTTGGGGCCCAAGTCACTAATCAAACATTCATAATGCTTTTTTAAAATATTTTTTTAGTCCACATGCATCTCTTAATGTCCCAGGTAGGATGAACACTGCACTGAACAGGGACATTTATATTCAGACAAAAGCAGCAGTGCTGAGACTCACCAAGAAGTGGGTGGGATTTGGGTAAGTGCTCGGTGGGATCCCTGAAATGTTGGCTTGGCAGAGCATCTCTTTGTTCCCTGGGATGCTGTGGGGAGCGGGGACTTATGCAAATCACATGTTCCTCAAACTGTACCTAATCATCCAGCTTTGGCTTGTGTGCACGTTTGGAGCGTGAGGTTTGATCCCTTAAGCACAAATCATTTCGGTTTTTGACTTTTCTGCAGCTTGTTCTTTCAATAAATCAGAGTTTAGGGGATTTTGTGATTCCAGAGCCCAGAACCCTGGCCCTGTGTGCACCCTGAGATCTTTTCTATCCACACAAAGCACCTTCATAGCCCATCCAAAGTTCCTCCCTATTTTGGGCAAGATTTTGCCTGATCTACAGGCAATTCCGTGAGCATGGAGATCCCTTTTGGGTGTTTGTACCCTTCCCAAGGCCAATTCCATGAGCATGGAGATCCCTGTTGGGTGTTTGTACCCTTCCCTGAGCAATCCATGATGATCCATCAGAGACTTTGATGCTCTGAGCTTTGCTTCCCTGCACTGAGCAGGGCAATCCTGACAGCCAGCTCAGGAACACTCACTCTGCAGAGATAAAAACCCTATTGCAGAGGTAGGTCTGGGCATCACAGAGCTTTGATTCTCTTTCAAAAATGGAAAAAACCACCCCAAAGATGGTGCAGGGGAAATGATCCCAGGTGAGCAAGATGCCTGGATGCTGCTGCTCTGCTCAGCCCCTCAGCTGCCAGGCACCAAAACCCTGCACTGGTGAATTATTGATAACACTGCTGATAACCACCACTCCTCTCAGTGCTCACACTGGTTTGGGTGCTCTTGTACAAAGCCAGAGCCTGAGAACCCCCCTCACAACCTGCTCTGCTTTGTACCTGCCAAGGATGAGACAGTTTTGGTGACAGAAAGAGGCAAATCAATCAAAAAATGTCTGCTTTGGGTGTTCTGGCTTGTTTGGAGCTCTCTCCACACTGGGGGTGATGATTGACTCTGTAACCCAACATCACACACGACTCAAACTCTGCTCTGAGAAGGGAAACAATCTGGTTCCTAAACTGATTTTTTAAAATTTGTTAATGACTGATCCAGTTTCTAAAATACTGACTGGAGCTGTCAGGATTGGTGAGAGCCACAAAACCAGGAGTGCACACGCGGGGTGCCCCAAAACAGTCCCTGGTGGGTGCCAACATCCCTGTCAAGGGGAGCAAAGTTTCCAACACTCCCGTGGCAAAATTCAGAATTACCAGGAGTGGCAATACATCCTGTGATGGAATTCTGCTCCTGGGAGACTCCACAAAACCCAGCCTGGACTTAAAGCCCGTGGCTGGGGGAATGTGGCACTAAAGGGTGTGATAACAAAGTTATCCTAATCTGTCCCTCTTGTGTGCTGGGGCACTCACACATGCAAATCTTGTCTTGTTCCACCGTGTTTGTTCACCTCCAGAGTCCTTCCCTGATTCAAATCTGTGTCTTACTATCCTATAATACCCTTGTCTAACAGTTCTTTTTAAATGCATGTGTTAATTATCTTGCCACCGCTGTAATTTCTCCCTGTAGTCCATTAATTAAGAGGTCACAATCTAAGAGCATGTTTACCCAATAAGCTTTCTTTTTTAATTATCCTAATTGCTTGGATACTGACAAAGACTCCATCCCTCCCCTTCCTCTGAGTGGATTAGAAAACGACATTTCAAAGCCCCACACAATGATGGGTCTGTAAAACACACATATATTTATATCTGTTTTTATAACTCCGTGATGTTCAAACATCAAAGGTCAACGAGCCACAAGGCGCTGCATTTGCATGGCTGTATAAAATGTAGAGACAAACTGCCCTCCATTAATTGATCCATTAGCCTGGAATGTTCTATTGGTCAGGAAAAATATAAGCAAAAATCTTCAGAATAGGAACGAGATGGTTGTTCACAGCTTGGTGTGTCCTGGAGACCACCAGAGCTTCCTATCTCTGCCTGCTCCTGCAGGGATGGCTGTGGATAAAAGCAGGCAGAAATAGAAATAAAGAAGGGAAAAAGCACTCAGCTTTCACTGCAGCAAAGATCAGTTTTATTCTCCCTGTTCCCAATGTTCCCTTCCCATGGGTCACATCTCGGCAAGCTGGTCCCACCGCCTTTTTTACTGACTTTGCAGAACTCAACAGACAAAATCTCTACCACTTAAAATTTTTTAAACCCTTCCTTTTGTCAAGTATTGAAAAGGGAAAAACAGCAATTTGAATTCCAGATAGGATTTTTAACACTATTAGCAGAAATCATGTCCAGAAAAATTACTACTGTGACAGAATGTGAAATGACATTTGATATGTCAAGTAAAGTGATTTTTTTGTTGTTGTTTTAATAAACCCAACGTCTCATTCAGACCAGTCATCTCAGGAACTATATAACAGAAGTATAATTACTTAGAAATTGCTTAGGTAAGCGTGATTGATGCATGGTAAATAGATGTTTCCAGCACTTATTGTTTCTTCCTGATGGATTAGGAAGAGTTGTTTAACAGTTCATTTGACCAGTCTCTCCTGGTGTTTCTCGAGTCTGGCTGTGCCAGTCAGCACCAGCAGTTCCTGGTAGTTTAAGTCTCTTTAATAAAGATTAAGATGTCAGAGGTCCTGCATTGCACAAAATCCCGATTTTATTAACTTCTCATTATCAGCTGAAATATGAAGTGCATTTCTTTTCATCTGGAGAGCAGCACTTTCTCAAGGGAAAGGATAGATACCTCAGACACATTTTGGGTGCTCTGGAGTGGGTTTGTCCCAACCTTGGCTGATGCTGGGGAGCATTTTCTCACCCAAGGGCATCCCATACGTGGATGTTCCTCCCCAGAAAATGTTTGGATACCATGTTTGTGGGCAGGTTACTGAGCTGGCAGCGAGGCTGAGCACTCACACTCCAGCACTTCAGTCAATCCAGCTTCCATGAAAGAGCAGAAAAAGTGCTGGGCAGGAAGACTGAAACCTCAAAAGCCAGGGCTCAGCCAACACTTCCTTCCTCACACCCAACAGAACTCGAGGAGCAACAGCAGCAAGACCACACAAAACTCCTTGAAAGAGATCCTAGAGGTGTCCAAAGTGCACCCTGAGCAGCAGGCAGATAAACTCTGATGCCATCGAAGTGAACTTAGGCAGAACCTGATAAAGTGAAACTGCAGCAGCCCCGTGCAGCTCCCGAATGTGTCACTGGGGAAAGGCTCCTGCTCAATCCCGTGTGTTTTCTCCCACCCCAAAACCCTGCAGGTCAGTGCTACACCAACAGATGCTGCAGCAGGATCGCGCTCCCAGCCACGCTCTCAAGGGATTTCTGAAAGCTGGCAAATTGATGTATTTTGCATATTTTAAAAGCGAGTCTTTGTGGAACTTCTCGTTTTGCAGGCTGCTGATTGCAGGGAGGGCAGAGCCGGCTCTGTGTGTGTTTGAACAGGCTGGCTCTTGCTGGGAAACTCTCCACGGAAAGAGTTAAGAGGGAAAAACAGTTGTTGTGGTGTAACCCCGGCCCTGCAGCCCGGGATCCCAGCCTCCCGGGAGGGTTAAGCTCTATTACTTCTGGTCCCTGACACTGCTAATGGCACTCTCTAACTAATTGCATTTCTATACCTCCACATACGGCCGGGCAACAAGTAAGCCCTTTAATCAAACAGCTTCATCTACTTCTAATTAATTCCATTTCTATGCCTTTTTAAGAGCACAGGAACATACAAAGATAGAGATGATGGAGCGCGTTCTGCGCGCGGCTGCCGGCAGCAGCTCCCCTCACGACGTGTCCCCACCTCACACCTTCCGTGCTGTGGAAACAGAACGACCCCCATGGCAGGGAGAAATGATGCATCTGACTTATCAGAAGGCTAATTAATCACTTTGTTATATTATTCTATATTATATTACATTATATTACTTTATATCTAAACTGAATCTGCCAAGTGCTCAACTGCACTGTCAGCCGACAATCCCAACACTCACACTTGGCCCTGACAGGCCAAGGAAACAAAACACCATCACTTTGGGTAAACGACCTCCATATTGCATTCTACTTTTGCACAAACACAGGCACAGCAAATAATAAGAATTGTTTTCCCTTTCTCTGAGCTTCAGAGAATGTGAAACCGAGAAATATTCTTGGGAAGAATTGTGCCTTGCTTTTGTCTGTGAAGAGAAATATGGCAACACCGTGCCCCACTTGCCTGGGCCCGCCTGGATTGGGTTTTTGACTTTTCTGCAGTTTGTTCTTTCAATAAATGAGAGTTTAGGGGATGTTTCACATTGTGATTCGAGAGCCCAGAACCCTGTGCACACTCTGAGATCTTTTGTACCTGCACAATCACCTCCACCAAAGCCATGAGTGGAATCATCTGTGATTCCCTCGGCGAGTTGTTTTGGTGTTTGCCACCGGGTTTAATCACTTTTTGTTCCATCAGAACCAGCACTGGCCTTGCCCTGCCGGCGCTGAGGGACGACTGTGGCATCAGCTGAGCAAACAGAGGGGGATGTTTGCACACCCAGACCCAACGCAAAGCCTTCAATCCAAGCTTTGAAGGAAATGCTGATTCCTCCCCGACAGTTACTTCTTTGATAAAACAGGTCGATGTAGCAGGAAAAAACAAATAAAAAAAACCCCCCCAAACCCCCAAAAAACTGAAACCAAAACAAACCAAAAAAACCAAAAACCAAACAAATAAAAAAATAAAAAACTCAGCTTCTGGCTCTTTAGGAAAGAGAACCACATCTGCCAGGAGCTGCCTGTTGCAAAGGTATGTATGTACAAAAGGCACGATAAGTGGGTGCTGAGCAGCGAGGAGTGGCAATTATCAGTTGCACATATCATTAGAGTCTCTCAGCTTTTCAATGGCACGGAGCTCCCCACGCCGTGTTTGCTGGGCCAGGTAAAAGGGGACTCTTAATACTGTGCAAATATGACTTACCGAAGGACTTTGCTTTCTCACCTATTCTCGGGCTTTTCAAATCAACATTATTAATTGGTGGCTTATCAGTAAGTGCTGTCTGGCAGTTAAAGGATGTTTCCACCCCGTGCAACGATACATAGAAACTCAGCAATGTCAGCAGCAAGGACAAAGAACTGCCATGTTGAAACAGAAAAATGCTTCGACACCTTCAATCCTCTTTATAAAAGCACTGAGCATTCCAGCATTCACTTGCAGCTGTTATTCCATGTTCTATCATCCTTGTTTTAACTTAATGCATTAATTTAGAACTCTGGCCTACAGTTACAACTATTAGGACTTCTACTTTCTTTCTTTCTTTCTTTCTTTCTTTCTTTCTTTCTTTCTTTCTTTCTTTCTTTCTTTCTCTTTCTTTCTCTTTCCTCTCTCTATCTCTCTTTCTTTCTTTATCTTTCTTTTTCTCTCTCTTTTTCTCTTCCTTCCTTTCTCTCTTCCTCCTCTTCCTTCCTTTCCTTCCATTTCCTCTGTTTTTCTGTTATCCAGGTAGGTACAACCACACGTTTTAGAATCTGGATCAACTGGTTTCCATGCTGGATAACTCAGCCACTTTCAGCCCCTCAGATCACCTTGCTCTGCCAGCTCTCCTGAGCACCAAATCCACTTGAAAACGGAGAAAAATGTTCGGCTGATAAGGAAAACCGAACACAAAGGGCACGACACTTCCCAGACACCATTAAAGGGAGGCAAAGAGAGCCTAAAACGAGAAGAAAAGCTTTCAGTGCCCCCAGCTCGCGTTTTCCCCGTGTGCTGGGGCCGCACACGTGCGGAATGAAAGGACACTCGGGCTCCTGCCTCCCTTTCTCACTGATGAACAAGATAAACCCACGAGCTCCATGAAAACCCGAGTGCTGGGAGGGAGCTGGGCAACCCCTCATTCTCATGCAGGATTGTGGAGATCCAGGCCGGCCTGGCAGGTATTTGTGTGAACCTCTCCAGAGCCTGCAGGGACAGGTATTTTATCTGCTCCCCAGAGAGTCTGCTCAGCTCTCAGCTATTCCAGGGGCTCGTTTTTCTCAGCATCCAACCCAAACCTTGCTCCTGGGCTGGTTCCTGCTGGTCCCATTCTGTGCATGCCACAGGTGAGTGACCAAAAAAGCAGAATACGAATTTCGGCAGCTTCTTTTACAGTATGACATTATCTTCAAAAATTTTTCCTGTACAAGCACAAAATCAGCTCAAATTCATTTATTTAAAGGACTTCTGTGCCACCACATTTTGCTGTTTTACAACAGCAAACCTGTGAAATGAGATGCTTAGCAGTTTTCTTCTTCTTCTTCTTCTTCTTCTTCTTCTTCTTCTTCTTCTTCTTCTTCTTCTTCTTCTTCATCGTCTTTGTATTTTTTTTCTTTTTTTTTTAAAGATGAGATGCTTAGCAGTTTTCTTCTTCTTCTTCTTCTTCTTCTTCATCGTCTTTGTCTTTTTTTTCTTTTTTTTTTTTTAAACGAAGTTGTTATTCATTGATATTTAAAAAAGAAAGCAAACAAATATTTGATGTGCTGTGTTAGCATGAAAAGGGGGAGCCCTGTACAAGCACAGAAAGCACAGGTGAGCTATTTTATGGGAGTGAAAACAACCTGGGGAGGAAATGGGGCTACTACAAAGGTAAATCCTGGCTGTGTAAATACAGAGAGAGAGGTTTGGTTGTCCTCAAATGGGAGAGAGAGGCACCAACCACGTGGCTTTGCAATTCAGTTTGACATCTTTAAGCATCACAGAAAAAGCACAAAAAGCACAAGACTGAGGGAAGAGCAGAGGTACAGGAGATCAGTGAGATCAGCAGTTTCTGTCCTACCCAAAAAGAGAGTCCAGCAGATTTTCTGACTGACACTAAATATTAATTTAACCACAGAGCTGAGAAATGTAGCTGGAAAAATCTCCTTTCCCTCTTTAAAACCTAAAATCTGAACATCATGCCAATCAATTTGTGGTTGTGCTTTGTGGAGACTCAATTAATGAAGATAAATTTTTTAAAAGTCCTTTTTCTTGAATTCTACTCCTCTGCAAGAAGCAAAACACACTCAAAGCCTTGTCCAGCTCTAAAGGATTTCTGAACTTCCAGAGAAAAAGCAAAATTCCATTAGTTTTTTTTCATCATTTATGTGCACAAGCTTCCAACACTTCCAGGCTTTCCCTGGCGTTACAAACAGAACAGAGAAAATGCAACAAGAAAATCTGTTCCTTGGGTATTTCCAGCCCAGTTACTCTGAGGAATTAGAAGAAATCTATGAAAGAAAACAATAAAAATAAAGTCATGTGCAAGGTTTTCATGGATGTTTTTCAGACCAAAGGGGTTCTGATGGATTTCAGAGATGCATCCAAACTTCACAGTGAGTTTCCAAACCAAACATGGCTGCAAACCCTCACATCCATCAGCTGCTCCTTTGCCAATCTTCCTATCATGGAGCAAAATGACCCTTTAAAATTGTCCCAGAATATTCTGCTTTCATGGCTGTTTTGCTCTGTACCACTTTGAAGTCACCAGAACAAAAATATTCATATTTCCAATGGTTAAAGCCTTGTTCTGGGCAGTAATGTGGATATACACCAGGATTAAATAGTAAATCTCATTTTTCCGACTTCATTGCTCTGAGAAAATCATGCTATCAGCATAATAATAATTAAAATGTCCACGACTAACCATTATGGCTTCTTTCTTGGAATCAAATACTTTAAAAATGGATCATTAGGTGGTGTGAACAGCAGCTGAACATGAAGTGTTTTGCATAAACCCAACTCAGCTCCTGGATGAGGATGGGATTTTCTGGATGGTTGAATTTATATTTATATTTATATTTATATTTATATTTATATTTATATTTATATTTATATTTATTCTAAATAACTATCTATATCTATACTATTGATATCTATATCTATATCTCTGAAATAGCAATGCCTTGGAAAAATAAACATTTTTTAAATCCCACATTTCCTACTCCAGGAATGCCCAGTTTGTACCTGGGTTTAGCAGGGGATGCTCTGGGGTTTGCAGGAAAGAGCAAAGGAGCACATGGTGAGCAGCAGAGCTGGAATGGAGGGTGGGACACTCTCCCAATCCCAAGTTTTTCTTGGCAAAAGGTCTGGCAAATCCAAACTGCCAGGAATAAATTGCTGTTGGAACTCGAGGACATGTTGGAGTCATCAGCAGACACAAAGCCTGAGAGGAAGGATTTCACTCAGGGACAGCACAACCTCCTTAGGAAAAATTGCACATCCTCCCTGCTTGGCATTGCAGGAAAGCAGGGAAATAACCTGTGGCATTCACATTCTCTGAAAAATCCCTTTGCCCTGGATTTTCCTCCTGGGAAGCTGAGAAGCCTCAGGGAAAAGAAAAACAATTCTTATCTCATTTGCTTCTCCTGTGTTGTGCTCATGTGGAATGTGTTTGGAGATTGTTCACCCACAGGTGATTGTTTCATTGCATTCTGGTGTGAATTATTTTGACTCATTGGCCAGTCGGGGCCAAGCTGTGTCGAGGCTCTGGAAAGAGTCACGAGTTTTCATTATTATCTTTTTAGCCTTCTGTAAGTATCCTTTCTGTATTCTTTAGTATAGTATTCTTTAATATAATACAGTATTACAAAGTAATAAATTAGCCTTCTGAGAACATGGAGTCTGATTCATCATTCCTCCCTGCCATGAGGATCCCTGCAAATACAATAAAAACCCTCCAGGATTCCTCTGCTCCCAACAGGAATTGAGAGGAAGAAGAGACAGCCAGGCAGAAAAAAGGGATGAGGTCAGAGTAAGGAGCATCCCAAGCCCAGACAGAGCTCAGCGTCCAGCTGAGGGTGTTTCCCTGGGGTGGATTTACAAGGCAACCCCAGCCCCAGCACAGACATTTTCCAGGATTCACCTATTTTAAGATTCCCATGACATGTAAAATGATTAATCTCCATTTCATGGCAGCAGGAGCTGAGCAAGAGACTGCTTGAATTGGCCAAGATAACCAGGAGAAAAGTCCAGCTCATTTCTCGGCAGCGCTGCAGAAAGAGGGAAAAACTGAAGCAGGTATTAAGGGAAGAGATGAACAATGAAAGTGAAGACTTTCCTGGTTTTACATATAAATTTTAGTAAGTGGAAGGGCAAACATTGAAAAAATTAAAATTTCTCTTGACTCATTTTTAAATTGAATATTTCAGGAAAGAAGAATTCAATACTGTCCTAAAAACTACCTTGAGGCAGCAGCACTGATACAAATTTCCAGAATTTTCCCAGGCCTTCTGTGAGGAAGAACCAACATCCTGGGGCAGAGGAGCTGAAGCTAAAGACTGAAATTCCAGTGGAAACTCAAAGAAGCAATTCCTTTAGGAGTTGCAATTTATTCTTCTGGAACAGAAGAAATTATTGCACCAAGCAGGGGCTAAGATGTCCGGACAGCAGCAGTGCAGAACTATCTCTGCAGCAGTTATTAATGAGCTGGAAAAATGCTGGGTAGCAAATTCACCTCCCCTCCCCAAGGCCAGAATTCATGGCAACAAATCCCTAAAATAATCAGCTAACTCCAGAAGATTAGGAGAGGGGATGCCTCCAGATGACAGAAGATTTCTTAATTTCAGTTACTTATAAGGTCACATTAAGCAGGAGGAAAATTTCCTCTGAAGTTTACAAATTAGTTTCTAATCTATTCCACAGCTTTTGGTATTTCTGGTCTATATTCTGTGTTACAGTCTAAAATAAGGAGGGCAAAAAAGTAATAAAAGAATGAATTGCTTGGGTTAGCCAAGAAAGGATTTAAGCACTTAATTTAGACTCCTTCTGCTGCTATTATTATTATTATGTATATTTTTATATATATTTATATACATGTTTACAGAGCTGAAATTTCCAGAGGGAAAGCACTACTGAACATCACAGAGGAGCTGACTTCTGGTGATTACTTCTCTTTATTTTTCTCCCCAAACTGTCCTGTGAAAAATAAACTTGGTTGGCTTGTTTTATTTTTTCCCAGAACATGCATTTTAACATCTCATAGAAACATTGTAGAATCTAAAATCAAAATATATCAATATATGTTGTTGTCCCTGTGGGACAACAGTCCCACCTTTGCTGCTCTGCAGAACCTTGATTTATTTCTAGGAAAAAAATATGAAAAAAAAAACAAAATAAAAAATATATTTTGTTTTGTTATGTTATGTATATTTCTATTTAATTATTGTTCACTGGCACCCAGTTCTCTGCGTTCTGGCTTTCATTTTTACAGCAGCACCATCAGTGCTGGACCCAACTTCAAGTCCCCCTGGTGTTTCTCACCCTCCCCCTCCCCTTTCCTCCCTCCCCAGCTGCTGTCCAGCTTTTCCTGCTTATCCAGGGAGCTCCAAGAGGCTCCTGCCTGACCCAAATTCTCCTTCCAATGGGATCAACCCAGCCCTGCAACCCCTCAGCATCCCAGAGCACCTCATGGAACCATCAACCTCCTCTAAGACATGGAACCACACACTAAAACCCAATTCCAGGCTCCCCAATGGCACAGGAGCCTGTCCTGGGAGAGATCCCAGCTGCCACACTGAGGAATATTCCCTGTTCCGGGGAAAAACCTGGAGCTGGCCCAGGGCAGCCCCGTCCCCTGCTGCTGCATCAGCTCCCAGCCCACCCCAGAGGTGGTTCTGCATCCAGAGCTGACTCCAGGAGCTGATTCCAGCAAAACCCTGGTGCCACACTCAGCTCAGCATCCCAGCAGGAACTGCAGAGCAGAGGGAGGGGAGGGGGCTCTGTGTGTGTGTTACCTTCCAAGTTACCACACAGCCCCCAAATCCCACAGGCTATCATTCCAAAATTTGTGATGTTTTGTCTACTCTGGTGATTTAAGGTTTGTCAGAAAATGTCAGAAAGGCCACGGGGCCAAGGGCTTCCTGATGACTGAGGATTTTCTTTCACATGACCTTCCTGAAGTTGATTTTGGGCTCCAGACAGTGCTGCCTTCAGCTCTGACAGGGGCCGGCTGGCAGCAGATTCATGGGGATCTCTGGGGCATTCTGGCATTTTCAAACTGAGCCGGGGCTGTAAGGCCTCCTAATCATCCAGAATATTGTTTCACTGGCGGGCTGGAAATGCCAGCCCCTCACTTTGGATAGCAGGGAAAAGGAGCCTGGGCTCCTGATGCAAACAATTAAAAACACATCAGATGTGAGTGGATAAGCAGCAATGCTGGGTATTGGCATTTCATGTGTGATAGTGCACGTGGCTTTTAACAGGGGAGCACTGAAATGAATTTTATAAACACAGAGGGAAAAGGAGGATCGGGAGAGAAGTGTTAAAACATTAATTTGTGATCAAACTCTTAATTTGTTTCAAAATCTTAAATTGTGTTGAAACTCTTCGTTTGTGTTGAAACTGTTAATTTGTGTTCAAACTGTTAAATGTGTGAGCATTCCCACAAACCCCAAGCAAAGGGAGCAGGGACCAGCACATGAGGGTTTCAGATTATTTAGGAAACTCTTGGTTATAAAAAAGTTTAGGAATCTTGAATTTGCATGTGTTATTAGCATAACTATTACTCAGTCAGAACGTCTTAATGAGTCTCCTTTGTGCCCTGATCACAGAACCATGGAATGGTTTGGGTTGGACCTTAAAGGTCACCTCATTCTACCCCATTCCATGGCCAGGGACACCTTCCACTGTCCCAGGGAGCTCCAATGTCCATCCAGCCTGGCCTTGGACACTTCCAGGGATCCAGGGGCAGCCACAGCTTCTCTGGGCACCCTGTGCCAGGCCATCCCCACCCTCACAGGGAAGGATTCTAAATCATTTATTCTGCCAAGGCAGCAGCCACCTGTCTCCTGACCTCCACAGAAATGCAGTTTCTAACTCAAACCCAGCCCAAAGTCTGTGTTGGGCTGGATTTTGAGTTAGAAACTGGGTTTGAGTTAGAATCCCATCTGTGCTTGGGATGCATCAAGACAACCAGGTGACCTCTCCTAAACCTGCCTGGAGTTCAGGGACACTTTTATCTGAGGGAATGCTGCTCACTGCAGGCATGTGTCACCTGAGCTATGCATGGGAGCAGCTCAGCAGCACGGTTTGGACATCTCCTGAGCCCCAGCAATGCAGGGGAATCAAACACAGGTTATAAATCAGTGCTGGGGAACAGCTCGACATCGCAGCTCTGGGGTTTGCACTGGATGGAGGAGGAGAAGAACCAGCTTAACTCACAAAAAGATCTTATTTAGAACTGCGTGAGGAGCTCACACCATACCCAAAATCCACATTATTTGCCAGGGAGAAATAGGAAATTGCCATTAACCACTTCATAGCCTGCAGGTGTAGAGCCTGGGCCAGCCCCTGCTCTGCCCTGCGTGTGCCTGGGGCTGCCTCAGCCTTCTGCAGATATGGAGAGAGCAAACTTAACCACTGCCAGTCCTCTTAACTTGGCCTGATTTATGGGCTCAAAACCCCCCGAGATCTCTTCACGGAGCCATTTCTCATACCCACACTCACTGAACAACCCAGCCCAAACATCTGTATCACAGAAATTCAACATACAATGTTATTCCTGCGAAATAATTTAACCATCACTTTCTTTGCCGACTTTTCCGTGCCAGCCTTACACCTTTTTTTTTTTTTACTTTACATGCTTCATTTCAGCAAAATCAAGGATGCAAACTTCTTAGAAGTACTTAGTTTCCATGGAAACCTAAGCTGACCGCAACATTATTGTTCTCAAGAGGGAACTGACTTTACTATATGTTCATTCACTGAATTAATGGACTCCTGGTTCTTTTATTAGCAGCTCTCTAACAATAGAAAGAGAGAAATGTTATAAAAAAGACTCTCAGACAACTGTCCACTCTTTTGTCCAGGGCTTATTGGAATGACGCAAGTCTATTCAGGAAAAGATTATAAAAATCAACTCAAAGCTGCCTGTGTTTGTGGCTGCTAAATATACCTTTATTTCATAAAGATACAACCTATAAAACAAGCAAATTAAAGCTCTTTTTTAAAGTAGTAACTGTGAAGCAGCAGCCCTGGAGAAATGGGGCTTTAGCTCCCAAATCTGGGATTGTTGCCCCCTCCCACGGGGTTGTGGAGCATCTTTGACCCCCAATTCTGTGTCAGCTCTCAGCCAGGATGAGGACTGTGCACAAATTGGAGGGGGGTGATTCTTCAATACACAGAAAAGTGAAGAAAACTCACTGAAATCTGTGGGAAATCCTCACCGAGAGTTTGAGAACACCTTCTACAAGCTGGGGATAATATGACAATATATCCCTGTTAAGTGCAGAAATGCAATTTGTGCTGCAAAGGGAGCAACTCAGAGCAGGCCAGGTTCAAATCTGCAATTTGAGAAATTGCAAATCCGAGTTCAAATCTGCAATTTGAAACATTTCAAATCTGAGTTCAAATCTGCTATTTAAAAAATTGCAAATCCAGGTTCAAATCTGCAATTTGAAACATTTCAAATCCGAGTTCAAATCTGCAATTTGCTCGCACAAGGCTCAGCCCTGGGGCGTTTGTCCTGCCCAGTAATTGCTGCACAAAAGACAGTGAGCAGCTCCCTTGCTCTTCCCTAACTGCCTTCCTGAGTGCTTATTGAAGTCTGATTTCTTACTCCTCTGGGTCATCATTCATCAGCCCCCCAGATCCCACCGGGAGAGCCCGGCCAGACCTCTCCACATCCCTCCTTGCCAGAGGCCATTCCTGGCGGCCCCGTGATATAGAAAATGTCTTCACAGCGACCCGGCGGGACGGGCCGCGGCCATAATACCCAAATAATCATTTGGCAAATTATCATAATTATCAATCAATCATCCCCGTGTGAACAATGTGCTGCTGAAGTATCAGATGGTTCCTGTGACCTGTAGCATTTTGGATATAATAATAAACCCGGGGAGATTTATGGCCCCATCCCGCTCTTCGCATCTGCAGCGGCAAAACGCTCATTGGGTTTTGCTTTTGCTTTAGAGCTCAAAGCTTTCCTTGTACCTGCGTTTCTTGTTTGCTACTTGATGCTTTTTATAAAGGCCAAAATTTCTGGTCACACCCTGAAATATTACACCCAGTTTTCTAAAATTCACTCTATTTTTAAAAATAAATCTGTGTGATTTGTGAGCGCAGAATAACCGTGCTGCTTAAATTGCTTTTACTCCACAGCCTCATCAGCATTATATTTACAGCTTCTAATATTTGGCAATGTAGGAATGAGGCCAGCTAGAGGAGGGGGGGAAAATTGGTTTTGTCTTCAGTTTTTGTTGTGTTTTGCACAATACCAGATTGAATCCAACCCTTTTGAAGCCGATAGCATCTCCCGCTCCCCGTGCAGCACATTCTTGTTAATGGATAAATTCAAGCTCTCCAGAAAGTCAAAGAATAAATTTAAAGCCTTTTGCCAAATGCCTATCCTATTGGATTTTGATAAGACGGCTATTGAGCTTTAATAATGTCTTCTATCCTTTTTCAGCTGGCCCTTAACATGTCTCTTTATTTGTCCCTAAAGCCTCTTCAGCGATGCCTTTTTATTACAAGTCTCTCAGCTTGCTCTCAGGGGAGACAGGGTCGACAAGAGTGATAGATAGATAACTCTATAGATTATCTCCCACAGATGTTTTCTCTCCAGTAGCCCCTCAGGCTATTCCCTCTAAGTAAACAGAAACTAAATAGAGAGTCTACTGAAGAGAGAAGTCCCTGAGGTCCCTTGTCACCACGGTCAGAAAAACAGCCCAGCCTGGGGAGGCTGGCTGGGAGCTCTGCACACACAGAGAATCCTTCCCCAGCATTCTGGAACCCTCATCCAAAGTGACCCTTGGAGGGGGGGGAAATGCGTCGACTTGGGGGAAAAAAAAAGGTGGTGTGTAATGGGCACAGGCTTTGCTTCCTGCTGGAGGAAGTGGAAATCTTTCAGCTCAAAGTTGAAGCAAAATGACAACGGGGACGGTGACAATGACAACAAGGTGTTTGCTCAGTTTATTAAATGCTTGGAAAATTCAGAGAGAGGGGACACTGAACTGCTTTCTAAGCAAAATAAACAGAGTGCAGGGAAATGGGCTGGGAAAAAGACATTTGGGAGCAGGGGACAAAAAACACCCCAGGTATTACTCATATTTTCATCTCTGAGTGTCCTCATTCAGGTCGCTAAAATAACTAAAATAAGTGATTTTCCTGGTTTAATATTGCTTCCAGCACTGATTATTTAAAATTAAAAAAACAAGATGAGGAGCTCGTGTGTATTTGTCAAAGTTAAACTAAATATCAGCTAGCAAAGGTGATACAAGGAAAGCTCGTTAGGTGTACACAACATTTCAATCCATGGAGCAGCACAGATATAAAAAATGATCCTGGATATGGGTCCTTCAATGACATTGAATTAGTCCTGTCAGACAATCACTAACAAAGAAATCAGCTTTGTGGTGTTAGTGGTCCCAGCAGAAATAACAGTAACATGAACTGAAAAATACTGGGTACGGTGAGAAATACTTATTCTATGTGCTCCAAGCCAAAAAACCCCCTGTTTTATTCTACTACAAAACAGGCTCTGCTGTGCTGCAGACTTTCTCCTGCCTTTCATTTCATTAAAGTTATGTAAAAGAGTAGTTTTTTCCTGGGAGCTTAAGAGCAGAGATAGTTCTGGGGCCAGTTTTAAGCAGAGGTTGCTTCATGCATCTCCCTACACCTCTCACTGCCATCACCTTCCCTTCCCTACTTTTTCCTGGTTTTACAGGTTTTTCTCTGCATTTTGGAGGGTTTTTTTCTCTTTCTAGTCCTTATTAGTGCCCAATTCTGAACCTGTGATGCAGCAGTCAAAAGAGCCACTGAAATTATGGTCTCTGCAGCTTCGATTTCCTCCCCTCCCAGTTTAAATCAGGCCACCCACTCCAGTTACATTTGTCTTCAGTCACCTTCTCGCCACCAACTCATCTCTGAAGGAATAGGAATAAATTGAAGTCAAATCTCAACCATTGTGTCTTCAGGGATATGACAACTGAATGATTTAGAGAGGCTGGAAAAGGAAATCTGCTCCCGAGAGGGTTTTGTGCCACTGGAGCCAAATGCCAGAGTGCTACTTCCAAACAATTGAGAGATCCTACAAAAATTGTCCGGAGTGATTTCTCATTCTTTAGTTTTCATTTTCTCCTGACTGAAAAGCTGTCTCACAGTAGTCTTTTCACAAGCCATAAAGTTTAGACTTGAACTCTTTACCTTACTGCTCTGACCTCCTTTACCCCAGCTGTAAAACCCTACTGCCCATCCTTCAATAAATTTATCACCTCATAAACTCCCACTAGTGCTTCTCTACAATGCATTTAAAAGACACAAGTAGAAGGCCAGGCCTTCCCCCCTTGTCAAATATCACAATTGTCCAGTTTTATACCTGCTGCACAGGGAAATATTTAAGGACATGGCATTTTTCAAAGACCTGCAGTTTTTGTAACAATCCCCCTTGAAATAAAAGCACAAAGTTTAAATACAAATCCATGGACTGAACATATAAAACTGCCAGTTTTGTGTTTCCCTGTTTCACACAACTCCTGCTCTCTTTGGGGTACTGCAGGTCCTGGAGGTGGGGATGGAGAATTCATTTGTGATATTGTAATTAAAGACTGAGTAAGAATTAGCCGAGCCATGGAGAATTCCCTCCATCCTTGTGGGGATAATGAGAACTTGCCACCTTGTCACCACGTCTGTCCAGACAAAAGGATCCCACAGAGGCAGGGACAGACACCCCATGAGTTATGGAGGTGCCCAAGGTAAAAAGTTCAGCCCTGTTGCCACAGGTCCCTGGCGAGGTCACGGCATGCTCAAAGGATGTTTCCTCTTGGAAATAAAACCTGATTTTTTATTTTTTAATGTGGTGAGAATAGAACAGGCCATACTGGACATGTGTCTAAATCCCCTTTCCCAGCCTGGCTCTGGAGCCTGGCAAGGATTGTGTTTCACTCTGGCAGAGGAAAGCAAGGGATTCCTTTCAGTTTCAAGAGTGGAGGAGCAGCATGGCCTGAAGGATGAGCAGCAATGTGGCAAGGGCTAGCCTCAGAGATTTCCCACTCCCAAAACCCTCACAAACAGGCCTGTGAACATCCTTTACAAGACAACTGCACATAAAAGGAGTCACAACCAGCTCCTCATTTCAGAGAGGACACACAAGCTGCAGCCATTGAGAAGCTCTAATCAAACCCGACTTGTAAAGCCTTAATCAGCAAAGCTGTTAACCAACAGATCCACATGGAACAAAACCTCATTTCAGTGCCTCTGAGGGCAACCCCAACCCAAACAGCAGCCTGGCTACCCAAACATGTCATGCTGAGGCTGCCTCCCAGCTCCAGTGGAGACATTTGTGCAGCTGGGCTGAGTGTGGAACACATTTTCTTTGGTCACTGCTCCAGTTGGAGCCCCACAATGTGATGAAAAGCACCACTAATGCATCACACGGGCTGAATTTTATTCTTTCACAGACCTATTCCTTCTCCCTTGGACTTCACATAAGCCACATTTGATGCTGAAGTGACCTCCAAAAATTTAGCACTTTTAACAAAGGACCAACATTTTCTTTTACTGGAAAAGAGGTAAATGAGGTTTCTCACTTTGGCCCGGCAGCTGTTTGTGTTGTAGCTGAATCAAGGAACACCTCAAACTATTATTTTCTCTTTCATAATGACTGGAATCACAAAAAGACAGAAAAATATGCCAACAGAACCACAACACTTAATCCAAAAAAACAACAGCAAACACTGGAAAACTTTTACGACGTTGTTGCCATCAACTCCTTGGTCCAAAAGGGAGGGAAAAGTGGCCAGGTGCATTTCCAAGCCAGCGAATAAAACAACTCCCAAAAGATTGAGCCATGTCCTACCTTTTTAATATTGCCCTCTTGGGAGGTCACCTCGGGATCAGTCAGTATTTGCTAAGGAAAAAACAGAATAGAAACAAAATTCAGTTGTGTTGCAACTGAAATGCTGTAAAATAACAGAGATTCATATTGCTGTTGTTATGATGATGATGAGGAGAATTAATAAATATTATATTATTGATAATAATGGCCAAAACTCACAACTACACCCAGGTGTTTGGGGAAGTTTAATGGAGGGTTTTCAGCACAAGTGTAATTTAGATTTTTATATATATATATATAAAACAGCAAGCAAAAAACAAGCAAAAACAACAACAACAACAACAACAAAAAAACAAAACCAAAAACAAGAAGAGAAACATTTTTATTTATTTATTTTACATATTTTTGTTTTGTTGTATACATCCTTGGGAAAGTAAACTGTCTGTGGCACACTGATTAGTGGAATGGGACCACAATTTTTGTCTATTGACTTAAGGAGCTCATCCTGCTGAGTATACTGAATATAACAGTGCAGTGATAATATTTGCATAGTTGAATTATGTGTATTTTAGAAAAAATATTATATATATATATATATATTTAAGGTTTTCTGTCAGTTCTGTGAATTATTCCCTTAGGTTGGGCAGACAAGGATGGGTGTGGGCGCCAAGGGAACAGGTACCCACAGGATTTCCAGGATTGAGTCCCTCTGGAGCAGATCGCGGGATGCTCCGGCCCCCCCCAGGGCTCTTTAATTCCCCCTCCAGCCGAGGTGTGGTGGAACAAGTCATTAAATCGCTGCTGTGCTCCACCTCAGATTAGCTCCAGGTCAGCAGGCATTCGGGGAGGTCAAGTACCTCAAGCCTGGATCCCCCTCCAGGATAAACACACTGGGAACAGACCCGATCCAGTGGCCCCGCTGGGAATTCCAGCAGCTCCCGGGGCTCTGTGGGGATCTGGGGTGGCTGAGGTCAGACAGGCACCCAAGGACAGGGGTAATCGGGGTGCTCAGGGCTCCCAGAGATGGGGAAGGTGATTCGGCTGCCAAAGAGCAGGAAAAACGTCCAAGAGGAGAGATGAATGTGGAAGGAAATGCAGGTTAAAATGAGGAAGGGGAGTTTGGGGAAGTTCAGGGAAGGGAAGTTCAGGGAAGTTCAGGGAAACTCAATGAAGTTCAAGGAAGAGAAGTCAGGGAAGTTCAGGGAAAAAAAGTTCATGGAAGTACAGGGAAGAGAAGTTCAGGGATGTTTAGGGATGAGAGGAGAGGAGTGGAGAGGAGAGGAGAGGAGAGGAGAGGAGAGGAGAGGAGAGGAGAGGAGAGGAGAGGCTCCATTGCATTTTAGCAGCTGAGAGTTGGCACAAAGCTCCGGGCTCCCTTTGGCCATGCCCAGGTGAGATCGACTGATTTACAAATTTCCAACCCGTTGCCAAATCTCCAGCTCAGCTGCACTAACAAGGGGCTGTTTTTCCATGGGAAGAACCCCAAACCATTCCATGCTTTACACCAGCTCTAATGGACGTTGAAACTGCGGTTTCCAAAGTAGCTGAGAGCAAATAGGATCAAGAGGCAAATCCAGAGCCATAAAATTCTGTGTTCCTACCCTGGAACACCCCGTGAATGACTGGAGTTAAAAATCCATCCTGCCTGTCCTAGATGTCACCAAGCTTCCAGGGTATGCTGATTGCTCACCAGCAACTAGCAATCCCCAAAAACTTTGGAGAATTAGGCCATCAAACTTTCAGATCTGAAACAGAAATGCAAAACTACTCCAAAACATCCACGGGAATGAAGCTGCCTCCAAATGAAGATACTTCCCTGTAATTATTATTGCAAAAAGCTTTTGGGTACAATCAGAGAAGTGTGTGCAGCCAGAGTGTGTAATCCACTCGTCCAGCAGCACCATAAACGTGGAGGGGAAAGAAAACTCCAATGAAGTGCAAATTGGGCTGTGGTGGAGCCCTGTATAAACAGGCTTAAGAGTCAGGAATTCCTGAGTCGGAATGGAGATGCCAACACAAGCTTCCTTTTGTTGGTTTGGACAGAGCTGAGCTCAAGGGGCAAGTTCCTCCTGTGAAACATTTTTTTTTTTTCAATTCATAGCAGATCCTGAATTTCAAAGTTCTTAGAGAACAAAATTTCGTTGAAAATATTTCATCCACATTCAAAAATGGTGATTTTGCAGAAAATCCTCTGTAGGATCTTGCTTGTTTGGAATATTGGGAAATGGCTGGGTTTTGATATTTGGTGAAATCCTTTTTGAGTTCCCATCAATTACAGAACTTTTGGGGGAAGAACCCCTCAGTATCACAAAGAATTTTAATTTTTGATGGAACCATCTCCACACTCAAACTATCAGAACATGGACAATTAGTGGTGAACATGCTGGTGGTGCTGCACTGCAGTGATGATCGTAAAGATCTTTTCCAACTTTAACAATTCTGTGATTCTATGGGTGAAAATGCATTTTAGCAGTAGTGTGAGAGCAGGTTTACATTAAATATTTCATCCTTTCTTTACACCTGATTAAAAAAAAATGTCCAAGGTGTTGTTGTGGGCCGAGCTCTACCACAGACCATCTACGTTGGCTTGGACACATCCCAATGTCCTGAATGTCCCATTTTCCCACTCCACCTGAGCAGGTTGGCAGCTTGGAATGGTGTTGGCACCATTCTTGTAGGGTGTCTGTGGAGGAAAAGAGACCAGAATTCCAAAGTTTCCTTTCCCCAGCCACTGCCAGGGCTCCGAATGAGCCTTCAGAAACCTTCCTGGGAGCTGGAGGGAATCTCAGAATTGTCCTGCTGCATTCCCAGTGTGGAATAAACACTGTCTGACAACACCTGTGTGCCCAGACAGCAACCCAACAGCCACACCAATCCCTGGGGCAGAGCCCATCCCGGGATTCCACCATCCATGGCACATGGGAAGGGGGTGATGCAACACCAGCATGTCCACAGCACCTCCTGCTTAGAGGGGAGAGGCAGAACCAGGCAAAGCAAGCCCCAGATGTGATGTTTATTAAGAAGAATAACAAGATACTTCGAAAATCTGCTCATTGGGTAATTTTAGCCCAGGCTGGGCTTCATCTCATGTGAATGCCACGAGACTAAATATAGAGCTGGACGTGTGCAGTGGGCTGCACTCCTGCACTTAGCACAGATGTTCCTGAATGTGCTCAAAATTTACACCACATGCTTTTTCTATCAACTGATCTGTTGATTTTAGCCAGGGGAAAGACAACATGTCAGCAGCAGCCACGTCAGGAGAGCCTGTGCCTTGGGCCTGGGCTGGAGGGGAATTTCTCTGCCTTTCCTTCCCTGGGCTCAGGGAATTGGTGGCACCAGGATCCTGCCTCAGATACACCCGTTAGGGATGTGCTAGAATTTTTACAGAGCCCCCTGAGTGTATACTAAACATGTCAGGGAACACCATGTGATTCTTTTTGAAAAACAGTTTACAAGCTGGCATTCTCCAGCTGCAGTTAACCCTAATTTGATTACATTACTGAGACAGATCACAATGAGCTTATGTAAATAGTAACGTTATCCATTCATTCCCCCAGCTCAGATAAACTGTCATTTAAAGGGGAAAAAAACCCAACCCAAACTTCAATAGGCATGGCTTGATGCATTCAGCAGGGCATGGTGCATTCAGCAAACTCTGAGGATGACAGACTGGAACTTGCCCCTGAAATCTGGATTTTTAAAGGAATATTTCCTCATCTGCTGAGCTGGAATTAGAAGAAAATGCTCAGTAATTGCACAGAAGTCAGGAGGCAGATAACAGCACTACTTTCAATAACTTGGTCCTTATTATGATCTGATTTTTCAGGAAGAGTTGAGTACACCACTGGTGGCACCAGTGATGCTCACAGCTGAGTGAGCACTGCAGGGTTTCACCCACCTGCCCTTGGCATTGGCCCTTCCCCAGCCCTCCTGCCTGGCCAGGGCACTGGGGACATCCCTTCCAGCTGTGCAACCTGGGCTGCGCCACCTGCACCATCTCAGATCTGCCTCAGCACGCAGCTGGTTCACAAAAAGAACCAGAAAACTCTTCTTTTGCCTTAAATCAGCCAAGGATCTGTGGTCCTTACCTCCACACAGGTTCACATGAATGCTTCAGGTGAAAGCAGAGGCTCTGGCCCTGCTGTGCCCAGTTTGTGCTGTTCACAGCTAGGTTCTTGGCAGAATTATTCTGTTTGTCTGGGGTGTGATGGCTGTTGTCTACACAGCCTGCAGAGCAAGCAGCTCCTTCCAGCCAGCTTCTTGTGGCTTTAAAAAATTAAATAATTAAAAAATGTCTCAGGTCATAAAAATCACAGAATGTCCTGAGCTGAAAGGACCCACGAGGGTCACCCCAGCAATCCCAGCCTGTGCCTGGAGCTCTGGCACTCACAGCTGAGCTACTGAGCAACATCCACCCCTGTAACCTGGCAGAGTTCACTCCAGCCCCAAGCAGGACCCAGCTCCTCCAGGACGTGGTTTCTGAGCAGGTTAAACCCTCTGGACAGCACTGGGAGAACCTCTCCTGTCCCACACCTCTCCTCCTCCCTGCTCCTCTCTTCCACCCAGCTCAGGAGACAACGCTGTTATTAAGCTACAAATCTTGCTCTTCATAATTTCCATTAATTATTCCCTTAAAAGTTTTATCCTGCCAACTCCTGAGTGGGCTGGCCCCGGCCCAGTCACGTATTTAAGCAAGAAGTATCAGTGGAATGAACAGAACCAGGAATGTCTCCACACCTAAGTGCTTTTCTGGCCATGGGCCAGGAGCACAAAGCACCTTGTGGGACCCAGCCCAGGCACAGAGCACCAGAACCCACAGCAGGTATTCCATAGGGAAGAGATTCTTTATCATTTTATATCAATTATCATATGATCCAGGCTGGTTTGGGTTGCAAGGGGCTCAAAGAACACTTTTTTCCACTCCTTGCCATGGGCAGGGACAAATTCCACTATCCCTGGGTGCTCCATCCTCCAGCCACAGCTTCTCTGGGCACTCTTTGCCAGGGCCCCAACACCCTCACAGGGAGGAATTCCTTCCCAATTTCCCACCTAAACTTCCCCTCTTGCAGTTTGAAGCCATTCCCCACTGTCCTTGTCCCTCCACCCTTTCCCCATCTCTCCTGTGGGATCCCTTCCTTAATTGGGAAGACCCCAATTAGGTCACCCCAAAGTTTCCCTTCTCCAAGATCTTCATAAGTATATTTAAATTTATATTTATATATTCAAACCCAGCAGCCAACAACCCACAGAGCCACAGCACTGATGTGCATCTGTAGGCAAACCAGACATGGAAGAAACCCACATAAAACCATTTCAGCACTTAAACATTTCGTCTTTCAGCCCTGTTGTTAAAATATAGGGGTTTTACAGCATTTTCTGGCCAACAATTTACCAAAATTTTCCATTTTTTCTATAGTAAGCAAATCTGTGAGCCCTATTAACTCGAGGAAATTTTCAATATCCTGCCTTGGGAATTTGAAGTGAATGTGCCTGGAATTGAGAGGGAAGGGAGGAAAGCTCTTCTCTGAGGGGAAGAATTTCCTCTCCTTGCTGCTGAGGGAAGGAGGATGAAGAGCACAGCTCTGCCTGGCAAGGAACAAACCAGGGGCTGAAAAGAGTGGAAAGAATAAACCAACCATTCAGTGCTAAGGGCAACCCCAGCACAATTGGGAACACTGGGGAGCAGCCAAGCTGTGGTTTGTGGCCCAGGAACAGCCTGCAAAGCCCTGCCACTCCACAGACCATTTTATAACCATTTATTTTTCAGCTGGAAGCCTGGGCAAAAAGGTGGAACGGTGCTGCAGGAAAAATGCGTGGAATTAGGAGGGATCCACAGCCCAGAATTTCTGGAAATCTGCTGCAGGGAACACCTCTGCATTGCTCATGCCCCCTCTAGAGCCCTCCCTGTTCTCTGAATCCCTGGAGGACAAAATGCAGTTTGCAGAGGTGACTCAGGACAGGTTGTTCCAAGTGGGGTTCAAAAGAAAGGAACGTCCTAAATCATCATTTAGTATGAAATTATATGTTTGTACCCACAGACCAAACCTCAGGGAAATGTCAGGAGAGGAAAACATAAAGAAAAATGGATGTTCAAGAACAAAGACTTGGAGGAAGAACACAAACCTGTGATCCCCATACATATCACAGCTTTTATCACTGATTTTTCAAGACATAACTGCTCTGTGCCATTGGGATGGAGTTAACTGCAGCTACCAGGAAGTCAAACAGGATCTAATGGAGAGAATTTGCAGTGACTTCAATGAGCTGAGGACTGGAGACTTGCAGCCAAGTCAAATACGAGAGGGGACTGATTAGGAAATGTCACCCTTTCTCCTGCCAAGCACTCAGGGTCTGGTGATAGGAGAGTATTAAACACAATCGTGCAGTCTTTAGGGGCTCTTTGATTTTATATTGCATTCTTATCGGCTTCTTAAAGTCCAGTGTTAATGAGCATGAGAAACTCACTTGAGAGTTTGGCAGATTTGCTGAAATCAAGTGGGGTTCATTCAGTCCTGACCCATGGATCCAGTGGAGATGCCTTTCCCTTTCCTAAGGCTCCACATGGAACCTCTGGCTGTTCTTTTTCTCCATCCCAGCAATCCAACATCACCTTTACAACCAGCTCTTTGTGACCACCATTAGGGAAAAATAGGTTTTACCAATAGTCAGAATTATCCCATCCCTGGAAGTGTTGAAGGATGAAGCTCTGAGCAATCTGAGCTAGTGGGAGATGTCCCTGCCAATAGGGGTGGAAAAAGAGGAGATTTAAGGTTTCTCCCAACCCAAACCATCCTGGGATTCTATGAATGAGGTTTTAAAGGATCCAGAAGCAGAGATGAAACACTGACATTGTAAACACTCCCCCAGTGCACCCCCTTTGCCTTGAAATCAGAGCAATTCCCAATGAACAACACAAACCTCCAAGTTTAGTATTTGGCTCACTTTCTCCCAAAAAAGAAATGTGTAGCAGTACATATAAGGGAAAAAAAAATTAATTATGATTTTATTTTTAAAACCCCTTTGCAGGTATTACCTCCAAGTCCCTTTCTTCCAAAGAGAAATTTCATTATAAAACTGAATCCTGGAAAGATTAAAGAGACACTACTCACACTGAGCAGTATGTGCAGTGCAAGGATTAAATTGCATCTGGTTTACTCAGTTTGTTCATCTCCAATCTGAAACTTGCCTGTGACAGACTGTTGTGCTAAATAAATTAAATAAAACACGAGATTTTTGGACACAAGGTGCTTTTGCATTGCAGAGCAGCCACATCTTCACTGTAAGAACAGAAAAAACCAGCAGTAGGGTGGAAGTTTAAGGTCATCAGCTCTAAATTCTGTCTGCCACGGGCCCACATTGCACAATCACTTAATGCAGCCAGAGCTATTTATTACCCAGCAAAAAATCATCTTGAGGAGTGAAGTGCAATGTTTTGGTTAACAGATAAAGCCAGGCTGTTTGTGGGGATGTAAATGGATTGGATGGTTAAATTCATCCATGAGCCATCCATCTTTTGTGCTCGACCCTTTTTAGTTATAAAAATGACCTTGGTATTGACAGAATAATAGAAACGAACTTCCCCTGCAGTTCATCTATTGATCCCCCTTTGCTCAGCTGATCACTAATAATCATAAGTAAATAAAGGGGGGCTGTGCATCATCCCACCATGGCAGGGCTGACAGATGGGCACCTCTGGGCCGGGCTGAGGAGCTCAGAGCTCCTCTCAAACTGCAGCTTCAACACCCAGGACAGGTAAATCCATGCACAGGCAGCTCCGTGCACTCACTGGGTGTCCAGCCACACCTGGTGTGAGCAGGGAACATCTCCAAGGGAAGGAATGCTGGGGTGGATTCAGCAAAGACACACTCCAGCCCTTGGAGTTGTTCATGGTTTGACCCCCAGCCTCTGTTTGGGTGAGGCTCTGCTCATCACAGAATCCCTTTGGTTGGAAAAGACTCCAAGTTCACCCAAATTCTCCTTCTTGGTGTCTCTGGGGTGACTCCCAATTCTGTTGGAATGTCCTTTCCAGAAGCTCCCTTCTCCCTTCAGAGAGAGCAGAGGTCCAGTGCCCTCAGCCCTTTGTGGATCATCAACACTATTTATTTTTTCTTACAAAATTCCCTTCATCACAGATGAGGTCTTGCCACTGCATTGATTGGCACCAATATCAGGAAATCCTCAGCACTTCCATCCCTCCTGGAAAGCAGGTGCCAAGGAGAAGGACCAGGATGAGATGTTCCAAGATAAAATATTTTCTCCTTCAGGTCTCCAGACACAGAGCAGCTGCCTCTGGCCTCTCCCACCACCCTGTGCTGAACAACAGCCTCCATCCCTACTTCAATGCAGTCATCAGGAAGCTAAAAATTTGAGAAAGAACAGAGAAAAATGACCTCATTTCATTCTTTTCCTAGAGCCTACGAAGACTGATAAGAATTCTGAATTGTTTTACCACATCCAAAGGGTCAATAAGGAGTGTCTTGGTTCAGAAGCCAAGCCCTGCCTCTGGCCCAGCATTGCACAACTTCCCTGAGCTCCCTCAGAGTGCTCCAGTGCCCCACATGCCAAATCACAAACACAGCCATAAAAACCAACCTGCAATTCACTACATTTCTGTCAGTCTTGAGTCAAGAATGACACAAGAACAGAAGAGAGACTTAATTGTCTCTCTTGTCTCTTAATTGTCTTAAGAGGAGAAAAAGAAGATTTATTACAAAGGATTCTCTGGTTTATATGGACTGATACGATACATTCTACTTGATTGGCTAGTTAATAAAAAAACATCTTTAAATAAAAACATCTTTCTCACACACTGTCTTTGAGAAGAACAGGAAAGATAGTGGAAAAACTTTACCTGTAGATTATTTATACTAATAAGTTATCACATTCCTACAACTCCCCAAAATCCTCACAGGCCACTGTGAGAAACGATTGCTGTTTCTCTCTCCCTGACCAGGCTGGCATCCACACATTTCCACAGAGAATCTGCCAACCCCCAGCGAGCAGCAGCTCTGGAGCTGCTCCCCAGTTCCACCCCAGTACCAGCCCTGGTGTCACCCTGGTGAGCAGCTGGGACAGTGAGCATTCTGTTAAAATTTAAGAATTCTCTACCAATGCATTTCCACAGAGAATCTGCCAACCCCCAGCGAGCAGCAGCTCTGGAGCTGCTCCCCAGTTCCACCCCAGTACCAGCCCTGGTGTCACCCTGGTGAGCAGCTGGGACAGTGAGCATTTTGTTAAACTTTGACAATTTTCTACCAATGTATTTCCTGCATTTATGCATCACTCAAAGCAGGTGTTTCACCTTTGTCACCCTGATTTTTTAAATTTTTCTAAGCCTTCTGATGTTTACATTGTTGTAATGAACTTTCTCACACACTTTATGTAAATAACTTGTTGTTTTGCATTCTTTTATCGAAGAAATTTGATGGGCTGTTGGTTTGTCCAGTGTCATTGCAGAGGTGGCACTGTCACCCTCCAATCCACTGTCACTTTTGAAAATCTATAAATGTTGGAGTCAGAATTTAAAAACACCTTTTTCACCCCGAGAAAGCAGCGTGTCCACGACATGTTATTTCATGTCCTATAGAAACAACCTTTTCTTTTTGCTTGTTTTGAGGTTTAAACAGCTCAGAGTTTCAGAGTGAATTAAACCTTGGGGGTGGGTGGGGTCATCAATCACACTTGGAGAGAAATCCGACTTGGAGGGAAATGAGACTTGGAGGGAAATGCAGCATTCCCAGTGATTCCCCATGTCTGGAGAGGGAAATCACTGTCTGATGTGGCACCTTGGCTTCTCTGCCCGAGCTGGGAGAGGCAGGAGGGAAAGGGGCTGGCTGGGAATGCATCCCTGCCTGGCAGTCCCACAGGAAGGATGGGAAATGTCAGCTTGATGCCCATCAGCAGGATAACCTCACTGTCACTTTAACATGACAAGGTCATCAGCAGCAGGCTGAGGCAGGAAGAAAAATGGGCCATTAAAGGCAGGAACTGGAAGAGAAACATGAGGCTGCCTTGGAGGTGCTCAAGTGCCTTTTTTGGGGGGGAAAGGTGGGGATATTCCAGGCTCCTTCATGAGGATGAGCTTTTCCAAAAGGAAAAGAAGAGGATGACCTGTGCAGCCCCCACAGGAGCCTCTCCCAGGGGCCTTGAGGGAACTTTACATCTCTTAACTCTCATTTAATTTAGCAAATAAACTAAAAGCTGCAGATCTGAAGAGCCTGGGCTCTGAGCAGGAGGGGAATTCCCTGTGCTGGGGTGTTTCTTTTCCATGCTAAGCACAAGGAGCAGCTTTGCTGTTGTGTGTGCCCCTCTCTGCCCCTTGTCCTGAAGCTGCTCAGAGGTGGAGGAAGGATTTATTCTGAGGTGGAGAGTGAACTTGGAGAGCAGCTCCCTGTAGCAGGCAAAGAGAACAAGAGAGGGACAGAACAGCATTTTGTCTGCCTTTATTCAAAAGTGATATTGAGCAAATGATGCTCTCTAGAAAGAGAAGTTAATGGGGAATTATCCCATGGCCCAGCTTCAGACACCAGCACAATCAGCTTTTTATTGGGAAGGCACACAGAGCTGTTTTATCTGAATTGATAGGGCTGCCAGGTGAGCTCCCTTTTAAGAGCTGTAGAAACAATCTCAGACGGGACTGGATAATATTATGCTTGGAATGATAATATTGTGTTTGGAAAAGGTCAATATTTTATTTAATCAGGCAGACAGAGAGTGGGTGGCAATTTCAAGGCATTTTCTTGAGACTGGAATTCAGGGAGTCCAAATGGAAATAAGGTTTTGCTTTTTTTCCCCTTGGGTTTTGGGTGACTGGAACCCCCTGATTAGATGTGAAGGATGTGCTGAGAGCTCCTGAGATGAGAGAATGTTGAGATTTTAGCTCATTATGATCCCTTACACTGCAGATGCCAAGGGCCTTTCTTCAACCCCTCTCCACTCCTGACAGATGAGGTGGGAGACATCAACCTCAGAAACTCAAACCTGCTGCTTTCCTCTTCCCAAACAGCACCAGGCAGGCACTAAACATGGATTAATCTTCCTCAGCTGTCCCCAGGGGCACCTCAACAGCTCCTCTGTGTCTCCCAGTGTCCTGGAGATAAATCAATTCTGGTCCTGGAATCTCTGCACAAGGTTTTCCTGAAGTGTGCCAAAATGGCCAAGAGATTATTTTTAAAAAATGACATTATTATCCTTATTAACTCCAGTTATTTGCTGTGGGAGTTAAACTGGGTTCTACATTTGGAGCTTCTTCAGAACAGCACCAGAAGGAAAAAAATAAATCCTTTTTTAAAATTTTCATTAAAGGTTTTGAAGAGCACACACAGCCTGTATTGTTACCCAACACTCCAAGTCAGTTCTGAGGGAAATCTTGGGAGATCCAGCCCCAAGCATTGATTACAAGGAGTTTTTAATCTCGTGCCAAGAGGAACATTGAGGTTATAAGATGGCTCCACAACCATCTTGCCAAATAGCACAAATGTTTACATCTTCCAAACTACCACCAATAGATCATAGACAAAGAAATGTCCATAATGTACCCAGCTGCTGGAAACAAAATGTATTTAAGCCACTGAAGAGGGTTTAATGAAGTAAAGCATTTTTGTAACTGCCAGCTCAAAGTAAATAATCGCTGATGTGAGCAGAGTTAAGAGATCCTGACTGGCCAAATAATCTCAATGTGCCATCGAGGAAGCTGCTGCTTTGTGGGAATAACATAACAGCACTTGAACATTCTCATAAACTTGGGTCTTGTCTTCCTCAACACCCTGCACCTCCTGGGACTGGGGAAGTGCAAAGAGAACTTTCCAGCACGTGCAGAATCCACTGCATGGTCAAAGTACAAAAGGTTTAATTCACTCTGAAAGCCTGAGATGTTTAAACCTCAAAATAATCAAAAAGAAAAGGTGAAATACCCGCTTTGAGTGATGCATAAATATAGGAAATAGATTTGTAGAGAGTTCTCAAAGTTTAACAAAAAAGCTCACACAGCATACATCTGTATTGAGATAAAAAATACTGCCTTAGAAATGCTATGGAATAAGACAGACATTATTAAGAGAGAAATGAAACTAAAAAAAGTTTCAAATACTAGCCTTAAAAATAAGAGTAAACACTTTAAAGAAATAGAGCCATGAAAGATCCATTGTAGTAGCTCTACATCAGAACTACATCTCTAAATCAGGAAAAAACCTAATCTGACACATAAAAAGCACCTGATTCAAACTAATTCAGACGATTCTTTTGGGTTTTTTTAGGAAGAATTTGCTCCATAACTTTGCACTTCAATGCTTTGGGGTTTTCACATTCCTGGAAGCCTTCCAGGGTGGGTGAGCACAGCCAGGGGCTTTCCCCACCCAGCACACACCTCCACTGCTGTGATTTATCCAGGCACTGCCCTGGACGTTGTCCTGCAGGTATGGGAACATTTCTGCAGGAGAAAAGGAGCATTCCCGTTCCTTTTTTCCTCTGTCCAGACAATCTGTGTAATTTCCATGCAGTTTTCCACCTTTGAGGGTGCACAATGACCTGAGCAGGTGAGCACAAACCATAAGAACAGCCAAAGGAGGAACAATCCAGCCTCACTTTTGGCTTTCATTTGTGCACATGTGAAGAAAACAAGCTGATATTCTGTATATTCTGTAGAGGGAGATCTGGCCCTGCAGATTTTCTGTCCTAAATCACTTAAAAAGAACACACCAAGCAGCATTTGCAACATTATCTCACGAGCCGCAACAGCAGAATTCAGGTTCCAGGGATCAGAGTTACTTGCACTTATTTCTCACAGGTTTCCTGCAGTCTGCTTGAATATGAATTCGACTGCTTTGCTTTTTTTTTCTGCAGAATATAAAACCCCTTTTCCTTGCACCACATAATTGTGTTCCATGGCAGAAGTGGCATCCATCATTGCCCCGCTGTCCCCTGCCTAAAAGATAAAACATCCACAGGGTAATAAATGTCAAACTATGATTATTGATGCTTTCAATTAAATTGATTATCTATTTGAGGTGCAGAGCAGGGTGATTTATTGCTGTCTCTTTACGTTGCACTTGGCACAACGGCAAGGTGGGTGAGCCTTTGGATTGTTTCCATGGATTTTCTATTAAATCTGATTTTACAGAGGTGGCTCGTGACCACTCCAGTGCTGGGTGAACTGAAATGGCACCAAATCCAGGTGGGAACATCCTGGGTTTTATCATCTCCTGCAGCGTGGAGCTTGGGAAGCAGGAGGGGAAAACAGGAAATGCAAACTTTGAAGTGTGGAAGGAGAGGAGATGCCCTTGATTTACATCCCTCGTTCCCAAACTTGCATTTCCAGACTGCATCAGACAAAACCTGTGCATAATCTGGAGCTCTGCTGAGCACTCCCCATTTTGCAGAGATGAGATGAGATGAGATGAGATGACCTTCGGCTTGTCACTGCATTGTGTTTTTATTAGTTTCAGATAACAGGAGCTATAAAATTCAAATCCATTTGCTCCCCAATGATAATCAGCAGCTGCTTCACAAACAAGGCTCTTTTTGTGGTGCCACGGGGTGACCTTTATCTGCTCATTCCCTCAGAGAAATGCCTTTTGTGGCTGGACAAGCCAGGAGCACCTTCCACTGGTGCTCCAGAGCACAGCACACTCTGGCTCAGTCTGCTCCAAAAAGCAAATTTGGCTCAAACCCAGGCACAGCCTCAGCAAGCAGGGCTTGTTTTGGGAAGTGCCAGGAATTAGCAGGAGAAAATGATAATTCTCTTAATGTGCTGCTCTGCCAGCAGGTAGATTTAGAGAATCTCAGTTAAAAACTCACTGAAGGAAAGGGAAAAAAGGGAAGGGAAAAGGGAAGAAAAGGGAAGAAAAGAAAAGGGAAGAAAAGAAAAGGGAAGAAAAGAAAAGGGAAGAAAAGAAAAGGGAAGAAAAGAAAAGAAAAGAAAAGAAAAGAAAAGAAAAGAAAAGAAAAGAAAAGAAAAGAAAAGAAAAGAAAAGAAAAGAAAAGAAAAGAAAAGAAAAGAAAAGAAAAGAAAAGAAAAGAAAAGAAAAGAGAAAAGAAAAGAAAAAAGAAAAAAGAATCAGTGGGGAAATGAAAATCAGCACTGATAATCCACTGCCTCTGAATTTGAGACACTCCAATTGTCCCCTTTATTGCTCACTGACATTTCCAAGTCCTGGGGAAGCTCTGTGGCAGAAAACCTTGTGGTTGAACTTCCCAGGCAATGCCTGACCATGTTTCCCACCATTTCTTATCAGGAGCACCAGGAGAAAAGCCCAGCTGAGACATAAAACAGGAAGATGATTCTGCCTGAAACACCTTGGGAAATAAGTGAATGCAAGAGACAAACAGTGAGCATGGAAAAAGAGGATTTCCATCCCAATTTTACAGACCAGACAGAGATGAGAAATTAAGTGAGGTGCCCAAATCACCCAGGCTCTGGCATTTAGAAATTGACTTCCAAGCTCCTTAGGCCTAATCTTAACCACAAGGCTGTCAGTCCTGCTCAGATGCAAACACCTTTGACCCTGCTAAGCTCAGAATTACACTCACATCCACTCAGACTTTGAAGCCTGGCTTATCTCCTAGCAGTGTAACTGTCCCCTCCACAGAACAGGCTAAAAACAAACAATCAAGGGAGGAAAAAAAAAAAGCAAAACAAAACTCCTGCAGCTCTGGGCAGGATTCATTATTTCACATTTTATAAAATTATAGAATTTCCTGAGCTGGGATGGGCCCAGAGGGATCAGTGGAGTCCAGCTCCTGCCTCTGCATTTGGTGTTTCCCACCTCCATCCCCATTTCTGAATGTGGGAGGAACCTGGGAAACACTGAAATGTGCCCAAGTTCAGAGAGAAACCCCTGCAAGTGTCCAGCAGCCCAGAGCAGGAGTGGTGAGGGCAGGTATAAAGCAAAATTTACCGTATTTACAATATTTATCAAACCCTCTTTGATAGGCTTGGGGCTGCACTTGGGGCTCAAACCTGGCCAAGCAGTGAGGAGTTTCAAAAATCAAATCTCCACCAGCTTGGGGCCATCAGAATATCATTTCTGGGGGAAAAAAAAAAGTGACAAAACCCCTGCAAGCCCTTCCTTTTTTTATGAAACCTCCCCTTGGGGAGTGGCAGAGCCTGGCTGAGCAGTGAGGACAGTGCTCCTCACACCTGCACTGCCTCCAGAGGTGAGGCTCCAGAGCAGGAGCTGGGACATTCCTGCTGCTGGCACGTGGGGATCCCCACAAAAAGTGACACCTCAGAGCTGCTTTATTAAACTGGGAATCTCCCTGAGGAAAAAAAGAGCATGAAAAAGACCACAGGTGACAGGGAATTAGGACAAATTCTTTTTAAAACTACAGATCAAAGGCAATTTGCTCTGGACATCAGAATACTTTTTTTTTTTTTTTCTGGACACCAGAATACTTTTTTTCATTAAAAAAAAATAATTTTATTTCCTATGTGCTGTATAATTTCTGTGGCCAGCAGAGGTTAGAAAATGGCACATCTGGTTTCCAAAGGATCCCTGCTGTAATTATGGCAACCATTTGGGGAGAGAACCTGAATATATATATTTTTTTTTTTTTTTTTTTGGGGGGGGGTTTTTTTTTTTGGGTTTTTTTTTTTTTTTTTTTTTTTTTTTTTGGAAGACAAGTTGTAATCTATGAGACATGAAAAATAATCTTTCCCCTCTTCACAGTACTGCAAGGTCTGAGCTGTAGTAGCCAGCTCAGCTTTAAGCACTACCTCAGTAAAGATGCTGAAAAATTAACGCAAGATCATGACTTTAAGCCCTATTGGGATTCTGATGACAGGGTAATAATTTTGACTTTCTTTCTTGGTGAAACTGTAAATATCCAGAATGCCTCCTCTTCCCTGGTATCACATCCCTTCTTTACAGTCATAGCTGGAAATCATTAAACCATTATCAATAAAATACCCAAAAAGGTAATGCAAAAGCAAGGTAAAATAAATAATGCTTGGAAATTGAGGAAGAAGTGTTCCATAGATCTTTCTTTCCTAGGTGATAGACGGCTCTTTTTTTTTTTTTTTTTTTGGGGGGGGTTTTTTTTTTTTGGTTTTTTTTTTTTTTGTTTTTTTTTTTGCTTTGAAGGATGACACTAAAGGCCCGGAGGAAAAAAAATCACCAAAAAATCACCCCAAAAATAATAAAAAAAAAATTTTCAGGAGATTCCACAGGATGGAAGGCACTGACTTCCCTCCCTTGCCCACATCCCAGCTGCAGGAAACAAATTCCAAGTGACCCTCTGTGGTGAGCAGCTGCCAGAATGTGCCCGTTGTGGAGGGAGCAGCAGCTCCAGGTGGAGGTGTTTGCTCATGGAAAGTGCCTGGCCAGCTTCCAGCCCCACAGATGCCCAGGAGAAGCTCAGGGATGCAGGAGGAACTCGGTGCTCAGGCTCCTGCCATGAGCTGTGTCCCTGTCTGCATCCCCACATCGCCCTCAGCTCCCACCTGGAGCCTGAGCATGAAACAGAAAATGAACAAGTGACTCAAGGCAGCTTGGGTTTGATTTCAGTGGCTTGAGAAAGAGGCAAATTCCTTCATCCTGACCAACTCCTGAGCCACGAGCCGCCCTCCATTCAGCACAAACCCCACCAGAGCCCTGAGCTCAGCCTGCTCCTCTTCCTTGGACAGCAGCACAATGATCAAAAATAAAATTACAAAAAAAAAAAGGGAGAATATTTTTTGTCATTTCCCATCCAATTTTCTGCACAAAACTCTTTTTCAAAATGCACAGGGCAAAGTTCTGACCTGGAACAGGCAAAGAAAAGGGAAACTGAATTGGAGGCAGCTGTGGTCACTTACTCACTCATGATGGCTCACAGATCATCCCACCCAGCCCCAACAAAAACTTCCTAAATCATCCCCAGAGTTTGAATCACTCTCTCCCTTCCTTTTCTTCCTGTACTAGAGACTCAAGTGTGCCTCCTCACAGGAAACTCACTCCTGGAATCACTGGCAGCCTGGAGCTCCCTGCCCTGGCAGTAGCACCCTGACAGGCAGGTCTCAAAAAGGAAACACATATTTGGCTTTCCAGCCTGTAACATTCAAACCTGGAACCCAAAATAAACTGTTTTTTTTTTTTTTTTTCTCTCTTCTTTCCTCCACACACACTGAGCAGCACAGTTTCCATACCATGAATCCCTGCCTGCTGAGGTTTTCACCAGAATGAAGAAGCCAGGAGCTGACTCCTCAGAGCAGCATCTTCACTCTTGACAAAAACAAACCAGCCCGCTCATACCTCAGAGTTATCTGACCCAAAACAAGCTCCTTTTCCCCCTTTTTAACAGGGCCAGGTTGGGAATGTCACGGTGTTATCAGGGCAGCTGCTCAGCTATCAGCAGTGGCCGTGGCTGTGCCACGCAGGAGCCCAGCAGGCATCTGCTCTGTTTAATGCTCAGGAAACACAGGGCAGGCTTTAAGAAGGATGCAGAGGATGTAATGGAGCCTCTAATGTGTTTGGGTTTCTCCAGTGGAATCCAGTTTTATCAGGGAACAAAGGTCCTGGTGGGATTATCAGCAGAAAGAAAGCCAGGACCTGTCTGGTTGGGAGGGGACGGGGGGGTTGTGCCAAGGTGATTCCTCCCAGCAAAAGTAGCAGCACTGGGCTCCTCCAGCAAATCATGTGGAATTCTGTGGGATTTGCAGCACAAGGAAGCTCTTGCCTGATGCTGATTCCCTGGGGAAAGGAAAGAAAAGTCCCAAGCACACTGAAATTCAAGGAGAAGCAGCAAAAGTTAAATGTGGCTTGCAAGTGGCTCATTAAGAACACAACAGAGCTCATCCCTGCTCCCCATCCGAGTGCTGCCACACGCTGCCCATGCCAAGGAATCAAACAGAGTCCAAAGCTTTCCCTTCCCTCCTCCAATATCCCTGCTTCAGCTCATCACTCCTCACCACTCACACAACGAGAGCAGGAGGAGCTCAAAGTGTCAGAAAGTTTGTCACAGGCAGATAAGGAGGTTGTCATTGAGACAGCAGCCAATATTTGTGAGCTTGATCCTTATCTTGTTGGTTTGGGGTTTTTTAATACCTGATTAACAGAACAATTATAATAGTTAGTTAAATTCAAATACCAGGCTGTCTGTTATCCTGGTCAAGGTATTGCAATCTCTCAAAACAGTGCTGGGTTCAAGGCTCTTGATGAGGCCATGAAATAAACACAACCCAGATGTCACAAACAGGGAGCAGCAACAAAAAATGCAGATTTTTGCTTGGCCTCCCAGAGCCTTGTCACCCCCCAGGAATCAGGGTTACACCTTCCAGGTGCCCAGAGGTGCCACAGCAAGCTGTGCCTGTCCCAGCAGCCTTGCACAGGGTGTCACTGCTGCTCCTGGGGGGACACTGGGCTGCTGCAGGGTGTGCTCAGGGATGGTTTACAGGGCAGGGGGGTGGCTTCAGACTGGCAGAGAGGAGGGTCAGATGGGATACAAGGAAGGAATTCTTCCCTGTGAGGGTGATGAGGGGCTGGGATGGAATTCCCAGAGAAGCTGTGGCTCCCCCTGGATCCTTGGAGTGTCCAAGGCCAGGCTGGACAGGGCTGGGAGCAGCCTGGGACAGTGGAAGGTGTCCCTGCCATGGCAGGGGTGGAACTGGGTGATTTTTAAGGACCCTTCCAACCCCAACCATCCTGTAAAACCTTCCTTGTACCCCACCTGACCCTCCTCTCTGCCAGTTTGAAGCTTTCCCCAGATGGTCTCAGAGGGGGCTGGGGGGTCTCATTTGGTTCCCTAAGTGATCACAGAGGGGTCAGGGGTCTCAGTGGGTTCCCCAGATGATCTCAGAATGGGCTGGGGGTCTCATTGGTACCCTAAGTGATCTCAGAGGGGTCAGGGGGTGTCAGCGGGTTCCCCAGAGAGTCACAGAGGGGTCAGGGGGTCCCAGTGGGTTCCCCAGGTGGTCTCAGAGGGATCAGGGGTGTTTCAGCCCCAGTGCAGCTCTCAGGGCTCTGTGTGCTCCAGGGGAAGCCGAGGATGAGCCCAGGCCCCCCCTGAGCCCTGCCTTCCTCCCCTTCCTCTTCCGTGCCCCCTCCTGCCGGCCCTGCCACCCCCTCACCTCCTCCACAAGCACCAACTAAAAAAGGGAAAGAATGAGAAAGTGAGTAGTGCAGGGCTGGCACTGCAGACAATGTCTGTCTTGTGTGAGTAATTTAGCACTATGGCCAGTCAATCTGGTTTCTGGGCCCGATGCCCTGACCCTCTTTAGAGCTGCTCTCTCTCTCCAGCACAGTGTGAAACGTTTCCTTTCACAGCACTGACACTTTGCAGATTGAGACGTCAGGCCTGTCCAACTGCAGCAAATTAGCAATTTTTCTTTTACTAATTGGAAATAAAAATGTTTGCTAAGGGAATAATTTGTAGGAATGCAGTGTTAGGTTTCCGGCTTTTTATAAGGATGCTTTAAACTTTATCCATGTGCACTTTCCTTCTGTTTTGATGCCTTGCACTGTAAATTTTAATAGCTTACTTGACTGTTAACTTTACAGTCTCAGCCTTCCAAAGGATTAAATAAAGTTTTTAATTTATCTTCCTCTCTAAGGCAGCAGGATCTTCTTAAAGCCATGCCCAGCGCTGCTCACCCACTTGAAAATGAGCAGAGAAAGGGGACACAGCTTCAAAGGGTTAAACCCTACACGGGGATGTGGCATCTGGATGAACCTCGGGCAGGAGATTTGTTTGCTGAGCCTTCAGCTCACAGCTCCCAAAGTTCCCTCGGAGAGTGGTGCAGAGAGATGGGCAGCAGACTCAGGAAGGCTTTCCAGCTTTAAATCTGCCAGGAACGGGCAATTCTGTACTTGTGAATCTGTTTTAGGGATGTGCTGGGCTCAGGCAGAGAGTGTCTGACCTTCTGTCCCTTCAGCTTTGCACTAATTCAGCTTTTTCCATCTCCTTGCCTCCACACACACTGAGCAGCACAGTTTCCATACCATGAATCCCTGCCTGCTGAGGTTTTCACCAGAATGAAGAAGCCAGGAGCTGACTCCTCAGAGCAGCATCTTCACTCTTGACAAAAACAAACCAGCCTACTCCACCAGGAAATATCAATATTTTGGGCAGGGTTTGGTAGTGAAAGTGTGGTGATTTTTTAACTTTCACATGCAAAAAAAAACCAAACAAAAAAAAAAACAAAGGACTGGGAGCAGCTTGATCTATTGGATCTTAAATCTCCGCATGCAAATAACAGCCAGGAAAGATTCTTCATGTGCAAAAAGTCCTTCAAGACAGCAGGATCAGGAAAGAACCTCCTGGAATCCAGAAAACCCAGATAAGAAACTAGAAGTGAAAACAAACGCCCTTTTTGCTGAAATCCAATATTTTAGCCTAATGCCCCTGCAATTCCTGAGGCATGTAATGTCTTCCTGCACGGCACTCCAGTGGTACATTAGCTCCTGTAACAATGCCAGCACATAAAGAGTTACTGTTCTTTCCCCCCTGCACCCCCCACCCCCCCATAAAGCATTTGACAGCCATGCCTAATAATTCTTTCTGGTGTGGTTTTTCTTTTTCTTGATGTCTTTATGTGAATATGAAGCCGGAGTGAAAGGCTTTGGGTGACCCCTGTGAGAGAGAGAAAGTATGAACTACAGAGCAAAAGAGTGAGATATAGACTCCCTGCCGAGCCCTCAGCATCTTCCCTGGCAGCTCACAACTTGGCTTCAGAGGGCCTTTGTGAGGGAAAAAGGACTCTTCTTCACTCAGGCTGTGACAATAGGTGTTTTGTCAGCCAGGGACAGGATAAAAAGCAGGGGGTGGGAGGCGAGATCATCATCGGCCAGGGGCTCGCCTTTGGGGCCTGCAGATGTTGGAAGGAGGATGATTTATTGCTCCAGTGTCCTCAGTGGCATTTGGCCACCTTCCCAGAGCCCGGGCTTGGTGGCTGGGAGGGTGGGAGGAGGGAGAGCAGCACAACGAGGCATCTCCAAACCTTCTATGGGCAAAGTGTGCTGGGGGCTGTGGGAGGGGGCACGGCCGGGGCAGGGACAGCGTGGAGGGACAGAGCAGCCACTCCCAAAGCTAGATATTTAAAATTATTATATATATATATATATAAATAGATCTATTTTAAATTCCACCAGTCTACGGGGGCTGTGGGAGGGGGCACGGCCGGGGCAGGGACAGCGTGGAGGGACAGAGCAGCCACTCCCAAAGCTAGATATTTAAAATTATTATCTATAGATATATAAATAGATCTATTTTAAATCCCACCAGTCTAGAAAGCCCAGCAAAGAGCAGTGCAGGGGTTACCTGGGCACAAAAAACGAAATGGCAGGATGGCTTTGTGCTGGGAAGAACCCAACCCAAATTCACACCCAGGGGTTACCTGGGCATGGACAATGAAATCCCAGGATGATTTTGTGCTGGGAAGAACCCAACCCAATTCACCATGGGCAAATTGTGGTGGGGGCTGTGGGAGGGGGCATGGCCAGGGCAGGGAGAGCATGGAGGGACAGAGCAGCCATTCCCAAAGTCATATATTTTTGTATTATTTCACACACACACACATATATATATATATATATATATATATATAATTATCTATTTTAAATTCCACCAGTCTAGAAAGCCCAGCAAAGAGCAGTGCAGGGGTTACTTGAGCATGGACAACCAAACCCCAGAACGGCTTTGTGCTGGGAAGAACCCAACCCAAATTCACACCCAGGGGTTACCTGGGCATGGACAATCAAATCCCAGAATGATTTTGTGCTGGGAATAACCCAGCCCATGGGTAAAATGTGCTGGGAGCTTCAGGAAGGGACACAGCCAGGGCTGGGACAGCCATGGGGGGAATGAGTGACTGAGCAGCCATTCCCAAAGCTAGATATTTTTACATTATTATATATGTATTTAAATAGATCTATTTTAAATTCCTCCACTCTAGAAAGCCCAGCAAAGAGCAGTACCTGGGCACAGACAACCAAATCCCAGGATGGCTTTGTGCTGGGAAGAACCCAGCCCCAGTTCACCATCATCACCCCAAACCTCAAACTGAGAGGTCTGGGTGTGGTTTTGGGGTGTGGGCATGCAGAAATGACCCTTCCACAGCTCCCAAGGGATGCCATATACCCAAGAAGTATTTCTGCATGGCTCTGCCTTCGTTCATTCACTAACGAAGGAGTGAGCAGAGCCAAGGTGCAAAAATTCCAGTCTGGGCTCTGCCCCTGGCTGGCTGATCCCAAAGCCAATCTGGTTTGTGTGTGAATGGGAGGGAAGGAGGGATCTGGTGCCTCCTGCTCGCTCAGGAACTCCAGAAAGGCTTGGAAGCAGCAAGGAGGATTTATGCAAATCAGCTGAGAAAGGCAGCCACTATTTTGGATGTCTCTCCATACCTAAAAAAAAAAAAAAAAAATCCCAGACCTGTTTGAAGTCTGCCCACTGCTCCATATATCCAGTATATTGAAATGTATCCCAGATCACTGAGCCAGGAAATCCTGGATAATTTCCAAGAAGAAGGAATCACAGCCTAGCAAGAAATACACACCAAGACAGTGTATTGCCAGCAGTTTGATTTAGGACTTTTGCTCCAGCTCCTTCCTTCTTTTAATATACAGTTTTCCACCACACTTTCTATATAAATACTCTATCCTATGGCTGACAGCCTCTCTTAGTAGATTTATCCATTAGTGGATTTACTAAAAATGTTTTCTACTGAAACAAGGGCAAATACTTCACCTCAGCAAAGGACAAATCCAGAGGCAGCATTAAAATCAAGCCCAGTAAATCCTAGACAAGATAGATGCAATGAAAAACTTTGGGAGTCTCCTTGGGTACAAATTCCAGGTAGAAAAATTATTTTAAAATTAGGAAAAAAATTCCAAAAGTGACTGAAAAAAGCATGAGAGAAAATGTATCAAACCCCTAAAATGAGGCACAAAGATGACTAATAAAGAAGTGAAGAGCCCTATTTGTCTCAGCTGCCAGGACCCACCAGCACCTCTTAGGAGTGAAATCTCCAAATGCTTTCCTAAGTTCCAGACACACTTTCCTGCATGTGCTCAAAACTGTTATAGCCATTTACAGAAGGAAGTGAAGCATTCAGAGGATAAGTGACACGTCCAAGGTCACACACAGAGTCAACTGCAGAGTCAACAGAAGAGCAAGGAGAGCTTTGCCGAAAATCCCTTGGCTTTGACTGCCAGACAATGGCTCCCCCTCCCACGTAATCAACCAGTTATGGAAAGGCATAAATGCATATTTGCAGGGCTAAATATGTTCACTTGAGAATAAAAATGTTTGGATGATTATCTATAAATTATCTGACATTCTCCAGACCGCTCCGCTTTGGAAGTTGGATCGAAATTTGATGAATTACAAGCACGACACAAATGTTAGAGGAGAATCTTTGCTTTGACTGTTTCTCTGGAAAAAAAAAAAAAAAAAAAACCACCAAAAAACCTCCTAGAAGAATGGCAGGGATACACCAAAAAATACAGTCCCCACAGAGCTGAGCTTCCAAAACGTCTCGAATTATTATTTCTCTGATTTCAGATAGTTTATCACTATTGGCATTTAATATTCCACTACTGATCTTGCCACAAATTTATTTTTTTTAAAGTAAAGCAATAACCACGAAGTATGAGCAAAAAAAAAGTCTGTCTTAGAGGCAAAATAAATTTCCTCTGGACTTTCACAGGCTGTCAGGTCCCAAATATCTCCCATTTCCCAATGACATTATTAATGCTGGTCTAGGAACTCTTCCATACTTTGGGAGCCGTAATTAAAATAACTGAGCTGCTTTTTTCATTTCCGTTTTTTCTGGCTGTGTTTGTCCATGTTCTTACACACCCAGATTCTCCTTATTTGTGGCAGCAAACCCTTTACTCTCCGTGGTGTTGAGCTCTCCAGCTCTTGAGGGATGTCATGGGACTGGAAGTAGAATTTATGTCAAACTCCCCTGCGAGGGAACACGCTACTAAAAGCTGGCTTTGTCTCGTTTGTATTTTTTTTTTTACTAGGCAGTGTTTGGGCTATAGACATGGATAATTCTGCATCTTGAATGCTTTGCACCAAATTGCCACATCAGCACTAAATACCTCCACTTAATTTTTCATTTGGACCCGATGAAACATTTTTTCCCATGGAAGGAAAAGTCTGGTCTTTGTGATCGTGGCACTGCCAGCCCAAGTTACAGTAAAGGTTAATCACAAACAAGAGACAAGTAAAGTAGACAAAGAGCATCATACACTTCACTTTTCAATGGATGTTTTCATAAATGTATGAATAATTTAAATTATCATTGCCGAGTATTTATTCGAGTGTTTCAGGGGAAAAAAATGCCTCCTTTTTTTTTTTCTTTTTCCCCTCCTTGATTCTTTTCATTTCTGTCTCATCTCTTTTATGTGCTGCATCGGCTGTTTTCTTGCCATCTGAATCAGTTTTTTGGAACAATGGGATGTATGAGGGCTGAGGGGGCAGTGGAAGAATACAGCCCTTGTTGTACACTCTGTGACTTGACATTGATTAATGAGGGTGCGGACATGGGCAGAATTTGATAGAGAGAGAAGGGGAAATTGGAGGACCTGAGGGCACCAGAAGGAGGAGGGCAAGGAGATGACAGAGAGGAGCAGAAGGATGGCAGTGAGTGCACAGCGAGTGGCGGAAGTCACCCCACCCAGGGCCAGGGATCTGGAATGGGGGAGAGACACTTCCATGGCAGGAGAGTGTCCCCTCACGGTGACAGGGACATTTAAGGGGCATCTCCCACCTCTCCAGGGTTATTCTGCACAGCAAAACCTGCTGTGCCAATGTAACCTTTTACTCATTTTGCCCCAAAAATGCAATTTGGAACACCTTCCTCTCTTCTTCCCCTCATTCCTCGGTCTCCACTCCATTGATTTAACTCCAAAACCTGAACACACAGAGGTTACAACTTTCCTGCAGGAGCCTAAAGCCCTGTGCTGAAACAACCCTGAAATCCTTGTGGGTGCAGGGGAGGGATGGATTGGAGAGAGAAAAGTCTCCTAAATCCTGTTCTTTCAGTTGGATGGCTCTTATTTTCTCATGTGAATTAGGCAGAAGAAGTGATGCTGGTCAGAAAAGAGTTTGAACACTGATAAACCAGAGATGTTTCAGGAAAAGTTGAAAGTTTGGTGTGGTTCTTAAGTGGCTTTTTTTAAAATCCCACCTTGCCCCTTCAGAAGCAGAGGCCCAAAATGAGCTTAATCAGTTGGTGAAGTTGTAGAAGGGCAACGTGTTCCTTTCTGGGTGGTTTGAGTTTAACAAAGCCACCAGGTTGTCTTTACTTGTATTAAAACAAAAAAAAAAAAAAAGTTTGTTGTAAAATAGAAAAACTCAGAAAGAAGAACAATAACAGGTGACTGCCATCCTTTAGGATCCAGTTCCTGACATAACCCAGAAAAAAGACAGAGAGAAACATTTTACAAGAACGTGTAGTGACAGGACAAGGGAGGATGGCTTCAAACTGACAGAGAGTGAGTTGGGATTAGAGACGAGGAAGAAAATCTTCCCTGGGAGAGTGGTGAGGCACTGGAACATTAAAGTGGTGGCTGGTCCCCATCCCTGGAAGTGTCCAAAGCCAGGTTGGATGGGGCTTGGAGCACCCTGGGGTAGTGGAAGCTCTTCCTGCCATGGCAGGGGTGGAACAAGATGAGTTTTAAGGTCCCTTCAAACCCTTCTGGGTCTTTCCCACCCTGCTCCAGGACTGACCGTGGGTCTTCCCTGCTGCTGGTCTGCTGAGCTGGGAACTGCAGGGGTGAAGCTCTGGGCCACACTAGGTGAGCCACATTTCCCTTTCCAGCATGGGGGGCACAGTTTGTGCTACTTCTGGTCCTGCCAGGTGCACCTGAATAGCCCTGAACTCTCAGGTCTGGCTGGCAGGACCTGCCCTCTGCAGAGAAAGATCAAAGCTGCTGGCTCAGACAGATCCCCAAAGTGCTCAAAAGCCACCTGAAAGCTTCACACTGCCCTGTGTGAGGTGTCAGGAGCAGGGCAACCACCACAGCTGCTCTGGCAGGGAATTACAGCACGTTTGGGACCCCAGTAAAGACAGGACCTAGGGTACAGGTTGGAATTATTGCTATTAAAAACGTCACTATAATGCTCCTGGTCAGAAATCTTTACAAACCCCACTTTTGATGAAACTGGAAACGAAGCTGGACTTTCAGAAATTTCAGCCAGAAGGAGAGAGAGAGAATCCACCCAAACCAGCCCGTTCTCAGACTCAAATTCAAATTGTTTTGCCTCTCTGCAGCGCCCCAGATAAATTCGATATCTGCCAGCCCATGGACTGTTCATGTGCTAATCCCACTCAGACCCTCATTCAGGGCTGGTCTCTTTTGCATAAAACATTAAATGTTGGTTTGAGGGGACAGTTGTCCCTACCCCCTGTGCGGGATCTCTCCCCACCAGCCTCTGGCCACTCCAACCCTGTCTCATTTTCCCAGAGTGAAAGATCCTGGCTCTGCTGTGTGTGAATATAAAAGGAACACAGAAAAGTCTCGCTGATGAGCACAGAATCTGCTCTCTGTCTCCCCTCTGCCCTGAGCACCACCAGCTTTAATTCCTCACCCAAAGAGCACCACAAAAACCCTGCTCCTGGCTTAGGCTCACGCAACCTGTTTGGGATTTCTGGGTGCAGAGGCAAAAGCAACACCCTGTCCCCCAACATCTGGCTGAGAATGAGATCTCAGAATTTTTCTCTGAGCAGACTCTTCCAGCCTTCCCCTTTCTCCCTCCTCTTTGCATCCAAGACAAGCAGCCCAGTGATCACCTGCAATGGCAGCCCCAGAGGGTGACCTGAGCCCTAGAGCTACTGCTGGAACAAATGAGAGAGCTTAACTAGAGCAAGACTGGCATAAAAAGGAAAGGGGAAAAAAGAGAGGAACAAAGATTCCGTCCAATTTGCTCTTTTGGGCATTGTAAAAACTGGCCTGTTTCCCAGTATATCACTCTGCCATTGAATAAGGTCAATTGCAGAGCAGTTCTTCAGTCATCCTGATGGGTTTTCATGAGAAAGTGAATGGAGTGCAAATTAGCCAAAGTCGTCACAAGCTTTTTTACTGTCACTCCAAGCCTGACAGTCCAAAGGAAAATGAGGATTAATAAATCTAACGAACTTTCTCCATTCTCCAAGCCAGGTTAGGAAACTATTTATTGTCTCTCTTTTTCTGTGTTTCATCCATTTCGCCTACTGTGGTGAAGCATTTGGAGAAGAAAGGAACAACAGCCGCACGCACACACACGCTCACACACACCCCCAGAGCTCAGCCCCTCCAGAGCCATGGCCACAGCACAAAATAAAGGCACTGCCAGCAAGAAAATCAAGTTTTAAAATAACTCTGCCTCGTACCCACAGCATAGAGTTTTAGATGAACCCTCGTCATTGCTCATTCCCTTTAATTAATATGGGCTCAGTGTGTTGAACATAAATATTTTATGGGAGAAAGAAGGGTTGCTAGAAAAGCTTTAAAATTACCTTTTTGGAGGGCAGAAAATGAGTTTCAAGTTAAAGGATTAGTTTCAAGTGAAAGGAAAAGTTTTTTGACAATTATATCACATGTAAAGTGGATTTTAGTGCAGCTTCAGTAATTATTTTTCAGTTGCAACTGAAAGGGCACAAATCTTTCCTAATTTATAAAAAAATAATTTGTATTTGAGAAGCTCTTAAAACTTGCTTAACTTAGAGAACTGCCTGAAGCATTCCCAGAGAACAGGAAATCACACAGAAGGGATGCAAAGGTCTCTAGGAACCATTTTGGTTTTTTGGGTTGGAAGTTTAAGACTGTGTGTCTATTTTTGCAGATATTTATGGATTTAAATCAGGATAATGAAAATCTGTCCAAGTTCACAGCTGGACAACACGTTACCCATATAACTCCTATGCACTGGGATTCCAACATGGTTTTCCTTCAACATCTCCAAAGTCCTTAAAGCCTTCCCTGAACAAGGCCTTGTGCTGCCTGAAAATAAATGTTTGAGCTGTCAGAATTCTTGTTTTCAACCCCAATTAAAGCCATTTTCCATTTGCAGTAAAACAGGTGGAGAAAAGGAGACAAAGGGATCAATCCCTTGCTCCTGTCCTTGGAATAAATGCCTGAGAGGAGACCAGCCCAAATTGCAGTTTCTACTGTAAAAGTGATCAACCCCCCCTGATTTCTGAGGATTGGGAATACAGTAATGGTGGGAGCAAGCAAAATGTACAACATGCAAAATTTGGCACCTGGATCCTCATTAAAATCCCCCTGATATTGTGAATGAGGACAAAGATGATGAGGGAACATTGAACTGCTCACACAAAACCAACCATGGCTTTTTAAAAGTAAAATGCTGAACTTCAACACTGGCTACAGCCAAAAATGATCCTATTTTCCCTTTTTGTTTCATGAAAACTTATTTCAAATCATGCTTCATGTTGGTGCTGACAATGAGTTATTCCTCTCCCAGCAAAATCTCCTAAAATTCCTTCATTAATAACCAGGAAAAAGTTCAATAGACAAAATACAAAGTTTTATTCTGGAAGCTATTCAGAAAAAAAATCTTTAATTTTTTCCATCTTTTTTCGGCACAATAAAAATCATAACAAAAAAAATTCATTAAATACCTGTTTGGTATTTAATCCTCATGGCTGCAGTGGGTGACAAGCCAGGGGAAAGCCAACTCCACGAGCTTGTTTCAACACTTTGTTTTCAGCTTTTCTGTGGAGACACTCAGCAGAATAAATTCCACCTGAGGAAGCTCATGCCCCTGTCTGAGTAACTGAAGTAAAATTGTTGAGCATTCAGAGCAATCTGGGCTTTGTTGAGATTTCCCTTCTCCTACTTCTACAGTCACTTGTCATTCTGTTTAATAAGAGAGAAAACTTTCCTGACCAGCTAAATTAGGCCATTCAAGACGTTAAGGAAAACACACATACCCTGAAGTAAAGGTAAAATTATGCTGCAATCATCAAATCAGCCTTCTCTTCTTTATCCCATCTGTATATTCTCCTTGGAAAAGCTGGAGCAGGGGCTCCACGAGCAGCACAGCCCTACCTGCCTGCCACTGCAATTGCTGGTATTTTAATCTCATCAAAGAATCTGAGTTTTTCTTCCTGCTGTTTTGACTTTGCTGTCTCTTAGCCCTGTCACATTCACTAGTTTTGAATAAGTGCAGAACTTGCATTTACAGAATTTGCAATCTGCGAGATTGTTTAAGTGATTTATCAAATACTTTGATTGAACACTTATTGCTGCTCCAGTTCTGAATCTCATTTAAATTGACTGGGCTTGACATAAGCCTTTGGAGTGAACACAGGAGTGAGCCCAGGCTCTGGAAGCTTCAGCAAAAGGGGGGAAAATGTTCCACCTCCAGTCTAAGCACTTCTGGAATTATACCCTGATAAAATCAGCGCTCTCTATTCCTTATTAAACATTTTATGTCTGAGAAAACCACAGTTAGATGGACTTTATCTTATTGGTGATACAGCACAACAGCTCTGAAAGTTCATTCAGAAAACACAGAGCACCCCCCAGGGCTCTAAACCAGAAAATTTGGATTTTCTCTCAGTGGTGATGAAGGGCACAGACCATTGGCAGGCTCTGCTCAGCCACAACCACATCTCTTAAGTCCAAGTTGAAATCACTTTGCACTCACAAACAACTCTCAGACCAAAGAAAGGCTGTAAGCTCTGAAATACGTAAAAAATTGAAAATATTGTGATTTTTTTCTTATCAGATGGATGATGCACCTCTGAGGGATGCTAAGCAAATTTGAGGGAAATGGATTTGAAGGTCTGCAGAGACAACACCCAAAGGGAAGCAGCAAAACTCTTCCAAATTAGAAGTCAGTGTAACTCAGACACCACTGGAAGGCATGGAGCACCACTTCTGCTCCATGGAGGCATTTCAATTTAACTATTTGTGTCTTAAATTCACACTATTCCCTCTTTTTTCCTAGACTTGTGTAGAGCAAACACAGTCTCCAAGACCATGTGCTGCCTGCCACATCCCTTCCCATGGGAGAACCACTTAGAAACAAAACTCAGTCACAATTAAAAGCACAGGAGTGCTGTGATAAATCACAAATTACACAGAGAGGAGGGCCAGGGGCAGGGTGGATTCCAAGCACCTGGGAGGTGATCAGGTACAGTGTTCACTGTGAGTAACAAGCAGAGGTAGAAGGAATGAAGAGGATTTGTTTCAGCCCATCAGGGATTAAATGAAATTCTCCTGCAGCACAACGGTCCCGAGGCTTTATTGCTAAATCTGTTGTCTTTCAGATTCATGGCATTTTCAATGCTTCCTCCAAACTCATGTGGGATAATGCACTCCCAAAAAGTAGGCTCTAGGTATGCACATTCTTAAAATCAACCACTCAACACGCATCCAAATAAAAGTGAGCTTTCCTCCCCATTTTCCCCAAGAAAGGAAGCTCAGAGCCCTTTTATGCATTGTGAATGGCCCACCTAATTTAGACTGAATTATACCCTAACCTTCATTTCCCCTTTACTTCTTTGCTCCATTCAGCAGTTTCTGACTTCAGCTAATTCACTAACAATCCCAGCTGGTCCTTCCCAGCTCCCAGTTCTTTAGCACATTGTCCAAGGAAACTATGTGCTCCCATCTACACTGGTATTCCACTCTCCAATTAACCTACTGCTGAGAGGCTTTACCCCTTTCCACCATCCATTCCTCTGCACAGACTTCTTTTTTTTTTTTTTTAACCTTTTACTTCTTGAATTAAAGTGCAGGAGATCCCTTCCAGGTGAGAAGGTGTTAAATTTATTTGCTGAAGGTTACTCAGGAAGACACGACCCAGGATGGGGGTGAGAGCCCTGAAAGAAAACCCTGCTTGATCTCCAGCTCTTTTCAAAGCTGAGTGTTAAGGAACAGATGTTTAAAGTAGAAGTAAACAAATAACAAAAGAATTTCCACGCTTGCTCTGTGGCAGGCGTGTGCTTGTTCTGAGCACTGAACCCTGGCAGAGGAGCCAGCTCAGCCAGAGGTGTGCCTGGGGTTTGATCCACACGCAGATGGCACTGCTGGAGACAGGGGCATGGATTTGTGTTCTCCTTCTTTAAAATAATCAGTTGAATTTTTTATTTCAGAGCTCTAACTCTGGTGGCAGCAGAGAGAAGGCCTGTGGGCCTGTGGGCCTCACTCTGAGATTTTTGCCATATCTGCAAGAGAGAAGCCTTGATCCACATTTCAGATCTATTCCACTGATTACTTCATATATAAATATATATTTTATATATTTCTACTTTTTAGTTTTGTGTGATCAGGAACAGAGATGAGCCCAATCATTTGGGTGCCTGATCACATTTGCACCAATAGAACAAACCAGCCAGAAATTGTTCTGCCATTTTGGGATAAAGCCAAGGCTTCAACATCTTGGAGTCCCCTACACAACAACATTTTACAACCAGAATTCCCACAGCAAATGTTAATAAATCTGGATTCAGACTGGAGCCTTGTCTCTCTAACAGTGAGGGCCTGCACATCACCCCTGCTGATGAAAAGTGTCCCCCTCTTCACCTAAACCCTTATGGTTATCCCAAAAACTCCTTCCTTATGTAGATTACGACCACATTTCAGAAGATCTGAACTTCCATATTTGCTTCCTGAAATCCATTTAACATTTCCCTCTCTCCCACCATGCCAAGTCTCTTCTTCCTTGGTAAATGGCTTGGATCTCATCATTGACAAGATCCCAGGTAAAACAAAAGCAGGGAAAAATGTAATTACTGGCTATTAAACACCAACCTCCCCCAGTTCCTCCTTTTCTTGTACATTTGCTTAGGAGCAAGTGAGCAGAACAACAGCCCCGTGCTCAGAAAGTGGGGCTGGGAATCAGGCAGTGAGAAAGTCAATATGGAGCAGTGTGTCCATTTGTTTTGATTTATCTTACTAACTTCAATTGACAGTTAATTCATCAGAGGAGGAAAATGCCAGTCTAGTGAAAACACAACTCGTGAAGGAGAGAGAACCGAGTGGAAAACACCGAGTGTGGATAATACAGGTAATAAATTAAAGGATACAGTATCAGTATTTTATCATTCCCATTCTGGATTTGCTATATCCCAACTCTTGCCAATTACAATTTATAGTGAGCAGTAAATTTACACTGATTTATTTCACACACCCTTTACAAAATGAGGTGACTTTGGAAAACAGGAAAAGACAGGGAAAGGAGTTACTTTGGCTCAAATTCCTAAATCTGAAATTTCCAGCAGCAACAACAAACCCTTGTAACAAATCACAGGCGAGATGAGAATTTACACTGAGAACGTTGGCCTGGATCTAAAATCCACAAAAAGATCGAAGGGTTGAAAATGGGACTTGCGCCAGTGACACCAGTACAGGGGGTGGGGATGCACTGGGAGCCTCACATACCCCTGTGGGCTGATCCATGTGGTTCCCTCACCCAGGGAAATGCTCCAGGTATTCCCTGGTTTGGCCCCCTGACCCCACAGCTCCTCCCTTGGAGTATTTTCTTATCACCCAGCAACATTTCATTTCTCCCAGCTCAGGGGATTTTTGCCTTCAATGCCCCTCTTTCTCTAAGGATGAATTCCAGGTTGGTCTTTGCCTGACCTTAGGACAACATCAGTGACAATAAAAGCTGGAGATGGGATTTGGGGAGGCTGTGAGAGCCTGGCCCATCAGGTAAGATCCATCAGACAGAACATCCCTGCTGGAATGAATATATGAATTTATTTTCCTCACACCATCCCCATCCTTTCTGACCCTCCTGATCTCCTGTGTTCTGGAGTTCACCTTTCCCTACAAAAAGCAGAACTTGCTTGTACTCCATTTAAACACTTTTCCCAGTAGTTTCATCAAATGTTCCTATACAAGGATCCTGTTTGTTCTCAGACAACAATCCCAGCCTGAAGTTCAACCTTGCATAGACACAACTGTGATTATTCTTCCCTGCATATTCTAAATTAAATTCTAAATATTCTAAAATGAACTTTGTGTGTATTTGAATTGAAGTTAACCTGTGATCTTCTTGGCCCATTCACTGAGTTTTGCAGGGCTACTGAACATTTTGGGCACCATCCCTGATGCTGAACTTCCATCAGGAGTGCTGCTCCTCCACTCAGCAGCAAACCCCAATTTCTGCCCCCAAAGAACACAGACAGCTCAACAAGGAGCTGAACTTTCTGCCTTTTTTTTTCCTTAAACCACCTTCTATGCTTATTAAACCCAAAGCACAGCTGCAGGGAACTAGAAGAAATTAAGCTTCTTTCTGTCCATTTCCCGGGAAACTGGACAAGAGCCAGAAACAATCTGTCCCGCTTGAAGCATCTGCATTTTGCCTCCACAACTCTCCAGAAAGGCACCATCTCCATCTCCCTGCCATGCTGCTGAAATTCATTTTGGAGATGGTAAAACCACTCAGGAATAGCAAAAGATCCTTCACTTCTGAATGTGGGAGTGTCCCTAAATCAAGGTTTGGGACAATGGTTCAGAATGGCTGCCCTTACTTTTGGTTTCAGCATGAAAACTTGGTGCAAGTTACCAACATTTTGGTTCGTTGAATTGTGAAGCTAAAAAAGGGATTAAACACAACCGCCAAAAAAAGATTGTATCAAATCTGAAAATTCTACACCTTCCATATTACTGGCTAAAGTCTGCAAAGGCACCAAACTGGGGTAGGACACAGGAGAGAGAAAGGAACCACAGCCTGAATTTTCACCCAAAGGCCTAAATGAAATCACAAGTCTTGCAAAGGTTTAGAGAAATCTGGATACTTCTGTGATGTTCACAAGGCACTGAATTGGGGAGGTTATTGCTTAGAAAGGAAAATATCAATTATTGCAGTAGTATTTAATGGTATGTATGGTCCCATAGGCCAAAATGCCAGGCTGGTCCAGTGAATTCCTTAAAATACCTAAAAATTAGATATACTGTTTTATTATATAGGTACATGATTTTATACTGTACAAGTACAACTCCTTAAAATACCTTAAAACTTTAAAATCATCCCAAAACGTTGATCTTTTATCTGCACCCATTTCTAAACACCCTGTGGTTGATGTTCAGCATCACCTGAGTGCAACACCCATTTCTCAAGCTGGTCCCACAGCACATTTTCACTTACTGCTGCCACTCGCCCACCTGCAGCACCTTCCTTGCCTTCCAGCAAAATTTTTGGAAACACTTGGGATGTTTGGAAACATTCCAAAACGTTCTGATACACCAAAAATCCAAATAAAATGCTGGAGGTGCAAGCGCTGCTTGTTTTAGATGGGGATGTTTCTGCTCCCTGGCTGGGCCCTGCAGTTCTACCAGGACACAAGGCACCAGCACAGTCCCAGCAACAACCAAAATCTCTGGGGTTGCACCAAATTCTCCCCCTGTAAAAAGTTTTATTTACTCCAAGGAATGAAACACAATGAGCCAAGTTTGATGGATAAGGATTTCCCCCATTCAGCTGAGCAGGCTGTGATTTAACAGTAAAGTTTCCAAGTTGTTAAATAACATTTTTTTTTCATTACATAAAAGATGAAGGAATCTAAAAGGTGTAAGCAGGAAAGGAGAATCAGATGTTTTATGGTGTTTAGGGGTGGAATTATCCAGTCCCACGAAAGCTGCTGGGAAATTCACCCCAACTACAGCTGTCAACTCTCTCCTCCTTCAAAAGACAAATATTTATTCCCCTCCTCACAGCAATTCCTTTAGACTGTGGCTGTTGTCAGCTACAGGAGAATCATGGCTTTGCTGTTGGGATCTTTGACATTTGTCAAGTTCACTTCGAAAAATTTCCCCTCTTGCGGCGTTAAAATCACACTCACAAGAAAAGTTTTGCTGCTCTGCTGCACCAAAACACTTTGGATGTAGCCCAGTTTTTAAAACTTGCTCTGAACCAATAAATTTGATTTAAATTTGCTTTATTAACAGTTCTGAAGGAGCTGAGCCTGTCCCCTTTCCCTGCTCTGCTTGAGGACAGACACAGACCCTTGCAAAGGACTGGGGACACTGCTCAGTCCTGCTACCCTCTGACAAAAGGTTTATCCAGCTCCTCACATCACTCTTCTTTTCCAAACATTTGGCTGTGGTGGCTCCCCCCCTCCTCTTCCCTTCCCCTTGCTCCAAGTTTAAGGCAGTTCAGCACTTACGGTCATTTACAGCTTACATCCCAGCAAATCCAGAAGGTGTCTGATGAAAAAGAGGGACTAGCCAAGCATCTTAATCCCCCTGTTCATTCATGCTCTCTGTAATGTTCTTTCAGGCCTCTGCTGAGAGACTAGGCTGAAATGAAGGCTGATAAATTAGTCTGGAGGGAAACAAGGCAGATTCTGCTTGTAAAAGGTCATTCCAACTTTGTTCTGGGTGAGGGTTTATCTTGACTGCAGCTGCGACAGACAATGGCCGGGGCCTAAACGGCAGAAATCCAACTCTGCTCACGAAATTACTGTGCTGATAAGGGAGAATGGGCTTCAGGGAGATCTAAATGGGAAAAGGGAGGTGGGGGACAAGGGTGAGCTGTAGGTATTTTTGAACAGGATGGAGCAGGGATGGCACAATGAGATGTACGATTAAAGCAGGGCGCTGTCCCAGAGGGAAGGAGCACACGGCTGCCTGGGCACAGCCAAAGGAGGAAAAAGCTCTTTGTGCTGAGGGAAAGGTCTCAGTGCTACACAGGTATGGAGGGGCTGAACCTGGAGCAGACAGGTTGTAGAACACACCAGGCACAGAGGTGGCCTTAAGAGCTGTGTTAGCAAGTGAAGAACCAAGTCCACTTATGTCCCTCTCCTAGAAAAAAGCCATAGACCCAATTCTTCATTTCCATGAATCCCATGGAAATTGGATCCATCCCTAAATACAACAAAATTCCCTGGCATTTCCAGAGCCAAACAAGTGCCAAAATGTGTGAAGTCCTAAATCCCAACCAAAGTTATCCTTGCTACATTTAACAGCTCTCCAGATCTGTGGTGCTGCTCTGTATTTGCCATGGGAAGAGGAGGATGGTGCCAAATTATGCAGAAAATGTGATTTTTCCATTCTTGAAAAGTGATTAACACAACATTTTACTTGGGAAAATTCGCTGTTGGTATTTCTTGCATTGCACAGATTGAGGTAAAGCAATGGAATTTAGAACTTTGAGACTTTAGGGTTGACCAGGAGCTCAGGTGGGGTTTACTGAAGGGTTTGATGACCCTGAGCACATCCCTGAACCTCACCCTGGAGCCCTCAGTACCCCAATCCCATACAAAAATCTCTGAGCAGTGAGCAGCATGAGGCTGATTCCCAAAAAACCTCCTGAGTGCCTGGCACCAGCAGCCTGCAAACCCCAAAATGAGTTATTTTGCATTGCTCCCACCTTCCCAAACTGCCTCTGAGAGAGTCCCCAGGGTGCTCCTCCTTCAGAGCCCATGTATATTTATGGTTTCCCTTATTGATCATCTCCTTTACAGAATCCCACTGTGTTCCAGGCTCCAGCAGCCAGGCTTTGCTGGGAGAGGACAAAACCCAGGTTGGGTTTCTCTGTAGGTTAAAATTCCAGAGGAAGAATCAGTGCCCTGACTTCTGCAGGGCTTTTGATAGTGAAAAAGAAGCTATTTTTCAAACCACTGTGGTCACCACTGAGCCGTTCATGGGATTTTTCTTTTTCTTTCTCCTTTTTGAACGTGTGGCTGATAAAATATTGCTTCAGGAGCTGGTATTCAGGGATGGCTCTCAAAGACGAAAGGAAAATATTTATTTCCTTTTTCTGCTTGTGAATCAGAATGTTCTATTTAAAGCAAGTGCCCTCTGCCGGATTGCTCATGAGTTATTACCCCTTATGGAAATAAAGGAGAAATATCAGGAGGTATTCTTAGTCATTCCCTTCCCCTGTCTCTTCTTTCTTTCCCTTAATTCCTTATATACCCATGTTTTAGCCAATGCCTAAGATAGAGCAACTTATCTTGGCATTCTTGGCCCTAAAAAAGGCTTTACTCTCTTAACCCTGGCACTGAAGCATTTGGGGAAATGTCAAAAAACAGGACAAATTTCAGTCGTTTCACTTGGATGCCATAAGGTGCATTCGTCACTTTTATCCAGAAATTATTAAATTAAACCCCCCCAAAAGGTGGAGCTGTAGAAAATGAGGCTTGTCCTGTGATTCCATCAGCTTTTCCTCTCAATCCCAAGCCAGTCCTTGTTCCTCCTGGCATGGTTTTAATTCCAATCATAGGAAACAGCCCAACAATTGCCAGCACCTGGATCTGACCCTTCCTCTTCCTCGTGGTGTCCCCTGACACCAGAACAAAGCCCAGATCCTGCAGGGAAAATAAAAATGTTGATGTTCTCCCAGAGCTGCTCCTTGGGAAGGAGATGGGGCTGAGCATGTACAAAGCTGAGCAACCTCCTCAGCCCAAAAATCTCACTTAAAAATTTAAATATTTAAAATAATTAAAATGAATAGAATAAAAATTAAATCTTTAAAATATTTAGAGGTCATGGACTTATTTTTGTTCCTTGAGGTTAATTTTTTTTTCACTTAAGCTCTGAGTTTTGGTCCAAAGCAAAAGTTGTTCTGCAGTTTTATATTCACATGTATAAAAATTCTAACTCTTAGCAACAATTGAGGGCAGTCCCAAGGTGCTCTGGCATTCTGTTTTCTTAATGAACCCTCAGAATTCCTATTTCCCAGACCTGCCAAGCTGGAAACCCTCTGAAAATGAAAGATTCTGTGGGTTCATGAAGAGAGCATCCCCAGTTAGGATTTTATATACATGCATATAAAACTGCAGAGAAACTTGATTTGGACCAAGACTAAGAGCTTAAGTGAAAAAAAAATAATCTCAAGGAAGAAAAATAAGTCCTTGACCTCTAAATATTGTAAACATTTAGTTTTTATTCTATTAATCTTAATTATTTTAAATATTTAAAATTTTTAATGAGATTTTTGGGCTAGAGGAGCTTGCTCAGCTTCCATGCTCAGTTCCATCCCTTTCCCAAGGAGCAGCCCTGGGAGAGCATCAACATTGCATGGGAGATGTTGAATTGCACAGAATCCCTCAGCAATTTTTCCCTGCAAGAGCAGGATGAGGGTTGGAAAAGAACAATTCGGGAGGGAATTCCCCGAGGGAGAGAAGCTGCTGCAGTAACATCATTCCCCAGGCCAAGGGAAAGGCAGAGGAGGGGAAAATGAATGAATCAGGGCAGGAAAAGGAGCAGGAAATGTCATCACATCCTCCCAGGTGAGAGCCCAAGAGACACGAGGAGCCTTGGGGATTTCTTTGCTCATTTAAAGGGCTCACTCCCCTTTCAGCATCTCTGGCTAAGGCAGGATGGGCAAGAACTCGCTGCTTCAGCTGGATCAGCTTTTAAAGGGAAATGAAGGAATCCCTGGGTGATCTGGGCTGGGAAACATGACAAAATCATCACAGTTCATGCAGTGCTCAAAAGCCTATTTTTAATATTTTAATATTTTAATTTTAAAATATTTTTTAATTTTAAATTTTTTTTAATATTAAATATTAAAAATGTTAATATTTATTACATTCAATAAAATGCAGTATAATTCTCCTCCCAGCATTTAAGGCCACTCATATAAAGTAAATTTCCCTCGGCACTTGGAAGTATTTCTAAAAAGCAAAGAAAATAAAAAAGACCCCCTGCTAAAAATTTAAATTTTGGAGGAATTGGGAGGTTGGGCTGCAGTGAGTCAGTGACACTTTAAAGGGTGTTCAAAACCCAGCAGTTTTTTCTGGCCCAGATGTGAAGCCAGAACTCTGCTGCATCCTCAGCTGCTGGCTCCTATTTTTTATTTGTCTTCTATGGGACAGGCTCTACCTCACCCCCCAGGTAGGAAATGAAAGCATTTATTTATTTATTTATTTATTTTTCCTGTGTAAAGGAGCAGCCTGGCTCTAACACTTCAGTGAGAGAAGCCTTTGTGCTTCAGCAAATAACCTCTCTTAAAATATAAATTAAAATATAAATTAAAACAAACTGCATTTATTGGTGGTGTTTACCCTGTGAAGCAAACTGAGCTAAAATCACGACTCCCATAATCCAGGTGCTAAATCTCCCCCCAAGATGAGATTCCCATTCTTCTCTCAATTAGGAAAATTAACAGCGCCGTGATAAATACCATTATTTACCCAAAGCTGACGGAAATCATTATGTAATTATTTTATTTTCATTTTCCTCGGCTCCCAGAGGCCATAAAGCACAAAAATGCCATGATTTATTCAGGGTGCTGGCAGTGCTGTGCTCGGTGTCAGCGGGCAGGAGGGCAATGGGAGCAGGAGAAATGCAATCAGGTCACACTCAATAATCACAGGGCTTTTAGGTGGGGTCTTTCAAGGCACACACACAAAAAAAAAAAAAAAAAGGTGAAATGACACCATCAGCACAGCAGTGTCAGGGAATGAGGGAAAGCACCCAACAGGTCCTGCACTGAATCATCCCTGGGAGGGGCTGGGGGCCAGGGTTGACACATCTTATTTATTTTTATGAGATGAGAGTGAATCACTCGCTGCCATCCCATGTCCAAAAAAGCCCTTGAGTGATAGGTGTGGTTTAAATCAAGGAATATTTTTTTTTAAAACATATCCCACAAAGCAAAGCAGGAGGCCAGATATGAGGCTGTGCTGCAGATAAGGCAGGACACGTGTTCAAGCCATCAGCACCCAGCCCTCCTCTCTGCCTGAAAGGAAAAACGCCAATAATAAAGATAATTATGCAGCTTTTTTCAAGGTATGGCAGATAAAACACAGCATTCTGCATTCCCATGGATGTTTGGGCTATTAATGAGTGACGCTGGAAGTTTCAGCAAGTAACACCAAGTTACACCTGTGAGGAGTTCAGATGGAAACAAACACAAACTCAATTTCCTGAAGATTTTGATATACAAGTCACTGCCCATTTTCATTTTCACAAATCTTTCCTTGCTGGAGTTTGAAAAGAGAAAGCTTTTTCTGCAGTGGTAATCCTTGGGCAGAAGAGAAAGATCCAATCTCACATCAAAGCCCTCAACAGCACCTTCTCCAAGCCCCAAAATGTAATTAGATTTTTCTTTTTTTTAATGCAGAAATCAGAAGGAACAGACATTAATTATGAAGCACGTCCTGTATGCCAACAAAATTTTTTCAAGCAAAACTGAGATGGTGCTGAGGAATGACCACTTTGCAGCCAATTCCACTTCCAGTGATCTCCCTCCCAGTTTAGTCAAAGCCTGACACTAAATTTCCTGTGGTGAAAGGCGAGAACTTCTCGTGCCAAAGGCAGAAGCACTGCTCAAATTAAGGAGCTGATGACTCCTAAAAACAAACAAACAAACACAAAGGCCAGGTTTTCAGAGTTTGGGGAGCGAGGTGTGCAAAAAATTGGGATTATCAAGACTATAAACTACAGGAAATGAATTGAGAAATATGAATAGAGAAGAGGTTGGGTGTGAAGAACAGGCATCGTTCCTGAAATAAATGTCTAATATGAGAGACAGTTCAAATGGAATATGTTCTAATTGGCCATAACAAGGAGTTTTGTGGAAGTCTTACACCAGCATTCAACCCACAAGTCACTGCATGACAAAACTCCATATTCCAGAGAAATACTGACCAAAAAACCAATGTTAAACTGCAGAAGGAACATTCCTGGTGATCCTACAAATCTCAGATTTGTTGAGTTTATCACCACGGAAAGAAACAGCACATTGAAGCAAAAGCCAACAAGTTACTGGGTGAGAAAAAACTCCTCCCCTTTCCTTTTTTTCCAGTCATTGCCCATTTCTTGCCTGCTCAGTTTTAGGAGCAGAGGATGCAAACACATCCCAAGTTCCCAATTTCCCAATTTGCCATCAGGTAGAGCTGCCTAGAACATCCCAAATCCCCATTTCCCAATTTGCCATCAGGTAGAGTTGCCTAGAACATCCCAAGTTCCTAATTTGCCATCAGGTAGAGCTGCCTGGACATCCCAAGTTCCCAATTTCCCAATTTGCCATCAGGTAGAGCTGCCTAGAACATCCCAAATTCCCATTTCCCAATCTGCCATCAGGTAGAGCTGCCTAGAACATTCCAAGTTCCCAATTCCCAATTTGCCACCAGGTAGAGCTGCCTAGAACATCCCAAGTTCCCATTTCCTAATTTGCCGTCAGGTAGAGCTGCCTAGAACATTCCAAGTTCCCAATTCCCAATTTGCCACCAGGTAGAGCTGCCTGGAATATTTCAGGGCTTTCCCAACCTTCTACCCCAAGGGAAGAGCTCAGACAACAGCACCCAGCAGATAGAACTTATTCAATGAATTCCTGGCCAGCACGTGAAGGGATTCATGGATGTTGCTCCCAAATGAAATTCTGGAGGCCCTTTCTGGAAACAGAGCCCTGAAATGTCCTTAAATGCTCTGGAGAATGGGAAAATTCAAGAGGTGTCTGTGAGGACAAGCAGAGAGTGTTGGGGTGGGTCTGGGGACACCTGAGGGAGGACAAAGCCCTTCCTTTGAGGTGTGAAATGTCCCTGCCACGGCAGGGGACAAAGGAGTGCCGCTGGAACAGGAGAAGTGCCCAGAGAGGGAAAGTTTGCTCAATTACACTACAAAAACAAACAGTATCACAAAGTCAACGGGAATTGATAAACGCAGCTCCTATCAGAGCAGTGGGGATGTGAGGAACCTTTCTGAAAATCATGAGTGTAAATAGCAACTTTTATCAGAATTATGAAATGCAAGGACAATGTTTTGCCAAGGTCAGAGAAAAAAAAGGTTTCCACCACTCAATTTCTGCCAGCCCATGAGGATTGCACTTTGTTCCTAAAAATCAGCCTTTAAACAAAATAGCAAACAAAAATATACATTGAAACAACAAATGCCACCTATCAATAACTGGGTCAAAATAAAGAGGATTCATCTTTCACATTGCAGCCTACAAATAATTAATCTGGCATAGTCCTAGAGGAAAATTATCCTTATTTTCAGAGGCACCTGGAAGTGATCAATACCTTCCTTAGGAATCTCGAGCTTCTCACACCTACAGCCCCCCTTGAACCAGACCATGTATTGCCAGTGAAATAAAAGGGATTTTCCCCCCCAAAACCCTCACTTTTTGAGGCTCATACGCTACTACCAATCAAATATTCTGCAATGATATTCACAATAGAAGCCAACACCAGGAATGTCATTGGAGGGGAGAGAGGGGATCAAAACTCAGCTGAATTACCCTCTTTTCCGTGCACTAGGATGGAAGGAAAAGGAAACTCTCCACTCAGTCATTCAACCAAACTCTGATTTTAGCTCTTCAGACACTTCCTACTGCAGAACAACAAAACACAATTGAGTTTTCTTGTTAAAACAGGAGCTTTTTGCTGTTTCCTGCACTTCAGACACATTGAAAAAGTAAAACAAAACAAAAATATTTGGACCTGCTTCTCTGGGCCTCACTGGGTCTCACTGCTCACTGATTTTTGACTTCACAATCAGGAGTGCAAATATAATCAGAGAAAATTAAAACTGTTAATGCTTCAGCCTGGCCTTTCTGACCTCTAAGAAAAGAGGGTTCTGTCACTGCACTGGTGCTTTCTCCACTGGTGCCTGGGAAAACCTTACAGTTCCAGCCCCCAGCTGCTTCCCACCCTGTAAATCCTCCAGGATTTTGTGAACCAGTTCACCCCAGTAGTGGCTGATGGAGAAAATGGGGCAAGAGACTGGTTCATCCAGGGAAAAATGAGGGAAAATTCAGCCCCACTTATTGGGATAGGCTTCACCTATGCTACAGCAAAATCCTGCCAGGAAACCTCTCTTCCCCCACTGCCCCAGACACAGCCTCTTCCCCAGGACAAGAGCCAGCAGCTCCCATGGCAGCAGGGGATGGATTGTTGGGATGGGCACTGGGGGAGAGAGAAGGAATTATCTATTGGATAATGGCCACTGGGATAGGACTGTGAGCACAGAGCAGAAATCCCAGGACACACTTCACTGTTAATGAATATTCCAGGATAATTATGGATCTAGATATTCTCTAATCAAGACTGTAAGAGCAGAAGAGGCCAAGATGATTTCTGAGACAAGCTCAGAAAAACAGGGAGAAGGATAAGATGGGAGATGTGGGACAGAGCTTTTTTCCTGCTGAAGGCTGGTTTTTGTTCAGTTCTCGGGGAAAAATGACTTTCACATTTCTCCATCTTTGCTGCAGCACAAGAACTCGAGAACATGGGGGCTGTTAATGGGTACATGCTATTTTTCCCTGCCCAGTTATTAATGCCTGCACTGCTGACACGGGCTGGGAGTCAAAGGTAACACCCCAACCACCAAACATGATGCGATTAATCCCATTCCCTCCACGCGACAACTCCCGAACACAATTTGGAAATGACAAGCACTTGATGAAGTGACCCGACATCATTCAAAAGCAGACTTCCAAAACGGTGCTCGAGCAGTTTTTGTGGCCCAAGAAGCGAACTTAAAAGGGATTTCTGCTGATTTTTAAATCCTTCAGGTAACGGGGGGGGGGAGTTACTCAGGGAAACACGGCATCAGCAAAGTCACCACCTCCATCCCCAGGCCAGCAGGCCTCAGTCCAGCTCCAGGAACACTTGGCAGAGAAGACAAAGGAATGTGGTGGCCACATTCCACACGCTTACCTCCCATCCAAAGTTTGTTTCCTTTAATGTGCTCCTCTGTACTGCCATATAGGGTCCAAATCTTTCCCCAACTTCAATCTTCTTTTTGGCCCAAATCCCTAGCCCTGCCCCTGGGATCGAAGATTCTCTGAGTTCAAAATCTGGTGGGATTGGAATGTCATCAGGAATGTAGACGGGAGCTTCATAGGGTGAGCCCTCCTTGGGAGTGAAGTCCTCACTGGTGGGGAAGGGTGACGGAGGTCCCACAGGGATGGGGGACATTATACTGTCCTCAGTTTCCTCCTCTGCGCTTTCTCCAGCAAGGAGATCGGGGTCGGTCTCGTACATATTATTTACAATCTCGCTGTCACCTAAAAGGGGAAACAGCAGAACAAAACACACTGAGATACTCACGTGAACATTGGTTAGTCTCTGCCTGGGGCAAAGTTTGGCTAAGCCGAGCTGGCACGTTTCTAAAAGGATAAAAACCTCCCTCGAGGAGCTCAGGTGGAGCTGAGGTAAGGGCACTGATCACCATGGGGTGCTGCAGAAGGGTGGGGGGAGGCTCACTGCAGCCTGTGGGTTCTGTGGGATCAGGGGTCCTCTGCTGTTTGCACTTCAGTTTTGGAAAGAAGGGGGAAAAAACACAGAAGGGGTGGTTGAGGTTGTCTTCAGCCACTTCTTGCTTTAACTGGCTCAGTGTATTTTGTAAAAGGGGTATAAAAAATTTAAAAAACAGAAATAAATTAGGGTAAAATCCAAGTTTGGCAAGAAGTGTTTGCCTGGTGTTTGGGGTTCCTGCTCAGTGTGTCCCACACCAGCAGCTGTGGCTGTAAGCTCAGCCATGCACCCCTGCAGGTGTAACAGAGCATCACTGCCTTGTAATCACTGAATCTTGGACTGGTTCAGCTTGGAAGGGACCTGAAAACCATCCAGTTCCACCCCCTGCCATGGCAGGGACACCTTCCACTAGCCCAGGGTGCTCCAAGCTCTGTCCAAGCTGGCCTTGGACACTTCCAGGGATCACATCTTCTCTGGGCACCCTGTGCCAGGGCCTCACCACCCTCCCAGGAAAGAATTCCTTGCTAATCTCTAATCCAGCCCTATTCTCGGTCAGTTTGAAGCCAATTCCCCCTTGCCCTCAAATGAAAACCCTGGACACACAGAAGGCAACAAAGTTTGGGGATTTTTCCAAGGGGAATCAATTTCTAAGCAAGGCCATTCATGTAACGAAAACTGAGCTTTCTCATCCAAAAAGCAAAAAACCGTGGTGGTGGGGGAGTAAAACATGAAAGAGGGAAAAGAAAAACACAATTTCTCACCCAACAGAAGTAGCCGGAGTATTTTGGGAGCAGATTTGCCCTGTCTCCACGAGCCACGAGGCAGCAGGGGCTGTGCTCAGCAGCTCCCACCACGATAAGAAACCCAACAACCGCCGCTTTGTGGGCACAGCTAATGCCTGGCCACTGATGTCACCAGGGGGGAGCAGCACCCCACCAAAATGACACTTTTCACTGCCTCCCAGCTAGGCACCATCAGGGAAGAATAGCTGGAAAAGCACGGCTCGACTTGAGGTATTTATAATTCATCTCTTTGCTAACCTCAGAATGCACCTTCTGTCTGCAAGGCACATCTCCCCCTCTATTTCTTTTTTTTTTTTTTATGCCTAATAAAGATTTTCCGGAGTTCATGCCTAAGAAACCTGGTGGCAGACTCGACTAAAGAGGAGGATTTTGATTCCTCTGCCAACATTTTTTTTTTGCTGCAGCTTTTGGAGGAGAACAGGGAGCTGCCTGCTGCAGCTGACATGGGTTTCCTCTGCTAGAAAGTGCAGCCCTCCCTACTCAAACATGTCACCAGAACCAAGCTTTCATGAACATGAGATACTCCATCATCCTGAAAATATTTGTGGTTGCAGTAAATGTTTTCTCACCCAGTATTAGCAAGTCAAATTATTTTCTGCTCTATGATTAGCCTCTTTTGCACTTAAGGAACAGGAATTCCAACTGAGTTGAAGAGCAAAACTGGGTTTATTGGAGCACAACCTGTGAAAATTTCCAGAGGATACAAGTAAAGTATAAACCTTACTACTAAATGTGGTTAATTTAATTTATTCTATAGGACAAGCAGGGCAGTTCTGATTAAATTTTAATTAACAGTGAAGCTGGTCCTTTTTGTGACTGACCTCATACTTCAAGAGGAATCATCAAAAGATAGGTAAATGTGTTTTTTCAGTTGTTAAATGACCAGAGACTGGCAAGAGGCACGAAATGACAATGAAACAACAATTTCAGCTCACGATAGGTCTGATACCAGAGATTCCAGGTGGCATCTGTGGGAGCTGAATCCCAGCCAGGCAGGTGTGGGAACGTTGGGTTCCTCAGCACAACCCAGTGCTGAGTTCAACAAATTGTACCCAGCATTGATTAACAGCCAGGGAAAATCCAAACCTGGAACTTTTTTTGTGCACTACCAGGTGGATTTCACAGAATCCCAGAATCACTGAGGCTGGAAAAGACCTCCAGGGTCATCAAGTGCAAGCTGTGACTGATGCCACCTTGTCACCAGCCCAGGGCACTGAGTGCCACCTCCAGGCATTCCTTGGACACCTCCAGGGATGGTGACACCAGCACATCCCTGGGCAGCCCCTGTCAAGGCCTGAGCACCCTTTCCATGGGGAAATTCCTCCTGATTTCCAGCCTGAGCCTTCCCTAGCCCAGCCTGAGGCTGCTCCTGTCCCTGACCCCTGGAGCAGAGCCCGACCAGGGGCTGTCCCCTCCTCTCAGGGAACTGTGGAGAAAAAGGTCCCCCCTGAGTCTCCTTTTCTCCAGGCTGAGCCCCACAGGAGAGGGAGCTGATCTTCTCCACAGTTGTGTTTATTCCAGGGATTTGGGACAAATCCAACAGCTGGGGTTCAGTTTTGATTATTCCACAGAATTTTCTAGATTGCTCCCGCTGAACCCCTTCTGCCCTGCAGGGCTCCTCTCAGCTTCACCCCAAATATTCCACAACTGGTTAAGTTAAAAAAACACATTCAAAAAAAAGAAAAAAAAAAGCAGAGAACATCTCGTTTTCCAGGAAGAACAGCTCTCCTGAGCTCCATCCCAACTCAGCCGGGGGCGTGGAGAGCCAGACGTGGCCACTCCGTGGTGACAACAGTGACAACCACTCCGTCCCACATCTGCCCCTCTGGAATGTCTGCCTGGGTGAAAAGCAGCACAGAAATACAACTTGACCTTATTGTTATTGTCATGAAACTAAAATTAGTCCCTGAAAGCTCCCCGGCGAAACGACGCGATAAAAAGGCTCATTGAAAGGTTGTTTCCACAGATAATCAGATATGGGCAGACGCTGAAAATCTGTGTGACACCAATGAGGGGCTGGCAACAATGAGAGGGATGGTTTAGTGGTGGTGAGAGACCTCATGAATAATCTATTTAGCAGCTGTAATGAAAGCAAAAGCAAGGCTGGTGTTAAAGGAAATGGTGGTAGGGGAAATAATGCGTTAGGTTTTGGGGTGGGTTTGTTGTGTTTGGGGTTTAATGTGTTTATTATTATTTTTATTATCATTATTGTCATTATTCCTGGTTTAATTATTGTTGTTGTTGTTAGATATCTGATTCTGCTGTGGAAATACCCAATTATCTAAAATGACAGAGCGTTTTTTACACTCACAGATTGCAAAGAGCTTCTTTGACTTCTTCACTGGGAACGTTTAAAGAACATCCCAAGAATTAATTGCAGTGCCTGATCACCAGAACAATCTTGAGTTTCACTGGCCTGGATAATTCAACATTTGTGTGAAACCCAGTTATTTTTATTTTCTAAGCAAGGAGGAGAATGCCAGGCACCCCCTGAACTCACACTTTGCCTCAGAACCTGGAGCCTCAGGCCCAAAGGAAATATCCAAGCAGAAAAGTCGAAAATACAAATATTCACAGAGAACTTTGACTTTGTAGCTAAGAATGGAACCACACAGGCACAGACCAACAGGTGCTTTTTCCTTAGGGATTAACTGGGTGTTGGAAGGGTTTTTACATCATTATCCAAACTTTGCAGCTCATTTGTAGCTGTGAGTATTAAAACCTCAGTACTGTCTGGAACTGCTTGTTAAGTGGTAATAATAATAATAATAATAATAAATAATAATATTATCAGGGAAATATTCATTAGGCCGGGGATTTGTTTCCATTTTCTGGCTCTACAGAAAGAGCAGTGGGGTGATCTCAAACATCTTTTCCAGCCCAAAGAAGGGCATCACCACCACCTTTACAGGTCCTTGGATGTCCTGAGGTTCCTGCACTGTAATGTCCCTTTAGAAACATTCCCCAGGGAAGAAAACAAACCAATCAAACCAAACCAAATCAAACAATTCCTGATATAATGGCTGGTGAGGAGGCAGGTAAAATTTGAGCACTTTGAGGAATATCTTGAGGGGCACTGAGCAGCCTGGTCTAGTGGGAGCTGCTCATGGCAGTGGGGTTGGAACTGGATCATTTTTAAGGTCACTCCAACCCAAGGAATTCCCTGATTCCATGATTCTTTATTTCGCACCTCCAGTGAACAAAATCACCTTCATTTCTAACTCTGAGGTGATTCTGTCACCATTTCTATGGACTCAGGACAAAAATAAAGTCATTTTTCTAACTCCTTTGTAGGCCAGAAGAGCTGGATCAGATGATCAAAACCCAGCCCTGCCCAACCAAGAAGGAAATATTCCCATTAATGATGTGCTTAGCTACTGCTGACAGGGTTCATCACCTCAGGGTGTTGTGCTGCTCATCTCACCTCAATTTAGGTGAATCCTGAGGAATATCTGCCCTCCATCCTGCCTTAATCTATTAGGAATTCTGCAGGAGCCTGGCTGCCCATCCCTCTGTGCCCTGCACAGGGCAGCAGCTGACAGCAGGCACAGCCCAGAGCTTGGCAGACACCACCCTAAATCACAAAGGACCTTGGAAAGCCCAAGGAGAACCCACCCCAAAGTGCCTCCAGCACAGAATGATCCCAGTGGTCAGATTGCCACCTGATGGCCACAGCTGAAATACAATAGGAAATCCCAAATCCAGGCCCTGCTCTGCTGCATCTGCCTGGCAGGACCAGCCCAAAAATCCAGCCCAAAAATCCAGCTTTTCCTCTAGGTGGTGGGAACTGTTGGTTTCAGTCAGCTCTGGGAGTCTCTAAGTCCTTTAAATCCCACATGAAATGAGAAGAAATGAGAATTCTCCCTAAACTTTCACCCTCCTCATGGATTCACACCTTCCTTCCCAGCCTTTTCTCCCTGCTGGGTGCAAACCTGAAGCTGCAGCCCGGGAAATGTCTGGATTCCCAGGGAGATCTCACTTCTGGGTGCTACAGACACCAGGCACATTTTCCTTAGTCTTGTGTGATGAAAGAAATGCACCTTTGTGGGTTGGATTGTGCAACACCTTCGCTGGAAGTTGGTGTGAAATACTTCTGCCAGAAAATATACAAATTAGTGACAAAATGTCATGAGAGGAATTATTCCTCTTCCATTAAGGATAGGCTGAAGCATTAAATGCTTCAAGGTCATAAAAAATGGCTTTTCCCTCATCCATGGACAATATTAATGAGAATTATGTAAGGAAAGGACAACAAGCAATCAGTTGCTTAAGATTCTCAAGCCCAGCACCCAATTTCTTCATCCCATTCATTACAAGAACCTTTCTCCTCCACCTCCATCCAAGCTGAACTGGGATCTACAATGTTTGCTGGTGGATACTGATCTGAAATCAACATATCCAGCACCCAAACCAGAGCCTGGCCCTGAGGAACCCCCTGAGAGCAGATTCTCAGACTGCAGAGGATGCTCTGACAGCTGTCCCATCACCTCTGAGTGCTGCCAGAGCCAGAGGAAATTCTGCTTTAAATGACCATTGGGAAATATCTTTTTTTTTTCTCTTTTGTTCACTCACAAAACCCCTTCATTTTCACCGAATTTACAGTTGAAATAAGGTTTGGGCAATAAATATCCAGGCAGGGAAGTGGCCAAGAGTGGGAAGTGGTTTTGCCCCCGTGCCACGGTGCCAAGGGAATGTCACAGGGGCTGTTTCTCCCTTTGAGAAATGGGGCTGCTCACACAAACCTTTTCTTAATTTTTCACTTCATTTGGCACTTCTGCTACAACTTGCTGTGGTTTTGCCAACTTTTCTGAGCATATCTAGAGATACCCAGCTTGGAATTCTAGTATTCATCCCTTTGGATTCCTCTTGAATCTTGGGCCTTTAACTTGACACTGACACAGCAAGCACCTCAGATTATTTCTCAGTGGAATAATGCTTTTTCTTCCTTAGATCAATCATATCCAGAGCTTCTCACAGCTCCCTGACACCTGAAAAACCCAAAAATGCTACAAGTAAAGGGAATTAGGGACAATCAAAATGGTTATGGGTGAGATCTGGTCTTTGCTATTCGCTGTTCAAGCTGGAATGGTGGCACAGTTGTGACAGGACGAGTCACAGGTCACAGCTTTGTCCAGCTCACAAGTTAAATTCCACTAAATAGGTGTGCATGGAAAATTCAGACCCTGCCAACCTGAAATTGTTGGGTACTCAGTCAGATCTGAGCTGATCCCACAACAAGCCCAGCTCCAGAAAAACTGGAGCAAAACCCAAACTCCACTCTCAGCTTGTTTCCCTTAAAACACAAATGTGGGAAATGGATTTATAGAAAAATTTAATAGAAATATTTCTATTTGTTTTAATATAAATATTTCTATTTCTCTTCCACACTACAAAGCACAGAATTTTGGGAATGCTCAAGAAGCAGGAAGGTGCTGATGGGGTAAACAGGATTCTGGAGGTGAGTGCTCAGGAACCCACCCCTGAGGGACCCAGCTGCTCCAAACTCTGCTGGCCAAGCTCCCTGTACCCCAGTGACAGCCCCAAACACTCACATTTGCCAGGCCACACATGGAAATTTTTATTTATAGCTGCCATCGAAATGAAATCTGGAGGAGCCACAAGTTTTAGCACATCCCTGTGTAAGATTCCAGACAGGAACAAGCTCTGAGCATTCCCAGCACAGGAACCTGCCCCAGGTACTGCTGAATCTGGCTCTGCTGCCCAAATCTTTGCAGCTGGAGTTTAAGGACAAAATACAGGGAATTTCCTTGTGTCTGCCTGATGCAGAACTGCTGCAGAACACATTAAAAACCCAATTTTCTGCTGAAGAATACTCAGAACTGCAGAGAGACGGTGAGGGGTGAGGCAGGAGGCAGAGACAGGACAAGAAAAAGGAAGAAGGACTCCCATAAAAATTAAACCCTTGGAAAGGCAGCCCCATTCTCGTGCTTACTTTTTGTGTTCATTTTTCAAGTTTCACATTTATGCCCTGGTTTGTCTTAGCTGGAACTGCACCTCTCGAGGCAGCGTCAAGTCCTTTTATTAAAAAGAAACAGAAAGCAGATCCGAAAGGAGCAGCGAGAGCAGATGAGGACTGAGCAGAGTTAATCGGGCGCATTTTTCAATAAACATTCCAAAAGCAGTTGCTGCAGAACTTGGCTGTGAGTAGAACAGGTATTAAGGATTTCAAGTACCTTTGGTTTTAAGCAGAAAAAAAATTAAGTGTTTTCTTTTATTAAGGGATTTCTGCTGGCAGAAACGAAGAATAAAGCTCGAAACAGTATTTCAGTGTGTTCCTTAATACCCATTTTCCTCTAGTAAAACCAGCAGGGAAAGTGTCCAAATTACTCTGCTCTAAATGCCAGTATTATATTTCCAGTAAAAGTCTGGTTCAACCAGGCATCAAAAATATTTCCACATAAGATCCTTTTAGAATCAAACTCTGTAGAGAATATTGTTGTTGTTGTTTGTTGTTCTTAACTTCACCTGATCTCCCTGAATCCACAATTTTGTTTTACATTTGAATTCAAACTGACATTTTTACAATTTGTGCTACGTCCAAATATTGATTTGATCCATATTTGGATGCAGTAGATAAAGTTGGTTCTTTTAAGCAAAAAAAACCAAAACAAAACAAAAAAGCTCTGCTATCTTACTACTAAAGGCACTAGAAAAAATATCAGCCTTTGGGATTTCTGTCTCTGAACTATTTATGAGATAAAAGCTGAAGTGAAGTGTCACGAGATGTGTACAGTGTATTACCAGAGCAGTAACAAACATTTGGGGAGCAATAGCACAACAGCGAAAAAATTCAGGGAAGGAAGAGAGGAAAGCCTGGAGAAAAGCTCCACTCGGTGCAGAAAAATCGTCATTGCTTTGCAGTGGTTTGCTTATTTTTGCTCCAAAATCCCTCCCCTTTAAAAATCTATAGAAACTCTCCAAACCCCGCTGAAAACGCAGCAAAGTGGAACTTTGGAAACGACGGCGAGAGAAAATTCTCCGCTGGGAGAAACGCTACCTAGTTAGAATAAATAAAGAAATGCACTTGGGCTGGCCCTCCAAAAACTACCAGCCCGTGCTGGAGATTTCTCTCGGTGCTGGATGTCAGGCCATGGAGCGAGAATAAAGCGTTTGTGAGCCTCCAAAAGGAGCCCTCGCCATTGGAATTCACGGCTCTGCCAAGCGGAGGCTTTGGGGCTGTTGTCACCGTCTCATTGTCATTCCGCTCACTGTGGCTTCCCCAGGGTCCCGAACAGGAGTCCTGGCATTATTAACAGGGCAGATTAATAGCAGAGGGGAGAGGCATTTTCACAAACATGCCAAATATTAATATTAATCGATAACAATTTCCACTTCCTGACGGGAGGCGCGCAAACGGTGCGGGAGGAGAGGAGGGAGGGCAGAGCGGGGAAGGAAAGGGGATGGTGCCCACGGAGTGGGGAATGAAAAGGGGAGCAGTGAATCAATGCAGGGCACAGGATGGAGCCGTGAGGTGGGTGTCAAAAGCAGGGCTCTATTTTCACAGGCACACACAGGCACACATTTTAATGCCACCAGATAAGTGGGATTTGCCTTGCCCCGGCCAAAAAGAAAAAATTCTGGGGAAGCTCGCTGGTTTTGTATCGGGGAAGAAACAGCAGAGCTCTGCAAAAACAGGGGGGAAAATATCCTGTATCTTATTTTTGTCCTCCCGAGTAAGGCTGTTCTCTGCAAACTGTATTGTCCTCAACACTCAGAACACCAGACAGATATTTTTTAAATTCAGGTCTGTCCACATTTACCAGATTTCTGTGTTTGTATTTCAAGTCCTTTTCTACAACTATCCCTCTGTTTTGAAGCCAAAAAATTCTGTAAAACTTTTTTCATCTTTTCTAATGGATCAGCCCTAGTTTTTTAATTCAGTCTTTGGAAGTCATTATCATTATTTCACACACTCTTTAATTACAAACAGCACAAGCAGAACTCACAGGGATGTTGCCAAAGAGTTTCCCAAATGCTCCAACTCACAATATCAGTGAAACCAAATCCAACCATTCCAGCTTAAGACCTTTTAGCACAGACCCCACTGGGTCACTGAGCCGAGTCCTCCCCGAGTTTTGAACAAGTTTTGAACAAGTTTTGAACAAGTTTTGAACAAGTTTTTCACTCAAAGACACATTTTTGCAGCAGCCTCAAAGTTCAGTTGGGCCTAGGAATGTTTCTCCCAGACCTGGAAGTGAAGATTTGGGTGAAAACCCCTCCCGGCACAGAAGGGGTGCCTGAGCTTTGCCCCACAGGGACACACAAAGGGCTCTCAAACTTTGATCTTTGGGGTGGGCTGGTTTCCTCACTGTGACCCACAAGGACAAAGCTCCTTGGCCTAAATCTGGGCTGGGAGCAGAGGATTGTGCTCCAAAATCAGCTGGAAATGGCTTTCCCACTCCCCATGGGTTCACTCCCAGAGCCCATGGAATGCTCTGGGGTTTTACAGCTCCTGACTCGTTTTGGGTTTCATTTTATGCTCCCACACATCCCAGCCTGCCCACCAAGCCAAAATATATTTGGGACACATCTCTGACTGCACCCATCCAGTTGTGTCCATCCAGCCAATTCACATCTCACCTGCCACATTTTGACCATGTAAATAAGGAAAATTCAGAGGTTGACCAAGTATTTCTCACTGCTGGGCTGAGGAGGTTCCTGATATTTTGGGAGCAGAACTGAACTCCTTTCTTTGGCTAATCACCTTTCCTCTGGCTACCAGTGTCCTGATAATTGTAGAAATGTTTAATTACTTTGAAAAATTGAATTTTAACCAGCCAAGTGATGACAGCAAGAAACAACTGGGGGTTTTGATGCTGTTCTCTGCAGAGATCTCTCCATTTCTCCTGTCCCCATCCCACTGAATAAATTATTTATTTCAATAAATGTTTGCACTGGGAGCACCTCCACAGAGCTGCTGTTTGGGGCACTTTTCTCCTGGCCACTCAAGTGCTCTTTTCTCTCCAGAAACAAGAACCTGACAAAGAACTGAGCGTGTGTTTAATCCTCCTGCTTTTCCCCACTGTGGTCTATTTACAAGTCACTTCTGACAGAGAAAGTGCTCCCAGAGTTTGTCTGCAAAATGTAGGAGAGGAGAGATGGGAGGTTCAACAAATGACAGTGAGAAGAGACACTCCATAAAATCCATTCCCAATACTGTGAACAAACCTTGGTACAGGTGAGACTCCTGGGAGAATCCCATCCTCTCCACAGGAACTTTGCCCAATTCCAGAGACTCCACAGTTGTTTTAGACCTACTCACTTCATAGCCACACCACAACATCCTCCTGCCTTAGCCTGACAGATACACTCACATTCATTTTAATCTGATTCCAGCAGATTCTGGTGCAGTCACAGCCTGGGAAGCTGAGGAAGCACGAGGATTTGGGGCTCTCCCAGGGCACTCCCCACATCCAGGCAGAGCTTCTCATTTCCCTCTCCTCCTTCCGAAGCAATCCTGGGTGTTGCACCCACCACCTGGCCCTATTTAAAGCCCCAACATTATTCCAAAAAGGATTATTTATACTAAAAACTCTCCTGGGACTACTGTATTTGTATTTCAGGGCTGCTGCATCCCCTATTTCCTCACTGCTCTAATATGGCCCGAGGCAGAGCGGCTGAAATGACTTGCGATGCCACTGTAATTTTTATCAAGGCTTGTTCCTGGTAAAAAGCCTCTTTGTTTCAAAGAAATGTGATTTGGCCTTTTTCCTCCTCTGCTCTATTCCTTGGTTAATATACCACTTCCACTCACCCCGGGGCTAAGAAAGGTATTCCATGGAATTGGTCAAATCTCACTGTTTTTCTTCTAAATCACAACTGGCTTTTTTTCCTCGACCATTGCTAAGCACTATCTAAGCTGACAGTCTGAACTTGAGATTTTATTTGTGCCTTAACTCTTCAGCTCCTGGATTTGGAGCAGTCACATGGTTAAAGAGATGCACCAAGGCTGCTCTGGCAAAGGAGGGATTAAGGGCAAGGCAGAGGAGCAGCTCTGGCTCGTGTTATTTATTATACACGGCAAATTTGTTCATCTCTGTAAAAGTATTTTCAGCCAGGTGTTCATTTATTATAAATCTGAACACAACAGTCACGTATGTGAAAGTCCACCAAGTTGAAATCTGGAGTTTTCAAAGTCTTTTTTCAAAAATAAAAAAGGCTCTTCATTTCTTATCTCCCACAAAGAATTTGGTTTTAAACACAGTAACGCTTAACCCAGATTTGGGATTGCCTAATCAAGTTTTAATTTAGTCTGTCTCATTGACAAATAGGGTGGATTTTCCAGTGAAATATATGCCAAGTGTTCAAGTACACTCATAAAATATCCCTCGAAAGCAGAAGCTGCAGCAGGAGCTGTTTGTTGACCCGCATTTATAAAATGCCCATAGCCTCTAATAAAGGGAATAATTATAAATGAGGAAATCCAGTATACTTTTATACCTCTCTAAACTGGTGCTGTTTGGAATCCAGTCCTCATTTGCCATCCCTACCACACAGAGCTGAGAGCATCAAGAAAGAACAATTTACCTCAAGGGAAAAAAAAATGCATCAATATCCAAAATACTGTTACAGGAAACAGGAGTTAACACCTTAATGGGATCCTCAACAATTAATACAAATCAACACCTTGCCTTAGTGTTTAGGCAGAGATCATCACCCTCCCAATTAGCTGACAATTAATAATCCTTTATGCAGGAAGTTTTCACTGTTGTTTAGAGTTTTAAACACATTTCTAAACTTTGTTAATCATAAAATTATACCCACAAAAATGGATTAAAATCACCAAGATGACATCCTCCTTTATGGATCATCAGCAAATATATTTACATTAAAATTAAATGCAGACAGGGAAATCAGTTCATTGATGGAAACAACCCAAAAATATGAAAGTCTCTATCTCCCAAGACAGCACCTATACCCAGCTGTGAAAAATGAGCCATTTTTGAGTAGCACAAATATTTCTTCTTGTGTTCAGCCTCTGTCAGAGCAGCTTTGCACAAATTCCCAAAATATAAAGCTGCAGGATCTCTCCGTGCCCTGGCTGCAACAGGAGCTTGGGCACTTCAACATTCCCCCCAGGAGTGCACTGAGGGCTTTTGTTTGTTTGTTTGTCTAAAGCTTCCCTGGGTTTTCCTTCTCTAATCCCTCTGTTTTTCTGCTCCCTCCACAGCCAAATCCATGGAAACTCAGAGAACCTTAAAGGTCCCTTGCAGGTCAAGTGTTATTTTTCTTCATATACCTGACTTTAACTGGTGGAATTGCTTGAAGATTTCCCTCACAAGTTTGATAAAACAAACAAGGCCTCAGAGCAAGGTTGTTTAACTCTCGTTTTCTACTCAATACCAGAATTTTCATCAGTCAGCCTGGCAAGAGTATAAAAATTACAGCTAAGGCAAGCCAGGAGGTGATGCAAGCTCCCTGAGAGGAATGCATCCACTGCAGTGGTCCCAAAACCCATTCCCACAGGATTCCAGAAGTGTTCCCATCAATCTCTCTGGAATTCTGAGGTGCTGGGCTGCACCCCAATCCTGTGAGCAAACCACCTGCTCCAGGGATTGCACATCAAAAATAACCTCATTTACAGGATCCAGCGCTTCTCATTTGGTCAGAGCCAAAATCCTGGCAAAATCAACCCAAACTCTTCTGTGATTACCTGTGAGCCAGAGCTCACTAATTACAGGTAATAAGGTACCAATTTGAGATGAAAATCCCAAAATTCTGCTGACTTCTTCAGGGGTGCTACCTCTGCCATGCCAGTCCTTCCTCCCCCACCTGGTCTCCAAACCCACCAGGCCCAGACCAACCTCTCCCACAGGATCAGTCCCTGCCTGGGCTTGGTGTGGACAAGTGTCTGAACCCTGGTGGAACTGGAGGCAGGGCTGGGCAGGGAATTGATGGAAAGGCAGAACCAGCCAGCACTGGGCAAGCTCAGAGGTGGCTTTGCCAAAGATCTGTGCCTGAGAGCAGCCAGGGCACTCCTTGAAAGAATGAAGGCAGGGATCCACCACATCTTAATATTAAATATTCTATTTTTTTTCTCCACTAAACCTCTTTGTTTCCTGTCTCCTCTCCCTCTTGATGCAAACACAGCCCCAAACTTTCAGAAAAGCCTCGGTGCATCCCAGCAAACCCCTCCTGAGCACAAACAAAAGCCCCACCACTCCTTGCCACATCCCATCACCGCCGTAATAAAGATGTTTACACTTTTAACCACCGAATAAAGCGCTCTAATTCCGCCGAGCTTGTCCCCTCCACTCCACTCCCTTCACTCCACGGCTTCATTTAGCAGGCCGGCGGTAAAAAAAATTCATTAATTTTTATTAACAGGGAGAGCCATTTGTTCCCTGTGACAATATTTGACTTGTCGAAATGATTTTCACCTCTGCCATGAGGTGCGCGCTCCCCACATACATCACCCGATTACTCCGGGAGCGGCCAGAGTTGCAGTCATTAGCCAGTGAATTAACGACAATCCACAGCGCTATTAATCACGCTGACAAAAGCGTGAGCTCGCTGCTGACCCGAGCACGGCTCTGGGACACGAGCACAGGCAAGGAGAGCACAGCCACGGGGCTGGGGAAGAAAGGAATTTTTTGTTGGGTTTTTTTGGGTTTTTTTTTTTTTTTGGTGTTGTTTTTTTTTTTGTTTTATTTTCGTCTCGCGGTCTCTCGCTAAGATGCTGAGGCAGGGAAAAAAAGGAGAGGGGAGAGAAGTGAGGGAGGGATGGTGGATAAGAAGGTAAAGCAGCTGGGGTCTGCAAGGTGAGGGCATGTCTTGCTGGTCCTGCCATCCCTCCAGCAACTTCCAAGCAGGAGAGGCTGCAGGAATTCGATCTTAAATCCGCAGCACTTTACCAGGGACAGATTGGGAAATTCTGGGAAGCATGGTTGGTTTGAGCAAAGCTTGTTCCTCAAGGCCTCGCCTCTCTCTCTCTGCAAATTTCAAGTATCACTCAGGTTGGAAAAGACCTCTAAGGCCATTGAGTCCAAACTGTGACCCATCCTCACCTTGTCACTAGCCCAGAGCTTTGAGTGCCACATCCAGGCCTTCCTTGGACACCTCCAGGGATGGGCAAACCAAACCTCTCTGGGCAGCCCTTCCAAGGCCTGAGCACCCTTTCCATGGAAATATTCCTCCTGATATCCAAGCTGAGCCTTCCCTGGCCCAGCTTGAGGCCGTTCCCTCTCATCCTGAGAGCAACCACATTTCATAGGAAATGGATCCTTCTTCCAAAATATTGATCCCTGAGAACTGCTGGCTTCCAGACCCCAGAGCTCTCAGGACACTCTGAAAGAAGCTAGCAGTGAACATGGCAAGGAGCACTCACTGTTTTCCTGGAATGTGGCTTCTCATTTCAAGCTTTTGAACACTGCACAATGTTTAGAGAAGAAAAGCCCCAAACCCAAACACAACAAACCATAGAAAACAGAATTTTCCCCAGTGGCACTGTCTTCATGTTCCTCAAGACAGTGCTGCAGCAATCCAGGACAACACGTGGATATAACTGCAAGTTTTAAATTCAGAAGTCCTCAGAAAGAGCTGAGAAGGGGAATCCGAAGGAATGTGGTCCCGTACAAATGCACGAGGAAGGAGAACTCACACGAGCTCTGGAAGAACAGGGCAAAGAATGAATCTTTGCAGTGGTTTGAATGTTCCTGCTGTACTGGACAATCCGTGGCAAGGAAAGCACATTCCTGCAGCCTTGCCCTGTCCCATCAGTCCCCAACTCCCACCACAGCAGTTCCAACAGTGAGACCATTCAGTGCTGGGAAGATGATAAAACCATGGTGAGAATTCCAAATATCTCCTTCAAAACTTTTTATGGCTGGGTTTTTTTTTTTTTTTTTTTTTTTTTTTTGCCATTCATGACCTAATAAGGGATTTAAGAGCGAATTTTCAGAGGTGCTCAGTGGATTCTTCCCCTCAGTTCTGCAAACGCACACAGCCAAGTGCTGTGAGAGATCGTCATTCTCTCTTGAAAGCCAGATATATTTTCTCCAAGAAAAATCTCTTAAAAATCAAAGCAGGGATAAAGAACCCATCAGAGATTTAAGACAATAAATTTTTTAAAAGAGAACTTTGTGGAGCAATTTCCAATAATTCAGGACTGTTGTGACACAGCCCCAATTTTTGGGGTGTTTGTGGTGTATTCTCACCTCTAACAGATTTTATGCCTTCTTTGCAACCCAACACCTTCTGATCAATTCTCTGCACTCTCCATTCCCTCAGCCCCTTTCTCTTCTCCAAAACCCTTTCCTAAAAGAGCTGCTACTCCCCAGGTCGATGTTGTTTCCCTCTTACCACACAGAATAATTCTAGAGCCTGTTTCTCGTTACTCACTTTCACCGGTTTAATTCTCCTTTTGCAGCGAGGAATGTCGTAAGGAAAGCCGGGCTCGGAAATCCATGATTTCCTGCCAGTTAATTCATTTCAGCAAAACAGGAGGCAAGGTGATATTGCTGTTTAATGTTGCAGCCCCTCTGCAGCACTCCCCGGGGGCTCTAAGGGATCCCATGTGCGTCCCCATCCCTGCACCACTGCCAGCACCAAGTGCCACCTTGGGCCAATTTAGGCTCTTCCACCCCCGAGCTATTTTGTTCCATTTGCAACTTTTGTGAATTTAAACATCAAAGCAGGAACAAGAACCAGTGGAGGTGCAAACCACAGGTCCTGCAGCCCTGGCAGAGGCTCCTGTGGCCTCACACACAATCCTTTCATTTGAGAGCTCGGGTTGGGTGCAAAAGCAGCTTTAATGTTAAAAAGAAAATTTCTGCTTAAAATTTGTGCCTGTCTGGAGGCACAGAATGGTTTGGGTTGGGAGGGGATCCTTGTTCCACCTTCCATCATCCCATCATCTCCGTCCAACCTGGCCTGGAACACTTCCAGAAGTGGGGCAGCTCTTTGGATGAGCAGTGCCTGTGCGTGTGACCCAACCCAGCCAGGTTTGGGGATAAATGCAAAATCAGGGCTCCCCAGGGCAGCCTCAGCATCCCTGTGGCTTTTCCTCCCTCCCAGAGCCATTCCCTGACACACAGAGAGCTCAACTGCTGCAGGAAGAGGAGGGGAAAGTCTCAATCTCATTCAGAGTAGATGTGAGGAAAGAACGTTCAGCCTTACTACAGACCTACCCCATGAGTATCCCAACTTCCTCAGGGATTCCACACTGAGCTCCCTGCTCTCCTCACTCACAGGAGGCAGATTATTGATTAGAACAATGAAATAAAGTGAGTTTTCCCATTTAACAACTGGTGGCTCCCACTCCACCCCGTTCTCACCCACAGCTCCACTCTCCACTGTTAATTATGAACATTTTCATTGCAGCTTGATAGCTAAATCCAAAAATTCTACGTAAAATCCATACAACTGCTTCATTCCTAGTGGGATCTCCACACACAGACCCACAACATCTCCTCCTCCTGTGTTACTCCTTCTAGAAATACTTTTGCTGGGTCGTACACCAGGGCAGAATAATCCACATTCCACCCTGGCCAGGAACACACCAAAATCCAAGATTTTCTCTTCCCCCCAGCTCGGCCTTGCCAGGCCACAGCACGCAGCAGTCAGCTGCAGTCCAACCAGCCATTTCTCTGCCTTTGAAACTATTATTAAGAAAAATATTTAAGATAAAAATATTTTTACATTTTGCTTCTGCTGGCCAGCGATTGTCCCGCAGTCTGAAATATGAACTGCTGGCGAGTGGGACTCCAAGCTTTCTTGTAGAGAGGGAAAATTCTTATGCTGTCACCCAGGTGTCTGAAGGGCTGCTGCTTTTCACTGCTGATTTTTCAGGAAGTAATGCAGATGCACTGAAAGGACAGCACTCAAAATTAACATTTTATTTTCATTTAGAGTTCAATTCTGCTCCTGTCAACTGCTACTCAGGGAAGCTCTGACTGCCCCATCCCTGGCAGTGTCCAAGGCCAGGTTGGAGCCACCTGGTCTATTCTCTTTTTGAGATAACGCTTTAAAAATTACTTTCCTTAAATCAGGGAACAGGTTCTTTATCTCTGTCTTGATTTTTAGGAGATTTTGCTTTGAGAACACAAATATCTGCCTTTAAAAAGGAGAATGACAATCTTTTACTCGCCTGGAGCAAGGGCCAGATCCAGAATCTGAAGCTTTACTGCTCCTTATATCCAGCAGGAAAATAAAAAGCTGAACTACTTTAAACATAAATAAATAAAAACAAAACCAAACTTTTTGCTCACAACTTTTCCAACCCAGTTCTATGATAAGATCCTTGTTATCGTAGAACATGGATTTGTTAAGTTCATTCTTAAAGAAAAAAAAATAAATTAAAGAGCTCAGTGCACGTTACATAACAGGTTTTGTTAAACATTTTCAATTAACTGAAAATAATAATAATTTTTTTTAACATTAGATAATTCAATTCACAGTGGAATCTGTTTTGCTACATCTGGGACATCTTAGTCCTTTTGTGCTTATTCTTTTCTGGTATTAAAATCAGGTCAGTTCAGGTCAGAGCTCAATTTTTCAGCTTTTCTGAAATAAAACACTACAAAAAATATTCAAGTCTGGCCATTTTCACAATTTTCCATTTGCTGACGGAAGCTGCTTTCCAAATCCTACCTCCAGTGTTTTTTTTCTTCTTTTAGAAAACAATTATCTGTTTCAAAAACACCCAACTCTAGCTCAGCTTCGACAGAGATGCCAATTTACCACTAATATAATCTTATTTTTGAATTTTAAGATCCATAAAAGCATTTATAAAAAATATGGACAACCAAGAGGATGAATCTGAGCTGGAAATTCCAATTTTCCAACCAACCAGGGCTGCCCTGCCTTGATGGACACAAAGTGGGGACCTAGAGCTGAAAAAAAAAGGAAAATCTGGCACTCAGGGGTTTTTCCGTGCCACTTTCTGGCTGCTTTATTCCTTCTTGTGAAATGCCTGCTGAACGAAAACATCCCATGGCTCACAGACTTTTCAACTTAGGGTCTTCAGCCCCACATATTTTTCATATTACTCATATTCCCCTGCTTGAGTTAAACTCAAACAGGCCTGGAACAACTTCATTAACATAAAACCACATGATAATGGGAAACAGAGCCTTTTAATGGTTTATTTTCTTATTATCTTGTGATATATTTCATCTTCTCCCCCTTCTCTGAGTGCTACTACATTCTGGTTTCACTCTGCTGCCTGGGCCTGGCAGGGATTGAGCATCCAACACTGGATTCTGGAAATTCAGGAATTTTGAAGCTCACAGGATGAGTTTGGTACCAGGGAGATTACAAATGCTTCAGTAAAAGTTTAAATAAAGGCCTTTATTTATTTTAAATTAATATATTAGATACTCTGTTCTACCCTGAATACCCCTGCAGCATGTCACACTTCATCTGAGAGGAAAAAACAAATGTTTTACCCTCAAAATTTGGTAAGAATTCCTAGGCTGGGATGCTCAGGGGATATGGCAAGGGAAGCTCTTTTGCAATACCACATTTTCTTTTTGTCACAAGACCACAATTTCAAAATTTAGGAGTTGCAACATTTTTTAGGAAGGTTAAAGAAATCAGAAATTGCAGCTGGTTCAGGGTGACTCTTCTGAACTATTTCGGACATTCTTGTAGTAATGAACAAATAAATCTTTACAGGGTTTCTACTTTAAAAATACTTGCTTTATTTCTCTGCCTTTTTAAACACATCTTAAAAATATTTCCCAGCACTTTAAATGCTAAGGAATTGCCACAATTTTCTCACTATTTTGTCCATATTTCCCCACTATTTTTGTCACTATTTTAACCCTTTAATTAGGGTTAAACCCTAATTAATCAAAAAACTCCAAGTAAGTGTATTACATCTGACTTTAAAGTCCATTAATTTGGTATTGACTGTGTTGCTTGAGAGGCTCAGGAGCAGCCTCAGACTCATCCCTAAAAAAAAAGGAATGGCAATTCCCGAGATTCACATTCTGGGATTCACATTCACATTCTATCATAGCTCAAAGTGGAATAAATGGGAGATGGAAATCAGTGAGATATATTAGCACCACTCCTTATTTTTCATCCCCCTCTGTCCCTGCCTCCCCAAGAATATCGGTGATGAATTCGCAAACGGCTCTGGCTGATGACAGAGTTTTTTTAGCCTTCATTATTTATCCCCCCCACTGCACACCTCGATCAGGGATTACAGTGACAAATGCAGGAATAAAAGGCAAAGACAATATTGCAGCGGCGCGGTGTAAATCTCCCTTTACGCATTATTAATTTAAAGAAATCCATTATCCCATCGGGCTCCGAGGGGAGGACAAGGTTACATAAGAGCTGGTAGAGGCAGCTGGGGGTCACCTGGAGACACAGCCCTGCTGCCACCACCCCAGGATGCTCAGTTTCCTTGGAAAAGAGGATTTTTTGAGTGGTTTTCTGTGGAAAATGGATTTGTAGAAAATTATTATTATGCCATGTTATTATATATTATATTATTATATTAAATTATATTATATGCAAAATATTCTATATTATTCTATATTATTCTATATTATTCTATATTATTCTATGTCAGAATTAGTATTATATTATGTTATATTATATTTAAAATATTACATATTTTAAATATAATATATTATTATATATTATATATTATTATATATCACTATATATTATTATATTATATTATATTATATCATATTATATGTAAAATAGTATTATATTATATTATATTATGTAAAAATATTATTATATTATATTATGTAAAATATTATTATATTATATTATATTATGTAAAAATATTATTATATTATATCTCCTTTCTAACCCAGAGAAGGGGCAACTGAGAGGTGTTTTACAAACTTTCATTCCATTTTCAGTCTCATTTAAAAAGTGAGACAATACAAGTGTTACAATTCACTCCATCACAATCAAAACCCAACTATTTCCTAATTACAATAAACATTTCTTAACCTATGAACTTTCTTCCTCTCAATTCCTCTCTTTGCTTTGGTTGGCAGGTTGCTGAGTCCTGCCCGCCTCAGAGAGGGCACAGAGCTGTCACCTGAGTGTCTCAATGTGGGTAATTCATGGCAGCAACTGCCACTTCTCAGCTTCTTTTTTGCCTCTGTCAGGGTCAGGATTGAAGCACTAGAGATGTTATTTCACGTTCAGGCTTAGATGTCTATTATTTCTTATCTAAATTACAAGTTGTCAGTTCTACAGCATTCTACTAACAAGCTACAAAATGCCTAACTTCCTATAAAAAGTCTTTTAAGGCTAAACTATCCAATTAAGAAATTACACCTAAATTATTTTCACTTTTAACCCAATAACCAGTCACTCAAAGTCCGCAATGTGGATTTTTTATCCAATTACAAAATACCACCTAAACCCATGGAGAAGATGGAGGAGGAGGAGGAGGAGGAGGAGAAGGAGAAGGAGAAGGAGAAGGAGAAGGAGAAGGAGAAGGAGAAGGAGAAGGAGAAGGAGAAGGAGAAGGAGAAGGAGGAGAAGCACCAGCTACCACCCTAAAACCTCCATCTAGCTTTATATATATCACTATATTCTAAAATCCCAAACTCTAAGTTTTCCACCCTGTGACATTACACACTTCTAATCAAACTCCACACCCACAATCCCAGTGCTATCAATCAATTTTGGAAGCCTCCTCCGCAGCCTCAGGTCAAATATAGTATTTCCTTGTGGGTCTGTGCCCTTCAGAAAGTTTCAAATTCTCAGCACTCAGGACTCCAACAAGCAACCACACATCAAGGCTGAGAGAAGAATGAGCCCTCCTTTGCCAGCCCAGCACGTTCAACACTCGCTGGAGTTGTGAAGAGAAGGGTGTGTGAGGATGGGAGAGGAAAGAGGGAGAAATTAGCACTGGTTGGAGAAGGTTTTTCTCTGTTGTGGGCCACTAATTCACCATGACCTGGACAAGGGCCCAAACTTGTGTCGTGCGGGCCACCCACGAGCTCTTAGGTAGCAAAACTCCTGATCCTGCTCTCTGCCCAGCCTCCGAGCCTTCCATGTGTCCTTTCTCCAAATTCTTTGAACAAAAGGACAAAAAATTGCTCCTTCTCTCCTCTTTCCCTCTTCTCTTTGCCCAGAGACAGGGATTAAATGCTGGGCAACGTCCTCCAGCACAGAGCTGGGCAAGGCTGAGCACAGCTCCCTCTCCACCCCTCCAGCAGCGTCAGGAGGGGAGGAAATGCTGCTCCTATCGAGAGGAAGGAAAGAGGAAAACAGATGGAAAGTCCTCAGAACTGGAACAAGTGCCTCTCAAACAATACAACAGGTCCCTTTTACTCCAAAATAACAGAGCCCTTCTGTGGAAATCTAAATACAATCAGGGCATCGACAACAAAGATAAGGGGGAAATAATTCTGTGAACCTGGAGCCGAGGCCTGTTTGGTGAGAGCCGCCAAGTGCAGGCCCTGTCCCCATCCAGGCAAAGCCAGGCTTTGATTGCACTTGATTTACTTATTGTTTAAACCTTGTAACAAAAGGCTTGGGACTAAAACACCCCCAGCTTGCACCCACCAGGCACGCAGGGGCAGGGGTTTATCACCAGCTCGGGCCCTGTGCTGTGATTCCCTGGATTGTTTCATCTGCTCGGCAAATCTAAGTGGGTTTTGTGCTTTTTCACTGATTTTTGGGGGAATCTGTGGTGCTCTGATGAAGCTCAGTCCTAAAATGTCACTGGGGTTCTGCCTCTGTGTGCTTAAAGGATAAGGTGAGACTAAGGATGGTCAGCACTCTATAAAGTATATATACACACTGCATATAGATTTTAAAATATATATATATTGAATAAACAGCAGTTCTGCCTCTGGTGATGCAGCCCAACTGAACCCAAATAAACACAACAGAAGGAGAAAAAAGATCAAATATGAAATTTCTCAAAACCCTCATAAGGGCTAAATTCTCATTTGATCACCTTGTACACTCAGGATTGTTGGTAACCTCCCCCATTCATCAATGTTCAAAAGAACTTTTAGGAAAATAGTTAATTTAGATTATTTTTTTACATTCTGAAGTACAATAAATTCCATCCCTTCATAAAAATGATTATCAAAGATACTGTTTTAAGCTTTCAATTCAATTTCAATTTAGGTGTCTCAGCGTTTGCTTCCCAATGGAAACACCAGAAAGGAAATGTCTGTGTGGAATGTGGGCACTTGCAGCTTTCTGAAAAATTGGGTTTCTTTAAGAGTCCAGTATTGGAAACTTAAGCTCTCCAGTTCTCTTTCAAAATGTAGACTATGGTTCATTGATTTCTTCCCTTCTGAACTGAGGGACTCAGTCAAGGGGCTTGAAAATAAGATACTTAATAGTAATTTTAAACCCCCTAATTTGTTTGCCCTCCCCCATGCTCCCTATACCTTCACAATAAATCCTTTGAAAAACTGGAAATGCTTTAGTGAAAAGACTGATGGGAAACGTTAAAAAATATCAGGCAAGCAACATCAAGTTATCTCTGTTATTTTAGGCCAAATGTGTTTCCTGCTTTTTTCCCCTTCAGACTCCCTCCAGGCCTGCAGCGGAGCCTGGGCTGGGTCCCATCCACAGCAGCTCCCTCCTGCTGGGGTTCCCTGGGGGAAAAAATTATCCCTGGGGGAAAAATTCTCCTCCTGCAGCAGCACTTCCACCTGTGCAGAGCCCAGGAGCCACAGGAAAGTCCCAGCCCAGCTTGGGAAGAGTTTATCCCAACAAAATCCAAAGCTAGCTGCACATTCCATGGCTGCTGCTTCCCACCAGGAAGGAGCCTCAGCTCTGGGATGGGGACACCTTGTGTGAAGGCTTTTCCTCTGTAGGAACTTCAGTTTTAAAGCATTAAATGCAGCACCTGAAAGCCCACTGTGCCACGGGAGCTACTGCAAGACACTAAAATTTATGGAAAAAAGCATAAAAAAAATTTCCATAACCCCTCAGTGCAGTCAAGGAAAAGGGTCATTATTGCTCCTCAGTGCTCCTGGCCTAATAAAACAGAAATTAGTGTGTTTAATAACAGTGCAGAAGGAGGGCTGGGGAATACAGCAGTGGATAATTTGCCAGTGATTAAAAGGTCAATGGGTCAACTCAGGAACAAGCCAGTGGCCTCACCTGGGGGGAGCCCAGTCTGTAACAGGAGAAAGCCCCTCCTTTGTGGCAGCTATGTCACCATGGAGCCTTATCAAAATAGAGCTGGGACTTATCAGTCACGAGGGAGGCAGAGCCAGGTGACTGCAGAGTCCTTCAGCAGGGCCTGCAGTTCCCACACTGGGCTTGAAATTCTTTTAGAAAACAAGAGTTCCTTTTCCCCCAATGTAAATATCTCCCCCCATTAAAAAAAAAAAAAAAAGGCTGATTGCATTTTCATCACAAAATTTTATGGGATTACATCACTTCTGCAGGGGTAGTTTTTAATCACAGTCATCTCAAATGGGGAATTCTGCAGGAATAACAATGGTTTTGCTCATTCCAGTTTGGAATCCCAGCACCACTCATTGTTAACCCAACTCCAGGTCTGTTAAACACAATGCTGGTCTCATCACTGAATAAATCCCTGCCAAAAAGATGCTTCTTGATAACCCAGAAAGGTGAATTGGTACCTGCCAACCTTCAAATTCAAAATTCTGTATTTTTCTGCACACCTTTGCTGCTGTCACTGATAAGGGACAACCACACTCCCCACACTCTGCTGTGTTTGGTGGCAGCTGTAACTAGGGAGGAAAATCCAGAGCTGTGAGCAGCAGGCTCATGGAATTTCTGGGCATTGTCACACATTTGTACATCCCTTGTAGGGTCCAGGTTTTGTGTGCACCCAGCCAGTTCCAGCTGTCCCTGTGTGTGCAGTAATGTCATTTACAGAGGCCACAACCCAGAGCAAACCCCCCTTGTACCAGAGACCAGAGAGACAAAAACTGCACAGAACCCCAGGAAACTTTAGACCTGAACAGACAGAAAAAGACAGATGAGTAACAAAACCCTAAAAACCCAAACCCTAGGGATGTGGTTTGGTCAAGGTGATGGAGTGGAGGCTGTGGATCTGTCTGGGCTTTTATTAAATCCTATTTTAAAGGTTTTGATGCAAAACTCTCTCTGTTTTTCACTGCTGAGGCTCCCAGGAGCTGAACCCAGTCCCAGGGATGCTGTGGTGGGCACCAGTCCTTGTCCTGACCCTTCTCAGGAATTCACAGGGCGGGAAATGATCCTGCAAAGTGCTGAGCACATTTCCTGGGAGCATCCCATCCTGCCAGTGACTCCCACAGAGCTTCCCCTGCACTGAGCTCAGAGCTCCACAAAGATCACAGGTGTCACCTTGGCAAAGGTTTTCCTAAACAATGTGTTTGAGGTATCATGTGACCTGATATTCCTTTCAAAATTTAATTCACAAGCAGGCAGCAAAGACCAGTTCTGGTCTTTGAAAAGGCTGAAAGCTCACTTATGCAAATAATATTTATTATTTAAACATAAAATAATATTTTTTTAAAAAGAATATAAGTCTATTCCATTTGTTTTTAACACAGATTAAAGAAGGTTGGACACATCAACAGCAATTTTCAGCGCACACGAGCACACACAGCAGCAGGTAAAGGAGCTCTGTTTCATGAGATCAGGTTCCATCCAGAGTGAGGGACAGAAAAGCTGAATTTGAATTGATAATAACATTGTGACTTGAGCTCCAAGGAATTCCCTCCCCCCTCCCCCCACTTTTTTTCCCTCCTTTTTGCTTAAAATAATTAAATTGGATGAGGCAAGATACCTGAGCAGTGAACTTTTCCATTCCTCCATTTCCAAGGAAATAAAATCTAGCAACAACTTTATGCAAAAGCTTGTTCTCCATGCCAGTGGGTCAGTGGCCAATTTAACCATAACAAATAATAGTCTAGCCTTTCAAAGTTTCAACCTCTTCTTTTATTTTTTTTCTTGAAGAACCCGAGTGCTGAAAGACAGTTTGGATTTCCTCAGCATCCTCCCCCTGCCAAGTCGCGTTTTCCCTCTGGCTGGTGACCACATCTCCCTGTGAACATCTGCAAACTGCAGCTCCAGACAGCCCTGCTGCAGCAGCTCTGACAGCAACTGGGGGCAGCTCTGCTCTGCAGTGATGTCATTCCCTGAATTCCCTAAATTCAGGGAATGTCCACATCCAGTGCCCCTTCCCTGCCTTCGCTGTTTCTACAGCTCTGGTTGTGGAGGGGTTAAAATATTTCAGTTCTGAGTTAAGGAACTGTAAAAGTTCTAGTCCAGAGTCACTTTTTTCCTCCTTTCTGATAGTGATTGGCTTCCCCTGCACCTCTTTTGTTTTGAGAATTTTGGAGTATGCAGACTTGTGTAATGCAGAGATTGCTTCCAATTTAATTTAGTTGTTTTGTCTTTTATCATAATGGAAACGAGCACAGGATCCTTCCCAGGCTTTCTGCCATGAAAGAGGAGGCAGATTTCACTGTTGTGGTTCCCCAGAACGACAGGGGAGGGAGAGCAGGGGGAGAAGGATTAAATAAGATGCTCATGGAGGCTCAGACAGCAATTTCTGCATGGCCAGCAAGCCCCAAAACTCTGCTCTTGCACTGTGTGAATTAACACTTACCCAAGAACTGCATGGGATCTCTGGGTGTCATCCCCTAAGCACCTAAAAAAGTCCTTGAGCCCTTTCTATGGTGTGGTTTGGTTTGGGTTGATTGGTTTTGGTTTTTTGGGAAGGAATTCTTTACTTCAGGAAAGGCCCTGGCACAGCTGTGGCTGCTCCTGGATCCCTGGAAATGCCCCAGGCCAGGCTGGACAGGGCTTGGAGCAGCCTGGGATGGTGGAAGGTGTCCCTGCCATGGCAGGGGGTGAAATGGGATGAGTTTAAGGTCCTTTCCAACCCATTCTGTGATTCTCTGGTTCCTGGAGAAGAATGTGATGAGGAGGGACCCGATGAGCAGATCCTCTGCTTTTGGATCCAGAATTCAATGTGGATTCAGCTAAAGACTCCACACTTTGCCCCTGTTGCCAGCAGGCTGGGTTTTCTCTGAACATGTTTGGTTTTTTAAGCCTGTGCTGAATGGTTGACTTCATCACACTCAGAGCTCGGGTTCTCAGAATTCATTTCAGCTCTTGAGGTCCCTTCCTGCAGGTCTGTGGCAAAAATGCTGCCAAAATCCAGAGCTACACCTTCCAAAATTCCCTGCAGGAACCTGGGCTTGGTCACCCCACAAAACAGTTCCTGAGCTGGACCTCTGAAACAGGAAAATAACAAACAGTGGCTGATGGCTTCTCACAGAATCAATATTTGATCGAAAAAAATCACCATCCAGGAGAAACAAGCAAAGCTTTCAGGATTTAGAAATGTTTCCCCATTTAACACATCTTCTTATGAAGCACAAAATCAAGGTAGAGGTGCCAAGACAACCCTTGGGGGTTCCACTTCAGGTACACCCCAAACCTAACCCTTTTTTGGACAGCCCAAATTCCAGGACAGCTGGAAGTCACAAATCCCTGTGGAATGGCACATCAGACAGCAGGACACCTGATTTTGGTGGCAAAGATACTTCTGCGTGTAGGAAAAAATGTATTTCATCACATCCCTAGCAGCCATCCATGCACATGAAAAGGTCCAAGAAATACCACCCTGAAAGGATGAAGCAAATCTTGAGGACCAGAAGATGTTTGAGTGTTTGTGACTCTGCTTCTACTCTTAAACACACCAGGAAAATTCAGGATTTCTCCACTAACTGCCAGGGATTATGAACCAAACAGGAAGGTTCTATCCTGCTGGACAAAATGTGGGTCAGGATCAAATCACCTAAGCCTGGTCTTTAAATGTGAATAAACATCTCAGTCATTGCTGGTGGAATGATTTCCACTGCTGTGCTTTGTCCTGCATTAATTCTTTACAGTAAAGGAGCTGAAACTTCTCTTGGAAAAGAGGAACTTTGAGACATAAAACCATTGGGGAATAAAAATTATTTGTTAACAGGACCCTTAAACCAACAACAAGCAGAGTAAACCAGGCAGAGAATTCATCCCCTGGGAATTGTGGCCATGGTGATGACAGGACACCACAGTCCCCTGGCATGCCCTCCTGCCCTGTGCACACTGGGTGTAAATCATCCCAATGCTGGCACAGCCCCAGGGCAGCCAGGAACCCCTGGGGGCTCTCCAGGTATGGATGCACCCATCATCAGTGCATGATAATCATTCCTGAATAAAATGCCCAAGGATTTGGAGATGCACAGCACGAAATCAGCACATGCAGCAACTCCTCCAGAGGCATTTCCCAACAGGCTGCTTCAGCCCCGTGATCTGATAATCCCTGTCAAAAGGAGAGAGCAGATGACACGAAATCAGAGTTCCACTGAATTCTGACACTCTACAAACAAGGCAGCAGAGCCTCACTTGGTGATGTGTGGGATAAATGCAAATACCTGCTCCTCATTCCCTCAGCCAGCCAGCGCTCTCAGAGATTTGCTGGAAACCACTGAGATTTCCTGCAGGGCGCCAAGTTTCTGGTTGCTCTGCTAAACTCTTCTCTAAACATGATTCAGCAAGACACAGCCTGCACCCCTGCAAGTGCAAGAGCTCCTCTGCTCCAGGGCTAAAGGGGTGGAGAGCAGAGAGGAAGAAACCCACCCACAACACAACACAAACAGAGCCAAGCCCTGCTGAGGTATTTGTCCACCTGCTTGGACTGCACAGGACTGGAGCAAAGCAAACACAATCCCTGAGCTATCAGCAGATAGCACAGTTCATGGTTAACTTCGAGTAGCACAGAACACACCTCTTGAGAAAGAGCAGCAGCTCAAACAACCTCAGAAAAAAACTGAAAACACACACACACACCCAGCACCTTTGGAAGGGTGGATGGCCCTGGCTCCCAGCACTCAGAACTGAAAGTACACGCGGTCACTGCTGCTGTACTTACACAGCAACCTGAGACCAGGCAAAAACTGAAATGCTCTCTAATCCCTACCCTTTAGGTGCCTCATTTTCACGACATTAAGCCCCAAATGATGCTTTCTGGGCTCTAGATCTCCACCCAGAACACAAATCTCTGAGCTGTTTCTATCTCTGAGGGTTTGCAGCGTGTCTAGCACAGTGTTTGTAGGTGGGCCTTGCAGAGCTGGGACCCAGAAATTCTCCAGGATGAACAATCCCAATTCTCAGAGTTTTTCCCCACAGCAGAGCTGCTCCATCCCTCTGATCCTCTTGGCCTCCTCTGGGCCCCAGGGCTGGAGGCAGCTCTGCAGGTGGGGTCTCACCTGAGTGGGGCAGAATCCCCCCTTTCCTGCTGCCCAAACTGTGGGATCAGCCCAGAACTCAGGGAGGTTCTGACCTGGGGCATTTCCAGCCTCTCACCCACCAGCACCCCAAGTTCTTCCCCCCTTCCAGGGTAGTTCTGGACCTGGATTGATCCCAGGGGTTGCCCTGATCCAGAGTGAAGCTGGCACCACAGCTAATATCAGGTAAAACAGTATTTCCACCCCCAGCATCCATTAGAGCCTGGTAATATCAGGATTAATATCAGGATTACAGGTGTTAATAACTCCTCCAGTGGATATTAATATCAAGGGTTTAACCCTTTGCTGTAGAACACCCACCCTGACAAATCCCTCTCCTCACACACAACCCTTTTCTTTTTTTTCCCAAGCCATCCTATAAAAAAACCTTAAAGCATTAAAGTTTAGTCTGGGATTAGCAGGAGGGCAATAGCTCTGTGCCTCTCCATCCAGCACACACATTTCTCTCCCCTCCCCACAAAGGAAGGCAGAGGGAGGTGATGGCTCTTTCCACCCCCCTGATTTATAAGTGTCCCTGGCTATAGGTCAAAGGAATGAGCAGCACCTGGGGAGCAGGGCTGAGGCAGGAGAGCAACCCCAGAGTGCAGGGGAGATAACTACCCCGGCTGGGCAGACAAATTAGATAATTAAATGGAAACAGGCGAGATAAATTGCACTTTCTTAATTGGGTTATCAAGAAACAATAGTGACTATGAATGACCTCACTGTCTGTGTAGTCTAACACTTCTCTCTGTAGGAACTAGGAGGGAGTTATTTGTCTAGGCCGGGGTTATTGTTGGCCTAGAAAATGAATGTTTAAGAACAACTGGGTTTTTTCCTCTCACCAGAAGCCATTACAGATAAAAATCTTAGGTCTGCTGATTTGGAAGTGGGAGTGTGCGCAGGATGGAAGGAGAAGGGAGGAGATGTCTCACCAGAGTGAGCTGAAGTGCAGGTCAGTGGTGCTGAATCTGGGCTTGCTCACAGCCACCTGAGGGGTTCAGGGGAAATCTGTGTGCTCTGTGTGTGTGCAGAGAGAGACAAAAGCACTGCAGAGCTCCTGAGATGCTCCAGAGAACACAGTGGGCAGAGTGCAGGAGACTGGGAATGAGTCAGCCCCCAGCCAGGCCAAAAAAGGACCCATAACTTGGATTTAATGGCTCAAACCTTCCCTCCACCACAAAGTCACAAGTGTGGATTGTGGGAAATGAATTGGTGCAGTTATAGAAATATAGATATGGAAATATAGAAATAGTTGGCTTCTGGTTGTGATGGTGTGAATTATAACATCTGTATTGCCTCACCCTTCACATGAGATGGAAAATAGATTAAAAGTTTTTAAAACACCTCTCAGCTGCCCCATCTCTGGGTCAGAAAAGAGCTTAATCCAACATGGATCTTTGTGGAAGTCACCACTGGGAGAGGGGAGGATAGGGAAGAGTGGGAAAATTCCCAGCTTCTCCTTGACCACGAGTGGTGGAGCTGAAAGGAATGAAGAGACTCAGGAGCACGGGATTCAAACCAAGCTGTGCTGGAAAATCAGGATATTCTGACTCACCTCCTGATGCAAGGCCAGGATCAGACCCTTTGTCACACTCCTCACTCCCTGGTTGCCCTTAAGGACCTGGAAGAACTTGGCTCCTGGCTGACCCTGCCAAAAGCTCTAATTCCACATAAAACTCTCCTCCTTATAGGGTCCTACACACATGGGTTGGTGTTCAGTAAATACATTTTCACATAATGAATAATTCACAGGAAAGGCTTCACACTCACCTGTATTGCAAGGCAAGGTGGCCAGTAATTTTGTATTTTTACAGATCTAGAAAATATTGCTCCAAAAATGAGCCTGTGTAGGCTGAGCCAAGCAAACACTGAGCCGTGTCCCCTCTTCAGCAAAAATTAAATTACACCCACTTCTTACTATGCTGCTACACAACAGTGCCTAAAGCCGTCCAAATCCACTCTTTTAAAACATTTTGAATAATGTCAGGACCTTGATACTATCTGTGGAGCTATCACTCCATCAAGCTCAGATCCTGTTTGGAAAAAAAAAGAAAAAATTAAAAACAAAAAAATAAAAATCATATCCAGAAGCCCTTTGGAGCAAACCATACCAAACAACTCCCATGCTCACAGGACACGGGGAGCAGGGGTGGAAAGCTGAACGTGGACTTTCAAAGAACATTTGGAAGAAAGAACCAGCATATGGCTTATGTTTAAAAACCTTTCTTGATTCCACAACCCCGAGGCTACGGGGCTGCCTTGAAGCCCCTCGGTCTGGGCTGTCTGTGTGCTGTGTTTTGTTAAAACAGCCCCCTTTCCCCTTCACTGAGTTAATGAGCATTGTGATTTTGCTTGTGCTCAGTTATTAACATGCTGAAATGGATTCTAATTCCACACACACTTCCATGCACCTCTGGTCCCCATTTAGGATGGCCAAAGTTGCTGCACCCGCCCAACTTCAGAGCAGAAAATGCTCTGCAGGATGTTTGCAGCTTGTTAGCTTGAACCTCAAGCACTTCCTCAAAGGCACTGCTACCTCAAGCTACTTTTACTCCAGGTTCCTATTAAGATAACTCATTCTCCCTCCTTCTTTTTATTCAAAATGACAGGAAACCAAAAACATCAAGTGTGGAGCTTCCCTTTAGGCCTCCAAGAGATGTAATGAAAAACATAATTAAGGGCTGCATCCAAGAACATGTTTAAATATTCCAGCTCTGGGAAGGCCGCTGACACCCTTCAGCTGGTTTCCCAGAATGGGACACCTTTGGGCACTTTGAGACACAAACAGTATCAAGGAAAAGAAAAGAAGGCTCTTCCATTTCATCAGCACCTGGAGTTCAAAGATCTCGAGCACTTGCGCAGTGTCCACACCCTCAGTGCAGCAGGGAAAGAGTGACATCCTCATTTTTAGCAATAAACAGCCTGAGGCACAGGGAAAAACAGATCCTATAGCTCCTAGACAATGCATAATTGGGGGAAAAATTAATATGAACACAAAAGCCACGGAGTGGTTGACCAGTCACACACTCTGCACAGCCCGGGTCCCTTCCTGTGTCCCAGGCCATTAAATATTAACAGGCTGGCTGCAAATGGAGCTTTCTGAAAGAAAAGATGACAGGACTTTCCACCTTGAGAAATATCAGGAATTTACTCCATCAGACTCCAGTTTCCCCCAAGCCCCTGAGGACATTGGCTGCCTGGTTGGATGTGCTGCAGAGAACAGGGAGTGAGAACATCCCAGTTCTCCTTCTCTCACTCTCCCAGGCAGGGCAACCCTTTCTCCTTTTTACTTTTCAGGAAATTCTGAAATGAGAAATTGTCGCCAGTATTTTTATATAAATGGATTTTTCTCTATTAATGGATGGGATTCCCTCTCCCCCAAAATTCTCAAAATATCTGAAAACAGCTCTGTTAAGTCAAGCATCTCTATAGGCTGAGGTTTAACCAGGCAACTCTACAAGAATGAATATTAACGTGGCAAAATCTTCTACTTTTATCTTGTTAACATCAGACATTCAAATACATCTTTCATTATTTACAACTTTGGATTTCCTGTGACTGACCATTTCCAAGCAGAGTAATGATTACATTTAATTTTAGCTGAAGTCAGGTCATTTTACCCCTAAATTTTCAAAAATAAATTAATTAAATCATTCCCCTAGCTGCTGCCAGACAACTAAAATTCACTTTTGAATCCATTCAGCCTCTTCTTAAAGGAACAAAGCCATGAATGTTCCCCCAAAAGCAGTATCCGTGATGGATAATTTCCCTTTATGTATGAGATCAATGGATATGGGTTCAACATAAAAATTGCAGTTCCCATTCGGGAGATTTACATGAACCCTCTGCAGTCCTACTTTATAGTCAAGCAGGGGAGAGTTAATTATTTCTCCAGAATTTATCTTCTAAATGGATATTCAGTGGCTCTGTTATTCACCCTACTTTGCAATGAACTCTGCACTTCCCTACTTTCCTCCCAGGAAGAGGCAATCGAAGACAAAAGCCTGCAAATGATAGACAAGGGCAGAGGCCATGTCCAACTTTGATATCTTGTTGATAACGTATTGTACAATTAGATCAATTTGACAATTTCCATTATGGCTGATAAAATATTTATCGAGCCTTGGAGATGATGTCTGATCCCTGTGCCATTTGTTTCACTAATGGGGGAGATATTTACCAAATCAGGGGAAAGCATTCAAATTTCACATCCTCATAGCCTCCCCAACATTAGATTTGCAAATTACTGGCTGAAGCCATAAATTACAGCAGAGCACAGCCAGGCTGATGCCAGGCTGACAGGGTAGGTGGATGGCTGGCGATGACATTGTTTCACAGGAGCATTAATCATAGCAGCAAAGAAAATACTCTCAAATTGGTCCATAAGTCTAAATATTAAGGAATGAGAAGCTGGTTGCCGGGAGATAGCTTTAGCTGCAGCTGGAAAATTAGGAAATGAAAAACCCTTTCTATTATTTAACAAATCATCTTAATAATGTTTTATGCCGTAGTGCCAGCAAGAAAAGGAAAATCCTATTCTTGCCCATTTGCTCTTTATCCTCATTGCTCTTTAATAGGAATATTAATAATGTGAGGATTGGTGCAGATGTAGCCCGAGCTGTATTTTTCTTCTGCTGTAGCTTAACTAAAAGCAGGATAAATACTGAAGGAAAATAGAGTGTTGATTTCCATGTTTAAACCGTTTGCTTTGTCAGCAGCACCAACGGGGGCTTGAGCTCCTCTTCTGTTCTGCTCAAGGTCAAGCACATGTTTACTTCTGTGCAGGCCAAACTTATTAAAATCCTACAAATCAGATAAACAGCAGAATCCAGCTTACCATGGATGAGAGAGAGGCCTGTAATCTCAGGGGGGGAAAAAATACAGGTATCATTGTTGCTTAAATACGAGCCCTGCTGATTAATTTAAGAGCAAAGCACCACCTTTACAGGATGATTAGACAAGGAACAGCTTCAAATGCTCCGTGCTCAGGGCACTGTCAGCCCTGAGCCTCCCAGCACTGTGGCCCAGGGTTGTTCAGACAGCACTAAAATAAGGTGAAGGTGACGCATTTGTCTGGCAGACGTAATTAAAGGTATAATGTTGGTGCTGGAGGTCAGAGTTGTGGAGTCCTAAGGCAAAAGAGCTCGGAAGGAAAGAGCTCAGAAATAAGGGAATGAAGGATGAGGCTGCTCAAGCACCTGACACCTCTCAGTGAGCCAGGGGAGGGGATTCTCTCTACTCTGCTCTGGTGAGGTCCCAGCTGGAATGCTGCAAACACTTCTGGTGCCCCCAGGATAAGGACATGGAAGTGTTGGAGAAAGTCCAGAGGAGACCAAAAAAGTTCCCAAGGGAACTGGAGACGGGCTGGAAGAGTTGGGAATGCTCATCCTGGAGGAGAGAAGGTTGTGTGGAGACCTCACAGCACCCTCCAGGGTCTGAAGGGGACGCAGAGAAGGAAAAAGGACTCTAGACCAGGAGCTGGAGTGGCAGGACAAGGGGGAATGGGTTCAGACTGAAAGAGGGGAAGTTTAGGTGGGATATTGGGAAGAAATTCATCCCTGTGAGGGCAGGTCCTGGCACAGAGAAGCTGTCATTGTCCCTGAAATCCCTGGAAGTATCCAAGGCCAGGATGGATGGGTCCTGGGATAGTGGGAGGTGTCCCTGCCCGTGGCAGGGGGTTGGAAAGAAATGATCCTTAAGGTCTCTTCCAACCCAAACTTTCCATGATTCAAATTAACTTGCAAAGCTTTGTCTCTCAAGCCTGATGTTCAAGTTTTTTCTACATTTCATCAGCAAAAAACAGGTCACAGAGGTCAGAATTCCCAACAGGGCTGCTGAAGGGCTGTGCCTTGCTGGTTCCCACTGATGGCTGGATTTCCAACAGAACTCCACATCCAGGGCCTCCCCAAATCTTCAGGAACCTCCAGCTGTTATTCAGTGCCTCAATGACATTTGGGCATCACATTTTGGGTTTTTGGGCACACCACTGGTGTTAGGCATCTATTCTCCCTTTAATAACCCATTGGAAATTTAGAGGTGGGCTCATAAAGGACCTTGAGACTGAGCAGAGAAGTGTTTGCACAGTCACAGTGTCAAATAAAATGCTGAAGAATGTCTTTGCCTCCAGTTTTGCCTCTGTCAAAGCCTTCAGCACTATCTGTGTCTGCTGGATTTGTGGGTTCCATCAAAAGGAGCAGCACAAGGTGACCATAATGGTCTTCTGTTGTGGAGCTCCTCCTCTCCTTCCCAAGGGAAGACGTAATTTCCTTTTTTCACTGGGGAAAAAATGTCCTAATCACCAGGGCCTGCAGACTGTCAACCTTTCCTGCTGAAGCAGCTCCTCCTGCACAAAGTGAGACAGCAGGAAATTGTCCCCATCAGCTGAACTATTGCCTAAAGGCTTAAAGATGCTCTTCCTGTTAATAGATTGTGAATGAGTAAGATCATAAATAATAGCTGTATTTCCTCAGCAGATTTTCTGAAACCCAAAGAACCTTTATTCAGTGTCCCCAAAACAAAGGAGATGATGGCAAACGAACAGGAGATGCTTCATCCCTCAGGTCAGCACCTAATGAGGAGGGGTTTTTTTGTAGACAAGGCAACACATCCCAAACCAGGGATTTTGGGGGCGTTTTGAGGATCCACATCTCTCCCTGCACACCTGGAGCATTGAACTGGATGTGCTTTTTAACCTCCCACTGTCACCTACTTCCTCTGCTCCATGCCTGCTGAACAATTCCTACTGGTTTATACTTCCCGTGGCCTGTAAAATTTATTTCCCTTAGGCCTGAAAGATGTATTTCCCTTGGGCCCACAAGATGTGCTTCTCTTAGGCCTGTAACATCTATTTTCTTTAGGCCTAGGATGAGTTTCTTTCAGGCCTGTAAGATGTGTGTTTTCCTTGGGCCTGCAGGATGTATTTCTCTCAGGCCTGTGACATTTATTTTTCTTAAACCCATAAGATGTACTTCTCTTAGGCCTGTGAGATGTATTTCTCCCAGACCCATGAGATGTGTTTCTCTTAGACTCAAAAGATGTATTTCTTTTGGGGCTGTAAGGAGGGTTTCTCTTTGGCCTGTAGGATGTGTTTCTCTTAGGCCTTTAAGATGTTTCTCTTAGACCCAGAAGATGTTTCTCTCAGGCCTGAAAGATTAATTTCTCAGCACAGGACACCTCTCATACAACCTCTCCTTCACGAGAGGTCACATCAGGAGAAAATTCACCACTGAGTTCTCTACCTTGTCACCCTTGTAGGTTTGTTGTATAAAACAAGAGCTGGTGGAAGATTCTTCCAGGAAATTCTGAAGCTCAGGAAAAAAACATCATTGCTCCTGATGCCTTAAAATCTAACACAGCTTCCCAAAGACACCTTCCTGCTCATGATTATCCATTTTGCCAGCCCACCACAGACCCAAACAGCAATAAATCCCTGTTCTTAGACCCATAAGATGTTACTCTTTGGCCTGTAGAATGTGTTTCTCTTAGGCCTTTCAGATGTTTCTCTTAGACCCATAAGACGTTTCTCTCAGGCCTGTAAGATTCATTTCTCAGCACACTCATTCACTTCTCACACAACCTCTCCTTCATGAGAGGTTACATTTCAGCAGAGGAGAAAATTCACCTCTGAGTTCTCTGCCAAGCCCTTGTAGGTTTGTTGTGTAAAACAAGAGCTGATGGAAGCTTCTCCCAGGATGTTGTGGGGCTCAGGGAAAAAAAAAAAATGCTTCTGATGTCTTAAAATCTGGCACAGCTTTCCAAAGGCACCTTCCTGCTCATGATTATCCATGTTGCCAGCCCACCACAGACCCAAACAGCAAAAAACCCTGTTCCTTGCACCCCCTGACCCCCTCACCCAGCCATTCCCAGCAGCAGGGGAGAAGTTCCTACACCTTTAAGAGGGAAATCCGCGGGCAGCGCTGCCGGTTTGGTTTGAGATAGCAAAGTTATTGTCCTTTGGGCTGTCTGGCAGCCCCTTGTGTCCCTTGGATTTATCTCACACACATGATGCAGCTTTGTGGAAGGGATCTGGAGGGACTTTGCATTCCTCTGGTGGGATGATATGAGTTTGTGTCTAAATCTGTTCCATATGACCCACCTCACATGGTCGGTGTCTCGCCGATTCACTTGGAAAGGTCAAGAAGTGTTTCAGCTGAGGCTTCACAGTCAAGGGGGTTGTTAATAAAATATAAAACCCTACTGGTAGAATTGGGACTTCATAAAGGTGCTGTGAGCGCTTCTTATTCTTTTGCTTGGATAAATTTTAGGGATGGGACAGGCACAGGTGAGGCTTCACCTGTGGAATTGTGGGGGCAGTGCTGAGGGTCTCACAACCTTCCCACATAAGAAGATGGATTGTCTGGGATAAATAAATCCTTAAAAGAGTCTGGGATAAATAAATCCTTCCAGTCCCACGAAATCTGCTACATCAAGAGGGTTTCTCACCAGGTTTCTAACAGCTAACAACACTTTCTGAACTGAGACACTCCTGCTTTGCTCCTGGCCCAACAGAGCTCAAAGCTGTGCAGAAAAACGAACCAAAACTCACAAAATGTAGAGATTAAACAAACTCAAAACCACTCCTAAAGGCTTCCCAGGTCACTTGACTCAATAATGAGCTACTGGGAAGCAGTGACAGCGACTGGGGCCAGCCCTGACTCCAGGTTTGCTGAGCAGGGTGCCCTCCCCATGCCACAACCTTGACGTTCAAATCAACACCTCCCAACAACAAACATCCCAGGGGATTTATCTCTGGCAGAGCAGTTCTCCTTTCTCTGGACAGCACAGCCTCACAGCGAGTGCCTCCAATCCACTCCACTCCCATATATATTTTTGGGATATGATGGCAGACATCATACCTGCATTTTCTGATTGCCAAGGTCTGAAGACCATCAACAGGAACTAAAAGATTTCTATCTATGTTATATTTACAATAGTATTGATTTGCATAGTGGGGGTTTTTTTCTGTATTTTGGGTAATGATTTGGTGCTTTTGTATTTTCTGTAGATTTTGGGCAATACTTTGTTATATGTTTCAATTTTTTATATTTGAAATACTTTTTTTTGGTGAGCTCTGTTATTATTATTTTTATGGAGTTGTTTTGTTGAGGAGTTATATGGAGACTTGTAAAGGTTTTTTTGAGTTTTTGATTTGCTGTTTCTAGAAGTTTTTTGAATTGTTCTTTTAGTTGTGAGGGGTTTTTTTAATTTTTGATTTGCTGTTTCTAGAAGTTTTTTGAATTGTTCTTTTAAGATGTTTGTTCAGATTGACAGCAGAGAGAGGCAAAATGCTTGGAGATATTTCTCTGAGGTTCTGATTTCAGGGAAAAGAAAATCAAACTTATTTTAACCAGCAGGTAAAAGGAAGGCTCATGTAGCTGGTTTCTATCTTATTGTTTCTGCTGAAATTTGAACAATAGCTGTGCTGCAGTTCTGTGCTTCACCTCTTTGGGGGAATTGTAGGTAACATGGAAATACCTGGTACTCATCAGGCAATGCAACCCCTGGAATTACCACTGATCCTCAGACAGATGCTGTTTAATGCCAGCCCTCAAAACACAAATCAACCAAAATAAATCTAGGAAAATCACCATACTTTTAAAAAAATCCACATTGGCATTGGCTGGGATGATTTGAGGCTCTCACGTCTGAGCACAGACAGGCAATAGAAGAATTAATTCAGAAGCATTGTTAAAAAATCTGATTATTGCTACCAGTTTGGATGGTAAAATCCATCCAACCTCCTCAGTCAGGTTTGAAACATCCTGCTTCATTCTTGCTCCACAGGACTCACACAGATCCAGCCAGGAACAAGAGGAAAATATTTAGGATCACACCATGGACTGACCTACAATCACCATTTGAAGTCCCCACAGTGCTGTGAGTTCATGAGTAGTTTTTGTCCCCTCAAGTGGAACATTAGTAGATTAACAACTGACCATCTCCAAAATCAGCACCTTCCTGTGCAGACACTTCCAAAATTTCCCTTTTCCATGTGCCTGTCATGAACAATCACAGCAGGTTTGGGTCAGAAGGGACCTTAAAGCTCACCCAGTGCCACCCCTGCCATGGCAGGGACACCTTCCACTGTCCCAGGGTGCTCCAAGCCCTGTCCAATCTGGTCTTGGACACTTCCACAGCAGCCACAGCTTCTCTGGACCCCCTGTGCCAGGGTCCCAGCACCCTCACAGAGAATTCCTTCCCCATATCCAATCCGAATTCCCCTTTTTCAGTGTGAATCCATTCCCCCTACTCCTGTCACATTCTGCCCATATAAAAAGCCCCTCTCCATTTTTAAGCCATTCCAGGTACTGGAAGGCTGCACTAAGTTCTCCCCGAAGCCTTTTCTCCTCTGTGCTGAACATCACTCTCTACAGCTCCTGGAAGGTGCCTGTGCTCAGCTGGGGCTGGGCTCTTTCTCCAGGAACTGACAGAACCAGAGCACACAGCCTTAAGTTCCACCAAGGGAAATACAGGTTGGATATTAGGGAAAAGTTTTTTACAGCAAGGTGATAAAGTTCTGGAAAGGCTGCCCGGGGAGGTGCTGGAGTCAGCATCCCTGGATGTGGCACTGGGCGCCAGGGTGTAGCTGAGGGGTTGGGGCTGGGTTGGACTCCATGGTCTTGAAAGTCTCTTCCAAGCTGGGGATTCTATGAATTTGGGGGAATTCTGTGAATTTGGAGGAATTTTGGCAATTCCCAGGAACTGGGGAGGTGCTGGAGTCACCATCCCTGGATGTGGCACTGGGTGCCAGGGTGTAGCTGAGGTGTTGGGGCTGGGTTGGACTCCATGGTCTTGAAGGTCTCTCCCAACCTGGGGATTCTGTGAATCTGTGAATCATCAGCACTCTCAGCCTGTCTGAAGTTCTCAAAACTACCAAAGGTGAGATTTAGGAGCTTGAATTCACTTCAGACCCTCAAGAACAGGCAGAAGCCAAGGTGGCCTCTGTCAGCTCCTTCACACCAGCCCTGAGGACATCACCCCACATTTCCCCCTGGTTTAGAGAAACCTTTCACAAACTCCTCTCTCCACCAGGCCTGGTGGGTGGCCAAAGATTTCCCTGCTGCACTGGCAACTCCAGCTCCTAATCCTCCTGCTAATTCCCGGGCTGATTGGCTTTGCTGGCCATGGATCAGTCGTGTCCCTGGTCCCGCACACGGTGACCGGACACCACCTCTCCCCGCTCGCGAGCCAGCTCCGGGCCTGAACAAAAGGCAGCTTGTTTGGTCACCCTTCCTTCAGAGAGGCTTAAAGACATTTTTGTCATTTTTGAACAGCTAATATCTTGCAGAGGGGGGCAAAAAAAAAAAAAAAAAAAAAAAGTTGCCTAATCTCTTTAAATTTAATCTTTACTTCTTGAAAAATCTGAGCGCAGATGCTTAGTGCTGGACTATGTTCCATTAGACTAATTAGGTCAAGATTACCTACAAGGGTATGACTCCACCAACTCAATTTAAATTCCCTTCCTCCTCTCCTTAAAATTGCACTGTTTGGAATTTTGCTCCCTTTTTCTTTTCCTCCCCCAGAGAGCACAAAGTGTGTGGGCAACTATTAATAAAAAGAACCAATAAAGAAATAAAACACCTGAGTGAGTGAATACCAGAGGGGATCACAGAATCCTGGAATGGTTTGGCTTAGAAGGGACCTGAAAACTCATCCCATTCCATCCTCTGCCTCTACCCCAGGTTGTTCCAAGCCCTTTCCAGCCTGGCCTTGGACACTTCCAGGGATCCAGGGGCAGCCACAGCTGCTCTGGGCACCCTGTGCCAGGGCATCCCCATCCTCACAGGGAAGAATTCCTTCCCAATATCACATCTAAGTGCCTGGTGTGGCTCGGGTATCACTGTCCTGGGTGTTTTCTTCTCCCTCTCACAACCATCTCCTGATGACCAGAAACAACCCTCAGGAAAACCTTTCTCAGAAATTCTGGTTATCTTCATGGTGAAGGCTTTGAGAAATCAAAGGTTCCCCAGGATTTAAGCAAGAGCAAACCCTGAGCAGTTCATTTTTCATCCCACAAATGTTTAAACATGAGCAAAACTTCACACACTCATTCACCCAGTGATGGGTATCAAATGTGGGCTTGTCATTTCCTTTCCTTAAAAATATGTTTTATTCGACTTAATGTGGAATTTATTTAAGACACAAGATCAGTTATTAATATGTTCTTTCAATTTTGGGAAGATATGAATATCTCCTTTGGCTGCACAGCATAATGGTCCATTTATCAGCGAGGGAAACCTCTGGAGGGATGGGATTTTTTTATTTCAAATACACTTTAGCAGTTATTGGAAAAGATTCAGCTTTTTTTCTGGGAGAAATATGTCATGAAAGTAGAAAGATGAGGAAAATGCTTGTGTGCAACACAGGCTTTTCACTGATAGCAGCCTGGTGCCCGTCTGGACAGATCCCCGAAGACACAAGAAATCCCAATTAAATCATGAGTGCAGAGCTCTGCCTACATGGAGCTGATGTCTGGATCAAGACCTTGGAATGTCAGCTTCGAAATTTCCCTGGCAATTGCATCACACGGCCTCCTGATATGAAAATTTCCCTACTCTTTCTATTTTAGGGACTTGTACCTCTAAGGGAAAAAAAAAAATAAAAGAAGGCAAAGATGATGACAACAGAAAAAAATCCAATTTCAAAAAAAATCAAACAAATAAACAAAAAACTGCTGCATTCAGCAGGAAAAGTGTGAAAGGAGGGAATCTGAGGGGTCAGTGAGCCAAGGAGTAGCTGATTAACTTCAGTCTGATAATATCTCCAATATTTCACTCAAATACAACGTGAAATACAACACATATTTGATCTCTCTCACACTAACTCAGAGCGAGGCAATAAATATTTCCCTACAGAATCATTTCCCCGTAAGCAGAGATTTACTGTAACCCAAATCACAATTTACTCATTTCAGAGCATTAAAAGCTCATCAGCCCCTCACTGGAACTTGGATCCCTGGAAGAGGATCCCACAGCACAACTCCCAGACAGTATCCATAGGAAAATAAACCAAAAAACTTCTATAGATTTTTTTATCCACTAAGTTGGGAACATGGGACTGATTTTAGTTCTCTTTGTAGCTATCTAGAAGACAGGAAAAAATAAGATTATTAAAAGGAAAACAATAAACAATGGTGGCCTTTTAGTGACTGGGTGGTTATGTTTAGAACTAACATTTCCAAACTCAAATTGACAGGAACTAAACACAATCAGGCTTGGGTCAAACAAAACTTCTGCAAGTAAAACAATGAAAACTCTACTGGCTCCAGCAGAATTCTCTGCCTTGGAAAGGTTAATTCTCTCTCCTCAGTCTCACAAATCCATAAAAAATTATGTGTTTGCTGCTTCGAGAAGTGGGGAAATAATATCTTCCCAATAAGCCAAAAATTATGTGCAGCAAAGAGAATATAAAATAAAAAATAATTCGGGGAAGGTGGAATTCTGGCAAGTCCAAACACAGGCATTAATGGATTTTTTTAATAACTCAGTGCCACACAGAAATAGGGAAGCACCTGCCAAAAGCACAGCGAGGTCAGGCAGGTGTCACATCCAAGTTAAAATTAAAAAATTAAAATGAAAACCCAAGAAATTCTGTGAACATTGGCTCTGACTTTCTTTGAAATGCTCTCAGAGCATTTATAACTTGCTTTTTCCTCTGGTACATTTTCTTTTCTTTGGATGTGTTTGTTTTGTTGCACACACCACCAAAAATAAACACATTTGGGATGCCCACACTTCCCCCTTCCCACCAGCCTGCTCCCACAATTATTTCAGGAGGGAGAGCATCAGGAGCAGCTCAAACCCCTCAGCAGGCAGAGCAAACAGGTGTAAAATCCATCCCTGGGGCAGTTGGAATTTGTATAAAAATCCATTTTTGGGGGCTCCTCTGCTGCCCCAGCTGGGCAGGGAGCGTGGCTGGGCACCCCTGGGGGATCCATCCCCACCCACCCCAGTGAGAAACTCACTCTGACCCATCCAATTCCTCTCATCCTCATCCCAAAACTGCCCCTTCCCCTGGCAGAGGGGTCCTGCCTGTGCCCAGACCCTTGGAACACTGGCACACAGGGGTGAGGGCTGGCTCTGCTGGCAGTGACACACACACCATGGCCCAGGCACATGGAAATGCATGAACATGGAAATACAGAATGTCCTGAGCTGGGAGGGACCCTCAGGATCATTCATCAGCTCCTGCTCTGTCAGGGACACCCCAAAATCCCACCCTGGGACCCTCAGGATCATTGGTCAGCTCCTGGCCCTGCTCACACACCCCCAAATCCCACCCTGGCTACCCCTGGCAACTCCTGGGACCCTCAGGATCATTCATCAGCTCCTGCTCTGTCAGGGACACCCCAAAATCCCACCCTGGGCCCCTCAGGATCATTGGTCCGCTCCTGGCCCTGTCAGGGACCCCCCAAAACCCCCCCCGGGCCCCCCCTGGCAGCCCCGGGAGCTCTGGCAGCCTCGGGGCCGTGCCCGTTCCTGGGCAGCCTGGGCAGTGCCAGCACCCACTGGGGGATGAACTTTCCCAAAATCCCGCCTGACCCCCTGGCCCAGCTCCAGGGGTTCCTGGGTGTGTCGCTGTCCCGGAGCAGAGAGCAGAGCTGTCCCTGCAGCCCCCGAGCTCTGCCCTCATCCTCCTCTCCTCCAGCTGAACACACCAAGCACCCTCAGCCTCTCCTCGTGTGGCCCCTCCAGACCCTTCCCCGTTTTCCCAGCTCTTTTTTTGGCACTTTTCAGACTCTTCTGGCCGCCTGCCGCCCTGGCCGAGCCCCGCTGCTCCCATCCCCGGGCGCTGACCCCCAGCCCCCGGCCAGCCTGGGACCCCCGGCCGCCCTCCCCAGCCCCCCGAGCGCTGCTCCCCTCCAGCTCCCGGGGCAGGTCAGAATATTTAAACAGTTTTATATTCACAGCCCACAATGGAGGGACGAGAATTACCCAAGGACAGGGTTAGCCGTGCGATCAATGCATAATCAGATAACTGCTCCAGCTTTTTTTTTTTACAAGTCTTTAAGCAAAGATCAGCCACTCAAATTCTAATTCCTTTTGCTAATTAAGCAGCCTGTTAATTGCTCTCGGGGTCTCTAATGCCATGTCATTATGCTTTTTAACAGCCTGCTTGACATCAATAGGGCTGCGAGCTCCACACAAACAAAGCGGGCACCCAGCACTTAGTGAATTAGCGGCCGCGGGCGCTGGCGCTGCGCCTCCCGCGGGCGGCACTTCGGTACCGCGGGGCAGCACCGGGCCGGCCCTGCCCGACCCTCCCAAGGGGCTGCTGCACCCGCGGGCAGAGCCGCAGCACCCCCCGGCCCCACCGCCCGCAGCCCCGGATCGCCTTCCCCCGGACTGCACCCGCGGGGATGCGCCGGACTCCATCCTCGTCCTCGTCCGCATTCTCATCCTCATCATCATTCTCATCCTCATCCTCATCCTCAGCCTCAGCCTCAGCCTCAGCCTCAACCTCATTCTTGTCCTCATCTTTATCCCCATCTTCATCTTCATCTTCGTCCTTATCCCCATCCCATCCCATCCCATCCCATCCCATCCCATCCCATCCCATCCCGTGTCTTAATTCCCACAGAGATTCCCCATGATCCCGCAGGAATTCCCTGTGTGATCCTGCAGGGATTCCCCATGATCCCACCCGTGTCTTAATTCCCACAGAGATTCCCCATGATCCCGCAGGAATTCCCCATGACCTGCAGGGATTCCTTGTGTGATCCCACAGGGATTCCCCATTTTATCCTGCAAGGACTCCCCATTTTATCCCCCAGGGATTCCCTGTGTAATCCTGCAGGGATTCCCTGTGTGATCCTGCAGGGATTCCTTGTGTGATCCCGCAGGGATTCCCTGTGTGATCCACAGGGATTCCTGGTGTGATCCTGTAGGGATTCCCCATTTGATTCCACAGGGATTCCCTGTGTGATTCTGCAGGGATTCCCTGTGTGATCCCACAGGAATTCCCCATGTGATTCTGCAGGAATTCCCTGTGTGATCCCGCAGGGATTCCTTGTGTGATCCTGCAGGGATTCCCTGTGATCCCACAGGGATTCACCTGTGAGCCACTGAGTGAGTGCGGGGGTCGAGGGGTGCCCACATCCCACACGGTGACACTGATTCCTCAGGGACACGCACCCCAAGGCCCAGTGCCCCTTTTCAATCCCACTCCCAGGGAGGGAAAGTTGCACCCAGCTGCACCTCCTTCCTTCCCAGCAGGAGGAAGAGGAGAGTGAGGAATTTCTGTGCCCAGAGAAGCTGTGGCTGCCCCCTGGAAGTGCCCAAGGCCAGGCTGGACGGGGCTTGGAGCAGCCTGGGACAGTGGAAGGTGTCCCTGCCATGGAACTGGGTGAGCTTTAAATCCAGCCCAAACCATTCCCTGATTCTGTGAATTGCTCTTGGGGTGTCCCCAGGCCTCCCCAGCAGCCACGCTGGGGGGCTGCAGACCCTGAGGGTCCCAAATTGCTGCCTTGGGCACAGGGACACCAGCACAGGTGGCTCCTGTCCCCTCGGGATGAAGGCAGAGGAAGGAGCCGTTGTGGATCCAGCACCATCAGAGGGATGTGACAAAGCAAAACCTTCACTGTCCTGGCTCTGGGGACATCTGATCCCAGATCACTGCAAAACAGAGCCCTGGGGCTTCAACCACTCATCTCGCCTCAGCTCACATCTTCTCACGGCTGCTTTATCACTGTTTGTGGTGTGGACAAACTGAATTCAGCCTTTTTTTAATGTCCCCACCTTATCTTGCACAAAAGGCCAGAGCTGCCCTGCTCAGGTGCAGGCTCCAGGCAGCGGGATCACTCTGCTTAGCCCTGAGAGCAAAACACAACCAGCAGTTATGAGAGGCCAAGTTAAAACTCTGTCCTAGGAGCACTCCTGAGAATTTCAAATTGAGGTGAGATCACCCCAAACCACCAAGGTCTTCCCTGGGAGCAAGCAGCCATGGTTCATGTCCCAAACAAGAAAGGAAGGACAGCAAGAAAACAGCCTTGATTTTGCCTCTCAGCAACAATGTTCCAGAGGTTTTGGCATCCTGAACACACCAAGCTCTGCATGACCCACACTGCAGATGAGGAGCCGCTGTTCTAACGCATGGAAAATATTTTCAGTTCTACTCAGAATGCATAAACTGACTTATGTTGCAAACCAGGGCAAGTCTGGGTAAAATATAAAACCATGAACAAGTTGTTAGAGCAGACAGATCTGCAACGGAGCACAGTCAAAGCAAAGTAACCAAACCAAGAGTGAGTTGTACTGGATCTGCTCAAACTCAGCTGTTATTTCAGGTTTTGGTTTTTACATCATGTATAGAAATCACCAGTGAGCTGAGGGAAGAAGCCTGCACACAAAGATGTATCAAAAAATCCAGGATTTTTTGATAAAACAAAACCAAAAAAAAAATCCTAGAAAAAAAATGAGTGTAGCTACAAACCATCTTTTATAGACATTTGTTCCTTAAGAAAACCAAGGATATGCTCCTGAAAATGTTTATTCATATTCATAATGTTTTTAATCCGTATTCCTAATTCCTAATGTAGCCCAAAACATATTCATTTAAGGGGATTTAACATCCTTAGAACAACAAAGCTAAGCAGTCTTTAACCACAGGTACAGCACCTCAAAGTAAAAAGATTAAGAAATAAGAGTTTTATATACAAATTATTAAAGCATATTTTTATATTTTACAGCAGAAAATGAAAATGTTTTAGCACTTGGCAAAATATTCATTCGTAGGTAGAAAATTTTATAAAATGTTGAGCATCAATTATAGGAAAAAGAAATAATTATTCTTAGAAGCTAAATTAGGGGTGACTCTTTTCTCTTGAGGTCCAGATGTTTGATTTCTACTATCAGGTTGTTACTGGCCCTCGGTGCAGAAATTTGGTGTTTGGGCAAAACAAATTCTAGCTGGGAGCTGACCCTGCTGGCTTTGGGCTCTCAGGGCCCAGGGCTGTGACAGAAGGGATCTTTCAGCACCCAGAAAGCAGCACTTGGGGAGCTCTCACAGGTGATGAGAGCGTGAGAGACTCAGGCTTGGAGATCTGAGTCTGGGATTGCTGAGGGAGTGACCCCGACTGCTGCCGCTCTCTTCCTCCTCCTCCTCCTCCTCCTCCTCCTCCCCACCCAGGATCCAGAACAGACACACACTGAGCTGACCCACTGGGTGCTGCCTGCTGCCACTCATCATTTTTCAGCTCCAAGCACACAGAGAAAGTCTCAGGTACATCTGGCAGGAAGTTTTGGCCAAGTTTTCTCAGTTTTTCTCCAAAAAGCTTCATCTCAAAGCAGATAAACATGTGGTGGCAAGGGAACTGGGGTTGGTGGGAATGGGGATTTTAACCAAGGTGCCTCTGACTGCAGGTAAATCCTGTCAGAATGGGAAACTCTCCCTGCTCTCCCTCCAGCAGGGAATTGGAGTTTTTTGCCCCAGGGCCACTGGTCCTGCCTAGGTGGGGTTGTTTTCAGGTGGGTCACATATGAGGGAGATCCAATTTTAAATGGGGATTAAAAAAAAAATAAGCCCCAGGATTGATTTGCCCTATTCATTGGGTATTTTAGAGACCAAATCTGTCAGGATTTTGGTGTAAATGCTGAAAGTTGTCCGCTTTGTTCGTGAGCAAATTTAAACCAAATTCTGCTCTTTTCTTCAGGCACAGTTTGTTCCCCACTGTGCAGCCAGCTCAGCTGCACTCACACACCCCTTCCCCACTCCTTTTTCATTCTCCCCCCTCCTCTGCAGTGCAATCCATCTTTCACTGGCCTCTTCCCCCTCTCTTTTCCCCCATCCCTTCCCCTGCCCGTTCTCCAGCAGCAGCAGCAGTGCCCTCACACACTGACACTTTCCATCTGCTGCTCTCTCCCTGGGCTCTGGGAAACTCTCCGTGCTGTTCCCTTCCCTCAGCATTTCTGGGATGGCTCCTCCAAAATCCAGGGTGAGCCCAGGGCTCTGTTCCACAGTTCTGTCCCACTGCCACCAGCACAATTCCAGGCTGCTTCCCTTCACACCCCACCTTGTTTTGTGGCTCAAATCAACCTCTGCAGCTCGTATCAAACATGCCCTGCTATTAGTTAAAAATTAAAGACTCAGTTTCATTTCTACTTGGTTTTTGAGGAAATTTTGGTGCATCAAGATGAGAGAGAAATATTTAATGTGTGACCTTCTGCACATCTAAGGAAGATCAACTCCTGGTATCACCCAGAATTAAGCCTTTTCCACTAAATATTTAATTTAAAAACAAGACAAATCAGCCAAAACACCCCACACATCTGCCATCTCAAATATGCTGCTGTCCCTAAGTGGAATTAAGCTGAGGTCTCTGTGAACAGCCATTAATGCACAGATATTTATATGACAGGTAAAAATGCGCGCACACACACACACACACACACACACAGAGAATAATTTTCTGCGTCTCCCATGTCTGCTGCAGGATGGCAGCACAATTAAGTCACCGTGACGGAGACAATTATCCCCAGAGCCAGTAAAATGAGATGTCCACAGTGAGCTGCAGAGTTCTGAAACATGTGGGAATAGAGTACAGAAACTCTGTAGAGTCATGCAGCTAATGAGCAATAAATACACACTGGCACACCCTCATCAATTTTAAAGTCTCGCTATGAAAAGAATGTAATTAATTAAGATATGTTGATTTATAAGAGGTGACATAACAAGATGGATAGAGAAATCTTTTCCCTCCAATCTGTCATGGTTTCTTTCTAGAAGACAACCCAGCACGTGATGGTCTCTCCTTGGGCAGGCACAGAAATCCCGAGTTTGGCTTTCACTCCCCCCACCACCCTAAAGAGCTCAAACTTCCTTTTCAACACTCATTTGCATTTGGCACAACTGTATTTACAACGAAACCATTTTATAGACCGAAAAGGGAAAAAAAAAAAAGAGCTGAAAAGAATTATATTTAGAAAAATCCTTTCCACTTTCCCCTGTCTTACGTTTCTGCACATGGAAACACAACCCCATTTCCCTTTCTCCCCTCCCAAGTCAGATGACTTTTTTGTAACTTGGCACACAGACAGTCTGGTATAAGACAGGGCTGGAGCATTTGTTGAGTCAAGATGTTTAATTTTTTTTTTCCCCTCACATAATGATCCTTTTTTCCCTCCAGCCACTTGAGTTTTGTTTATGTTGCTTGAGCCCTAAACTAATACGTGAATTCTCCTCCCTGCCAAGATGACAGCAGCGGCACCGGGCGGGATGAGCCAGAGGAATACACTGGTTTTTAAAGAGAGAAAGTATTTTAAAATACTTTTTCTCCAGTTGTGACAAATTAAATGCATTAAAGGAAACAACTGCTGTTGCTACTGGGCTCTGAGGAGGAACTCTATTTTCTTTGCAAGCCCTTGACTTTTGTGAGGGGGCACTTTGCTCCTGTGCCAGCTCTGGTTTATATTTTATTATTCTTAGAAGAAAAGGTTGCAGTAATTAGAATTGGGGAAGTTGTGCTCAAAGAGACGGAGCCATCAGAAAATTTGATACCATGGAGTGGTTATGAGAGGTGGGATTTTTAAAAGCAAGAAGAACTGCTTCAATATATTGGGTTTATCCTGTCAGGAGAAGATGAATGAGAAGTCCAGCTACTTTCACTCAGGCCAGACATGTAAACCTTGTAGTTAATGACTGATGAGCAAAATTTTTTTCTCTTCCAAGTGCAGATGGGCAAATCCCTCACAATTAAAAAACACAAGAAAATCTAATTTTACTAGGAGAAAGCAGCACTGTCCAAGCGTTTCCCAAGCAAGAGCTTTAGGTGCTTGTTGAAGGCAAAAAAAAAAAAAGCCAAACAACATTTCTTCTAATGTGATCCATATTCTACCACATGCACATTTAATATAAAAGTTATGTTTGATATATGCCGCCGTAGCATTTTTCTATTTTAACTGAAAGCCTTTTGTTCTGTCAAGATTATGGGAGGATTTGCTTTCATTTTTCATGATGTTTCACTCAATACATCACCGACATTAGCAGGGCTTAATAAGCACCCACCTTCTCCTTCTCCTCCTCCCCCCCGCCCTGCCCTGGCCCTTTTGATGCCCATTCCCCAAAAACCCTCAGCTGTTCCCCACACTTTGGGATGCAGCCTGTCCATACCCTCACTGGGGAGAGGATGAGGATGAGGATGAGGATGAGGATGAGGATTAGGTTGAGGATTAGGATGAGGATAAAGATGAATATGATGATGACGATCCCGCCAAGTCCCGTGTGGCGGCAGAAGCACAGTGAGAGAAATACTTTGCTTTTTTTTTTTTTTTTTTTAAAGGCTGCCCGTGCTCTGGTGGCCGTGCTGGGCTCTCCTGGCTCTCTCTCCCCGCTGCAGATTCACATCTGTTTCTCTGCAGTTTGAAACTGTGTTCATTTTTCACTGCTGCCCTTTGTCCCACACTCGCTCGCTCCCGCCAAGGGCTTCATTTCACTTATTCAATAAGCGAGAGGCACTGCAGGCTGGGGAGAGCTTTAAGACAAAGCTCAAACTTCTATTAGGCCTCAACAAAAATGTTTTTGTTCCCTATCAAGGAGCTTTTCCCCCCATTGCTTGTCGTTGGCTTGTTTTGTTTTGCAGGAGCGTTTGCGGCCTGCGCGGGGTTTCACAGCTTTGGGACAAATAAATAAACAGATGCAACAAAAATCTGTGTTATCATTAGCAGGAGTAGTTTGTAGTAGGAAATCCCATTTGTCCCTTTTTCCTCAGCAGGCTGGAGATATCCACAAACCCCACTGCAAGCACACAGTGCAGTTGTACTGGGCCTGGTTTCTCACCCCTGTGTGAGCTGCAGTCAAATCTTGTGATGTTTTCCTGGTTTTATACATTTTATATTGGGAATGAGGAGAGATTTCCCAACTGCCAGCCCATCCCAGGCTGCTCCTGATTGTTCCCTCAAGCCCATCCTGCCCTCTCAGCACTGATCACTGCCACACACACCAAACTGAAAGGAGGAGACCAAGTAGCTTTTTCCCAACAAAAGATTTTGGACATGTTAACGAGTTTATTATTTCCTGTTGCTGATCTAAATAGCAAAGAGCTGTTCTTTGGAGAGGGAACAGCCAGGATGACACTTCCAACACTCACAGCTTAATATCCACACATGAAATGATTGAATTCTTGTGGCTGAGCTCATTTTGCCACGAGCCCATGAGTCAAACACAGGGTTTTTCATACCAAATCACCCTCCCACTATGGTGCCATGGTTATAAACCCTCTTGTAAAATTGTGAGGTTCAGGAAATATTTCCAAGTGTGTGTTCCTCAGCCTCAGGTTCCTGACAGTCCCATTTTTCCCCTTGCTGTATTTCTTTAAAAGCACTCAGCCTCCACCTGGCTGAAGCTCATCTGATACTACAACTCAGAGTTCCCTACCTGTGTCTCCTTAGAAATCACATCCTATTTTACAGCTTGAGGCTTTAAAAAGCGCAGAATATGAAAATCAACAGCAGATAGATTTTTATAATTACAGTATATAAAGGATTTTTAAGTATTTAAAGTATTTAAAGTGAAAGTAACAAGTTGCACCAAGTTGTTTGTGTTTGTTGGTTCAGTACCTCTCCCCAACTTTCACCGAAATATTCTTTGAGGAAAAATCTTGTGTGAAAGCAGTAGTGCTGCTCTCTGAGCCTGGGGTGGGCTCTGCTGGGGAAACACCCCCAGAAACACAGCGTGAGGGGTGTCCCACACCCGCCCCATTCCCATTTCATCTGGGGTGTTCCCCATCACCACCTTGTGCCCCACATCCTCCTGCCCCCTCACTTGTTCCATGAGTGCTTTGGGTGATCAGGAGCAGCCCCAGTGCTGCAAACACGAGTGAGGAGTGAGCTCTGCTCCCACCTGCCCTGCTTCCCTCAGGAATTTCTGTATTTCTCCTGTTTCTGCTCTGTGTCACTCCAGCTGGTCTGGTCACACTGCTCAGTCCTGGCAAGGAGGTTCAGAGGGAGTTATCTCAATATCCAACCTGCTTTGCAGCCTCCTGACTGTCTCAGATCTTGTTTACCACCAGAGTTTGGAGTGTGGAAGGGCTTCACAATGATATTTACACTTGTTCCACGCTCTGGGAATTCCATAAGTCAAAGTGAGCAACTGGTGAGAATAATGAGGCTTCAGAAGAATGGAATTGGTGGCAACTTGCATCCCATGGGAGGGGTGTTGATGATGGAAAAGGGAAACTTAATATTTGTGAAATTAAATAATGCTGAATAAACAAAAGGTCGGAACCAGACTGCATCCATCTTTTTAATTATTTTGGGTTTGGTGTGTTGGCTTTTTTTTAACTAGAACCTGACTCTTAAAAGTATTTCTATTTTCCCCAGGTTCCTCTGGGACATGGAAGCCTGATATTAAAAGCCTGAACATTGCTCTTAGAGGCCCTGGAGGGGTTTGGTTGCACAAAGCACCTTTAGAGAGATGAATTAATGCCTTGCTCTTCAGACAGCACCTCCACAAACCTGCCAAGTTTCCATCCCAGGGGAATTCAGCATTTGTTGGAGAGGAGACCACAGGGCTACCATGGGTCAGTACTGAGAAGGGACCACCTGGCTTCCTGGGTAAACTGGGAGAGAAGGGAAAGGCTTGAACAGAATTTGGGAGAAAAAAGCTGCAGCCTCACTCAGGTATCTCCACTTGGTCACCAAACAATGGAAGATTTCCCAAAACATCATCCAAGGCCTTAAGGAGTCATGTATAGCTTCCTTAATACATTATAAAATATTTGGATCTACATTGGAAAATAGACAGAAATGAGAAGGGGGCAGGGGCAAATGGAGCAGCTGATTTTTGATTACAGAAATGTTTTTATCATCAGACAGCTTTCCCCAACAGATCTTCACAGCCTTTCACTTGTTGAGTCTGGTCAAATAGCTGCACTTCACTTTATGCTGCATTAAAAATAGTTAAAATGAAGGAAAGAAAAAAAACTAACCATAAAACACGTCTTTGAGAAGAGGTGGCTTTCAGTTCTCCTTCTACCCCATCCAAGCTCTCAATATTTACAGTTAAAATTGTCAGATTCTTCCCACTTCTTCCCATCCCTGGCTGCTCAGCATCCCAACAAACCAGCCCATGAATATTTACGAAGAAATTTGATTGAAATATCATTCCGAGCTGGAATATGTGAAAGATAATTAAGAAGGCTTGCAAAGGGACAAGCCCGTGCCCGGCTCTCCCGTCTGGCAGCACAATGGGCCACCACTGTGGCAGCTGGCCCGGTGGCACTTCAGTCAAGGGACAGGACAGAGCCCGCTGGGGCTGCTCAGGGAGAGGCACAGCAAGAGCAGGGCTTGTCCTGCTGGGCCAGCATGGAATACATGCAGCAATCCGTGCAGGAATACGTGCAGGAATACATGCAGAATCCATGCAGGAATCCACACATTAATGTCTGCAGGAATCCCTGCAGGAATCCATGCAGGAGTCCATGCAGAAATCCCTGCAGGAATCCATGCAGGAATCCGTGCAGAATCCATGCAGGAATCCATTCAGGAATCAAGCAGGAATCCATGCAGGAATCCATGCAGAATCTGCAGGAATCCATGCAGGAGTCCATGCAGGAATCCATGCAGAAATCCGTGCAGGAATCCTTGCAGCAATTCATGCAAGAATCCCTGCAGGAATCCATTCAGGAATCAAGCAGGAATCCATACAGGAATCCACACAGGAATCCACACATAATCCACACAGAATCCATGCAGGAATCCACACAGATTCCACACAGAATCCACACAGGAATCCACACAGAATCCATGCAGGAATCCACGCAGGAACCCACACAGAATCTACACAGATTCCACACAGAATCCACACAGGAATCCACGCAGAATCCACACAGAATCCACACAGAATTCACATAGAATCCACACAGAATCCATGCAGGAATCCACGCAGGAATCCACCCAGAATCCCTGCAGAATCGCTGCGGGAGCCCGGGGGAAGCTGGGCCCTGGGGAAGCAGGGATGCTGTCCCGCAGCATCCCCGTGTGGGATAACGCCGGCTGGGGCAGCATCCTGCCCTGCCGCGCTCCCCCTGCCAAAAACTCTGAGTTTTCCCACCCCGTGCCCTCCATTAGCGCGTGTTCTCCTTCTAATTAGAGCCACAAATAAAAAGACAAATGAGCGCGGCGCCTTCGAGGCGTTTTCACTCTTCCAGCGCCACGAACAAACTTCCCTGGCTGCCAGAACTCGCTGCCGCTGCCCGACACCACCGGGAGCTCGGGATGTGCATCCTGCCTCTTTCCTGAGCTCCCGTTTGAGGCAAAATCCTCCCGAAAACGCCAAATTTCATGCCACACACACGCAAACACACACACAGATCGCCAGTGCTGCACGAGTGAGGAATCCTTTGGTCACAGCCAAGTCCATGGTTTCTCATTTTCCCAAAGAAAACCAAATTAGCAGATTCCTCTGAGCTACCTGAAAGTGGAGTCAGCTCGAATTTATTTTGCACATGTCCAATTTATCCATCAAATATGTATAAATAAGGTGTGTAAATTACTACAATTTATACATCAAATATACAATATTTTATACATCTCCAATTTATTAACTCAAATTTATTAACTCAAATTTATGCCTCCGTGAAGCAATCCATTTGTTGCTCAAGGGAAGGGTGAAAGGGATGGGAGCCTTTTTTGGGATTGTCTGAGCCTGCCCCACTCCCCACCCATATGAGGAGCAATTTCTCTGGCCCAAGCAACCCTGTTAGAAGGGAAGAGAAGCCAAAATAAATGTAAAAGTCTCCTTTTCCTCCAGTTTCCTCCAGCACACGTTGTGCATAAATTACAGATCAGCGGGGGAAGAGAAAAGCGAGTAAGAGAGAGGTTTGTGTTTGTTGTTTGGGTTAAATTGCTGGTGTTCAAGAAAATCCAGTAAAACAAAGGTAACATTTGAAATATTTGTGAGAAGGCTTCGCTTTCTCATTCTCAGCAAATCATCTCCATGATTTTAGTCCAGTCTGACAACCAGAAGCAGTGAGATCATGGCAGTAACCAAGCCAGCCAGACAATACTGAGACTAAACTTCTCTCTGCCCGCTCCCCCTCCCACAATTCACCTCCAAAAATCTGATTTTAAGCCAGGTCAGCCCCCTCAGAGCAGCGATCCTCGACTGGAAACTCTTTTCTCCAACCTCCCTGCGTTCAGGAATAAAGGCAAGGTAGATGAGCATTCCGTCTTCTCCAACACTCTTGGAAAGAGGGGAGAAGATGTCACTCAAAAAAGAATTTAAACAGCAAATTCCAGCTCTGTGATGACTTCCATGCCTGAGCAATTTCAGTTCCTCACTGCCCTTGGAATGTGCTCTTGGTAGGAAATTCTGGGGCAGCAGCAAGGTGGGCAGGCAGGGATTGGGAGCACTGGTTTGGGCAGGCTCTTCCCTTATGGGATGGCACAGGTAGGAATGGAATCCCAACCTTCCCAATTCTCCATTTATCCTCCTGCATTGCAGGAATCGCCCTCTCTGTGAGAGCCAGCCTTTCCAAACTGAATTTATTTCCAAATTATTTTATTTTACAAATCGTCCACATCGGTTGTTACAACTCATGTATGTTTTAGCACCTCTGTGCCAACTGAGAGTACTTGATTTTAATTAAATCCTACACCATGAAAAATATTTATGTTGTTCATAGCTAAATTTCTCCATGACTTATTTCTATATATTTTGCTTGGAATTTAATTTGCTTTTTTTTTTTATTATATGGCCTTCACATAAACTCCACCTTTCCATAGCATAGTTAAATATATATATATAATTTCTAAAATAGCAGCTTGTTAGGTTCTAATAAAAAATACTCGCCGGGCCTTCCAAAAAGTTCCTTTAGATTAGATAATGCCTATTTATCTAAAATATCAAATGGGTAGAGAGAAACATCAACAGAGAAAGCGATAGGCACACCAGAGGCTTCCCTTCCTTCTCTTTCTGAAGAGACTTTAAAGCTGAATAAACACCTTGGAAAAGCACAAGCAATAGAGGGATCTCCTGGGCTCTGAACCTGACCTCTCCAAGTTAAAAATACACATTTTCCAGGCTGATCCTACCAACCCTCCCTCACAGGAGCCTGCCTGCTGCTTCCACGTGCTGGTTCCCCTTCCACAGGATCCACAGGATGGGATCTCTCAGGCCACGCTGGAGTTTGTTAATTCTTCTGTTTTCTGGAGCAGGCAAAAGCATTCCCTCCATGCCTCCTCAGCATTAATTCCCTGCTCCTGGTGATTAGCATATAAATCTAAAAGCATGTGTTGGGAATTTTCCCCCCCCCCATATTCAGCACGACATTAATCTTATTAGCTCAGGTAAACAACTAACAGCTATTAAAGAGAGTGCAATCTATCAGGAGGCAGTTAACCCTCCAGAGTGTGGATTTCACTGAATGCCACAATCCCAGAGCCTGGAAAAGACTCTCGAGCCCAAATTGTGACCCAGAGGTGGGGACTCCAGCCATTCCCAATCCCAACCACCTTTTCCTGTCTGAACACCCAAAGGTCTGTCAGGAAACTCTGATGGCACCTCCCTGCTGCTGGGGCAAGGGGTAAAACTGCACATTTAGGGTTTGTGTCCCTCTCCAGGCAGTGCAGCCCCAGCCAAGACCCCTCCACACAGGGAAGGGGCTGTGCAGTCCCTGGGAGGGAGAGGAAGGAGAGGAGGAAGGAAAGAGAGGAAGGAGAGGAAGGAAGGAGAGGAAGGAGAGGAAGGAGAGGAAGGGAGGAAGGAAGGAAGGAAGGAAGGAAGGAAGGAAGGAAGGAAGGAAGGAAGGAAGGAAGGAAGGAAGGAAGGAAGGAAGGAGCAGGACTCTGAACTTGCTGCTCATGGGGAGGGGTCTCCAGAACCCCACTGGGAATGAAGAGGATGAACCAAAGTGGCCCTGGAGGCTCTGGGGTGGCAGTGAGGGCTGTGCACCAACACTTATCCAGGGACAGCAACCTGGGCTTTTCCCTGGCTCTGCACACCCTGCTCAGGGACTGGAGGTGACTCCACATCCCTCCCTCCCCTCCTGCCCTGGCAGTGACACTGAGGTGACACAACCGTGCACACGCTGTCACCTCTCCTCCTTCCCTGCCATGAAACAAAGCCCTAAAGTGCTCCTCACCCATCCCCTGGCAGTTCCCTCTCCACCTGTGAGGATCATTCCCATTTAGGGAGCCCTTGGATCGTGTCCCCCCTGTCCCCTGCCCTCACCACTCGCACTTCACAGAAATTTTAGGTCCTCGGTGCAGCCAGCAGCTGAAAAGAACAAGCTGGGGAACCCAAATCCTTCTGGTGGCTCCTGATAATGGAAATGTGGCCTCAGGTGAAATGGGAGCCAGCTCAGGTAATGGGAATCCCACCAGACAGAGCTTGTGGAACACTCTGAGCATTCCCTGGACATCCCACGGAGCCTGGCGCTGCCCCCAGAGCCTGGAATCCAACATCCAGACAGGATCTGCCTCTCCCACACCACTGCCAGCTGTTTTTTCCCCCACAGGTATGGAAGCAGCTATTTTTGATGAAGAAGTGCCATATTTCTGCACCAGCTGCTAAATGGCACAGGAAGCTCCCATCCCATCAGATTTTCTGACCCCAGAAAGTGAGAGGGAGTTCACACAGACTGAACCCAGCTGATGGCAACTGAAAGTTTGGGGAACAGAAGTGAAAAAAAGGACAAAAATGTATCATTTTTATGTGAACACCCTCCCTCAAAGTCTAGAAATAAACCCCTCTTTTCTGTCTCCATAACTCCTCAATTCCCCCAGGGAACACCTTAAGGAGTCACAAATCAGCTTCCTTAACAGAAACACTAAATAACTAAATAGTAAATAACTAAATACTAAATACTGGGTAAATACATAAAATCTTGAACTAAATACTGGGTAAATACATAAAATACTACTATCTATATTGGAAAACAGGGAGAAAAAAGAAGTGGATGGGGTAAAAAGGGAGAAATGGATGAGCTGGGGAAAAAATGGAGCAAGGGGAAAAAATTATGTAAAATAAAAAGAAAAGAGAAGGTTTGGAGGAGAGAAACAACACAAGCCTTGCACTTGGCAATGCCCAAACTCCACAAAGAGCCAGCCTCTGCCCCATGGCCACTTCCAGCAGTGAGGGAAGGGTGAAAAATGGAAATGCCAGTGGCCAGAAGTGCCCTTGCAGGCTCAGGCTGGGCTTTAGAGCAGCGCTATCAGCACATCTCCCTGCCTGGCCCTGCCATTCACGGGGGCTGCAGCTCTCTGGCCTGATGGAGTATCGATCTCCTGGAGTGCAAAGTCCAGCATGCCATTAGTCCAATCTGTTTCCAAGCTGACACAATCCCGTCATTTGTCATCTTCTCCTGTCCTGCTGTGTTTGTTTAGGAGCAGGATATTTGCTTTATCTGTCACTTCCCAATCCTCACTGTATTCTTTGCCTGACACGGAGTTTATTGGGTCCACAGTTTTCTCAGAGTCATTAACAAGGGAGGTTTGGACACGCTGATGAAATCATTGGGAAATGAAGATGCTGGCAGTCTGGGAATTAAAATATGCCTGGAGTTCATATTTAAAACTAGATTTGGAGGAGAAATTCCTAAAAAAAATTTCACTTTCTTCAGCAAACACGTGTGAAAAGCAGAAACCTGGCAGGTGACTTCATCAATGAGAACTGAGAGAAGCAGCCAGTTCAGAAACTGTGCCCAACATTTCTTAAAAGCAAGAATAGAAGTCCCTGAAATTGTCAGTCATTAAAGCACAGCTTGCAGGAAATGCTCAGAGACACAAACCCCACGTTATGAGTTTACTGCATTGCAAACTCACAGTTTTCTTTTTTACCTTTCCTGTTTAAGAGCTGTTTGTATCTCAGGGCAAAAATCTCTCAAACAAATCTGCTGGAAGTTCTATTTCATCATTTTCATTACCTCTAATTAGTAACTCTAGAAATGGGAGCTAGCACAGAAATTTTTATCATAACCATTGCTATTTTTACATTTAAAGACATAAAAAGCCACTTGAATTTACTTTCTAGAGGAAACCCCTTTAGAGGTTTTTGCCCAAATTTGGCCTAAACCAGGTCAGCACCATAAGGACAGCATCTGTTTATTGCCAACATTTATAGCCATTTTATAATTATTTTTTAATGCAGATTACCCTTCATTGCAGCAGCAGAGGCTCTCGTGGCTCAAGTGCCTGTGACACAATGATGGGAGTAGTGCCTGACCAATTCCCCAGGGCAAATATTCCTGTTATTAAAGACTAAACCCCAAATTTTGGCTCAATTTGGTGAATTCACATTTAGAAACCTGCATCACCTCAGTGAATCCACAAACAGAAAGTGCAGAACTTCATTTCCCCTCCACAGAGGGGAAAATACACTTTTGAAATTTGCAGATTCCCAAGTTTTGTTGTTGCAGGGGTTATTAAAAATCAATGCAAGCAGGGCAGGTCCCCCCAGGAGTGTTTAATTACAAAGTGAGAGGCAGCCCTGGGAGCTGGGGCTGCCAGCAAGGCACCTTGGAGCCAGCATTCCCAGGAATTCCCAGCTCTTATAAAAACCTCCCCATATTGGTGCTCCTTTTCCTTTCCCAAATTTCAGGGTGCCTCTGCAGCTGGGCAGGTTGGAGGTTGCATTTAGTGGGCTGAGATCCACACTGAGCTCTCAGAATATTTATCTGCATTGAAGCCCATCTTCAGCTGAGCCTGGAAATGTCTCATTTTGAGCAGGACTGTCCCCAAATCTCCCTCCACACTACAGCAGCACTTTGCAGCTGCAGGTTCTGCTTTTGTCCTTCACCACTGTCTAATAATTTACTCAGTATCAGAGCCTTTCTGAAAGGCAAATGCTGTAACTGCTCACACTTCTTGCCTTTTCCAGTTTGTTTTTTAGAGCAGCAAAAGCTCTGGGGTACAAAGGGGTTAAAGTCACACTGATCTCCTTTTCTACCTCCCAAATTCTCCAAACTGGCTTTGCCCCACTCTGGGTAAGCACACAACACCCCTGGCTCTGCACCTCCCCTCTCTGTGTGCCCTTAGCTGGGCCTTTCCATCATTTTTTCCTAAAGCAAATTACCCAGTTTTCATATTGAAATATGTTCTGTGTGGTGGGCAAAGTAGTAAAAGGACATGGAGGAAGTAAATGAGAAGCCTGGGTAATTTAGGAGGTGGCGTTCCAGGGTTCTGGAAACCTCTCTGAGCCCAGCATCCCCCTGAGATTGGGATTAGGGAGGTTACAGATCACAGGATACACTCTTCCATAAAATTTTAACCATTCTCATTAGCCAGCAGAAGTGCCCACACATCTGTCCAGCTGCTGGGGTTGTCTGTGCTCCCTCTGAGCTGGAAAAGCAGCGCAGGCAGGGCTGGGGGGAGGCTCCCTCCTCTCCAGGACAGGCAATTCTGGATCCCTGTCACTCAGCCCCACAGATGTTCACAGAGTTTACTGCTCCTTGCTTGCAGGTTGTTGCAGTAATTGGTTGAAAAGGGGGGAAAAAACCCCCCAGCAAACTACTGCTAATAATATAATAAAAGCAAATTCTGGGCAGCACTATAAAAATGGGAGGCAGTTTTACGTTTTCTGGGTGAGCAGTTTGTGAGTTTATGGACAAACGGGCCTCTGCCTTCTCTTCCTAACACATATTGGGGATAAGGTTACATTTTATTTGTAGGGAATTTTATGGCAGCAAAGGCCATTCATTAAAGAAAGCGAAAGAGCAGAGAAAAAACAGATGATTGTTACCCAGAAATCCTCATCAGCTCCCCCCCAGTTGTTTATCCTTTAACTTTTTGAAGGAATTTTTAGACAAAGATGCTTTCTTTCCCCTCTGGAAAAGAAAAAGGAGTGGGGGGAAGACATACAGTTTCACCCAGGCGCCTTTCAGAGCTCTCTGGGCAGTGCCCTGAAAACAACTTCCCCTTTAATGAAGACCTTTCTGGAGCTCTCTTCAATATTCACCAAAAAAAAAAAAAAAAAAATTAAAACTTCACAAGTTCATAAGGACGGATCCCTGGGTAGGACTTTTATTAAGTCTTTTCTATTTACTTCCTACCTAGATAAGATCTTAATCACAGCCCCCAAATTATCCGCAATGACATTTATCAACTCCAGTCATCTTTTCTTTAGCATGCTCCGCCTGACCAGTCGGCTTTTCTTCCACCCCTTCCTTTCAATGGAAGTTAATTTCGAGTACATGATTTATCTTGCTGGGCTAACAGCACTGAGGCAGCCCACCTTTTCAAAGGGCTGGCCAGGGAGTGAATTATAGCCGAGTTGTCCGGTGATTGCGTTCCGTGGGGAAGGAGAATAGGCAGCCAGTGTGTTGCCCCGATGTGGCGCTGGGACCTTTTCAACGAGGGAAGAAAAAAAGATTGGGCCTCTGACCGTGGGGCTGACAGGCAGGCGTTATATCAGCAGACAAAGGCTCGAATACCTGAAAGGATCAGAACTCCATGTACTCCGAGATGTGATGTTGTTTACAACACCGTACGCTGACCCTATCCCGAATTTACATGATATCGGTGCAGCGCTCCTTTAACCTCTCCTCATTCTTCTTCCTGCATCCTTGCATGGCCATTAGCATAGGGAGAATTAGCCAGGGCCACATTAAAGGCAGCAGCACTTTGAAATCCTTCGCACGCATCGCCGCCGCGATGTGTAATTTCCCTGCACGCCCTGGGTATATCCAGGGGCTCTGTTTGGTTTGGCAGTGGGTTTCATTCAGTATCTATTAACATTCAACTTCTATTTGTAAAGGGCATGTACAACCCACTCAAGTACATATTTGGCACAAGCCACAGTCATTTAGTGTTGGTCCAGGAGTACAGCTGGTGCCATCTGGGGTGGGATAATGGGAATCTTTCACAGAGCTGTGTTTTCATACTCCTTGTTCCTTCTCTGCCTCACACAAACGGGGGTGGTTATGAATATGCTGCATTTCAGAGTTAGGGGCTTCTCCAGAGCCACAAACTCCAACTGCACGAGGAGGGGATCTCTCCTGCAGCCTGGGAGGTGCCATTTCAAACAGGCACCCCAAATCTGCAGAGCCCCGGCTACCAAGGGCTAAACAGCACAAAAACCCCGCGGATTTGCAAGCACGAGGAAGATTTCCAGCACTTTCTGGTTTAATTCCAGAAAATGAGGCATTTCCTTGCTGATAATTCCACTTTCCCTACCAACAGGGCTGGGGAATTGAGAAGCTGGGCTTGCCTGAGGAAGAGGGAGAGGATTTCTGTAACATAACAGAAGATTCTGCAGTGTTTTAGTGCCAAAGTCTCAGCTGGTTCTTAGCACACATCACTGCCCGAGTCGGCGGTGAAAGGAAATTTTGTACACACAGAAATCACTTGACACTGTTGAAAAACCTGGGGCCAGAGGGCTGGCAGGGTTCTGCAGCCACTGGGCTGTTTATTTTCCTGCTCAGGGAGTTATTCGAGACGGGACCCTGCGTTTCTCCAGCGTTGACTTGGAAGGAATAAAAGCCCTCCACATTCCAGCTGGTTCATCCACTCCCACCCGCCCTGGAAGAGCAGTCTGAAGAGTAGGGACAGCCTGCCCCAAACCTGCCTGGGACCCTCAGCTTGGTGTCCCAACACTTGGAAGCACATTCTGTTCCTGAACTGGACCAACACATGATGGGGATGAACCCCCACAGCAACTCTGAAAGGCAGAGGAGCAACTGCAGCCACAAGAAATCCATAATTCCACTGAGGAAACTGTTCTTAGCATCAAAATATATTTGAAATAAATATACAAGGGTGGAATACTAAGAAATAATTACATTTCTAGGCAGTACCAGAGCAGGGATCCTTTCTCAAAAGAGATTTTAATGCCATATCTCAACTAGTTTGTTTTAATGCCATATCCCAACTGGTTTATTTTAATGCCATATTCCTATAACCTCTGTGCCCCAAAAAGCCAAGAGAACAGAAGCCATCCTCCACCATGCCCACCTGGTCAAGCCAAGCACCTGCTTTGCTCCTCTCTTTCAAGCAGGTAGAATTTGTTTTCTCAACGGATTCTCCATGCGAAGATGCACATTTCAATTTGGGGTTTTTGGGGTTTCAGGGGTGTGTGGCACCCCTTTGAAGACACCAATGACATTTTGGAAGGCCCATGGCAGATTTGCCATGAAAGCAACACTCAGAATTTGCCACACAAACCCGCCCAGCCTCCAAAACCCAGCACTGCCCTGCTCGTCACCAACGCCAAACGCAGGCAGCGCCTCCCAAACGTTTCCATTTCCCAGCAGGATTTTTAAAATGCTTTTCCCCGCTGCCCACGTTGCTGCAGCCTTTGTTGTGCTCCCGTGGAAAGCAGGGAATTCAGCAGCTGCATTCCTCCCACTGCCACCAGCACGCCCCAGCTCGTGGCCGGCCGACGGCGACTCTTTGCTAAGTGGGGGCCTTTGCTTCTTTCTGATTCTGTTCAAACGCCTGAAATCACATCCAATGGATAAAAATGTTCTGATTTTTTTGGCCTGGATCATGATTTCCCCCCTGTCTGTCTCACATCATGAGGCTGCAGCTGTTAGAGCTGACCCAGAGCAGACACACTCCATAAGAGTTGTCCATCTGAGCTGGCCTGGGAGCAGAAGGGAATTTTGGGGGGTTCTTTCACTCTCAACTTGCAGCAGGAGCAGCTTCCCAAGGAGAGCTGAAATGTGAGCTCCATTATACTGCACGGTGCCATATCTGTCCTGCACACAGAAGCTGAACACAAATTCTTGGGGATGGTTTTATGTCCAAATAGAAAATTAAGTTCTGTTACAGCAGGCACGAAATTCCCAAATGCTGCCCCTCCTGCCAGGAGAGTTGTTAACATGGAAAAACAAGGGCTAAACAGGCAGAATGCAAAATATTTGTGGAAATTATCAGTACTAAAGATGGAGTGATAATATAATTGAGTGTTCCACTAGAGAAAAGTGAGTTGATAACCAAAATAAACATTCATCCCTTAGTCAGCCTTTGTTGGGTGTGGATATTTGGGTTCACCAGTAGCCATTGATAAGGGAATGATGAAATCACGGAGCTCCTACTGGGTTATTAAAACATATCCAGCTTCTTGAAACTTTGCAAATTCCAAATTAACAACTGAAGAAGTCATCACGTGTAGACAAAAAAGTATTTCCAGGTTTTGCTGCTGTAAAGTTGGCCAACATTTTATGATGAGGAAGAGAGGTGGCGATGAAACTGCATTTCTATTCTACAGATACACACAATCCCAGAATCTCTGAGTTTGGAAAAGCTCTCCAAGACCATCGAGTCCAAGCTGTGCCCAATCCCCACCTTGTCCCCAGCCCAGAGCACTGAGTGCCACGTCCAGCCCTTCCTTGGATACCTCCAGGGATGGGAACTCCAAACCTCCCTGGGCAGCTCCTGCCAAGGCCTGAGCACCCTTTCCATGGAGAAATTCCTTCTGAATGGAAGGTGAGGAAAATCACTGCTGCTAATAAGATAAAGAGTTACTTTAGGAAGTTAAAACTGTGTATAGCAACACTTGAGCATAAAATTTGCTCTCATTTAAATGAAAACCATCTCACGACAAACTCATGAAATCGTAAATACAGCTCCTATTTCTACTGAAAACTCTGTGACTCTGTGAAAGAAACAAGGAAAAAGAAAGACTAACCTCCATTCTAAAACCTCTATTTTACTTTATATATATCACTATATTCTAAAACCTTAAACTCTGAGTTTTCCACCCTGTGATATTACACACTTCTATTCAAACTCCACATCCACAATCCCAGTTTTATCAATCAATTTTGGAAGCTTCTCCACGGCCTCAGGTCAATGCAGTGTTCTCTTGGGGGTCAGTGCCTGTCAGCACAGAAAGTCTGAAATTCTCAACAACCACAATTCCAACACTGTGGTCCTCCCAAAGCACATCCAAGAAGGGAACTGTGTTCTGTTAGAGTCAGAGTGCTCTGCTCACTCTCATTATTCATACCCTTGGATTTCAACAATGCAAGAATAAACTGCAGAGGTGAAGAGGGGAAAAATAATTAGGAGTGCAACAAAATGCACGAGCACATTAAGGTGTTAAAAGGGTTGGAGGTGTGAAGCCCAAAAATAAACATTCTGCTTAATATCTCAAGGTAATGTTTTGATGTGTGCTAAGCGAATCAATATTTGAAATCGTGGTAGGAGCTTGCATTTCCAGCTGGTGCAAAGGCATAAAAATGGAACAGATTGTATTTAGGGCAAGCCCTACCACTGCAGGCTCTGCAACAGCACAAGTTTGCATTTAGTGGCACATAAATGGTGTTATTCTTTGTTGACATTAGGATTAACTTTGTGGATTGACACTGAAGAACTGTAAAAAGAGTTTTAAAACCTCCTCACTTTTGTGATCTCTCCTTAACCACAGCAGCTACTGTAAGCCACCCTGGCTGCCCATAAAGACAACTGGATTTTGAGGGTTTTTGAAGCAGGATCCTCCCCGGCATGCTCCAGTTTGGAAAATGCCTTTGCAAGGGCTGCTGGAATGGACCTGTTGGGACTTTCCCTCATCTCAACTATTAGAATTAGAAAACTTCCCAAAAAAAACTAAAAACCCACCACAAAAGCAATGAACCTGCTGTTCTCCTTGTGCTCCATGGATTGGAAGTCAGCCCAAGGACCAGCAGCAAATGAAATATTTTGTGAGGGGAAGGAAAAAAAAAAGTAAACCAAGCAAACAGCTGATGGAATCCCCCAGTGAGTTTCAGTTCATCTTCTCTCTCAGCAGAGTTACAATCCTGAAGCTCACAGGACATTCCTGATGGACAGAGCATCCCAGCAGCCAACCCTGCCTAAATCTGGTGCCGTGCCCAGCTGTAGAAAACCCCTCTATCCTCAAAGAAGAAACACCACAACTCCAGATTGGGATGGCTGGATGGTGTGTGCCTGTCAGGGGCAAAAAGAGGAGTGAGTCTTTTCCTGGCATCCAGGGAATGACCCTGAATGTGTTGTCCCAGAAAAAACAACGAAGAGACTTTATAAAAGCATGGGACAGGTGGAGGGCAGTGCCCAGTGGGACAAGCATCCTTGATTTTGGTGCGTTTCAGGAATGCAGGAAGCTCAGTTTCCTTCAGAACGTGTTCTTTGTGCCCAGGCATAAATTATTCACTCACCCAACTTCCAAAGAGCTAAACAGAGCTGAACTGAGCCAGGCCTGCTTTCATCTGAAACAGCAAAACTTCCATGGTTAACTCAGTTTAAATGGTGCCTCAGTAAAAAAAAAAAAAAAAAAAACTTTGGTTAAACCAGGTTAGGGCAAATTCCCCTTCCCTGGAAGGGTGGGCAGGCCCTGGCACAGGGTGCCCAGAGAAGCTGTGGCTGCTCCATCCCTGGAAGTGTCCAAGGCAAGGTTGGATGGGGCGCTGAGCAGCCTGGGATGGTGTAAGGAGTCCCTGCCATGGCAGAGCTGGAATGAGATGATCTTTGAGGTCCTTTCCCACCCAAACCATTCCAGGATTCTGTGATTCCAAGGAGAGGAGAAGGGGTGAGCGCTCAGCCAAGCCACCAAGGTCCAGCCACACTCAGGGTGGGAGGACCCAACCTGCTCTGGAACAAAATCACTGCTCAAGCAAACCTGGGACATCCCCCAGTGACACTTGGAGCTCACCATCAGCACCAGCAGATGCCAACCTAAGGCTCGGGCATCCCAGGGAGCCAAATTCCATGGCAGCTGAGCTCTGTGCCAAGGGTTTGTCCCCACACAGGGCCAGCCCCGCTGCCGTGGAGGAGGTCCATCTTCATGGCCAATCTGACAAATGCCTTATGATTACTATTATTTTTTTTAAGTGGGGCCTGTTCTCTTTGGGTCACTTTGCTCCAGCCTGCCCAACCCTGGCAATAATGAGCCGAGGCTGGTTAAGCAGCTAATTAGCATGCCGTTTGTTAGACGAGTTAAGAACGTAATTATTGTGAGTAGGCAGAGCCTGCCGATGGAATGCATTTTGAAGGTTACCATAGGAATCCTTCCTCGCTCTATTCATTCCCAGTGTAATACTAATCACTATCATAAGGAAAGGATTGCTTGGATATAGACTGTAGGTTAACATCTGATTAGATTGCCAGGGAACAAAGCCATCCAGGCACTTTGTTTGTTAACCCTTTTGGGGCCTGCCCGAGTGTCCTGACCCGCGGGAAGAGCTCCCTGCTGCTGGGTCCCCTCCCCTGGCCTGCTTGGAGTCCCTGCTCAGGGCCCAGGGCTGGCATGGAGCAGGGCAGGCTGAGAGCTGCCTCCAAACGGGCTGGAATTAGGGAGGGGTTCATCAAAAAATGGCACAGGAAGCCACCCTTCCCTGCTTTTGTCACTTGGAGGTCCTCAACTGCCACAAAGAGCCATCCTTCCCTGCTTTTGTCACTTGGAGGTCCCCAAAAGGCACAAAGAGCCATCCTTCCCTGCTTTTGTCACTTGGAGGTCCCCAAAAGGCACAAAGAGCCATCCTTCCCTGCTTTTGTCACTTGGAGGTCTGTCAGGGGTAAGTTGAACTGGGTAATCCCAAGATCTAAAAAACCGTAACCGGGGAAAACTGAAGAGCAGAATTCCAGCATTTTTATTCCTGTGAAAGCCACGTTTCCTCAAGGTTTCAGTGTGAGATCCTACAAGAAAACCCCATGGGTTTGGACTCATATGAGAGCTGTCCCAGCTCAGCACTCACAGGGGGCTCAGACAGAAAAGCCAACCAGCACCAGCCTCCATCCCACCACCTGGGAAAGCAGCAGCATGTGCCCACATCCCAAATTACTCCAGGGAATCCACGGACACACTGCCCTGGGCAAGCCTGTGCAGATACCACAGCCCCAAGGGACACTGGTGGGACAGACAGGAGCTCTCAGGAACATCTCCGTGCTCCTTCAATCCCACCAGCAGGAGAATCCCAAGATGCTCCAACCCCAAACTTCTCTCCCACCCTCCCGGAGCCCCAGGGAGTGCAGCACCCACGGCAGAGCCTGCCCAGTGCCACTCCTGGTGGGCGAGGACCAGCCAAAGGCTGGGAACTGCTCCCTTTTGTCAGGCAGGAAAGCCAGGAGCGTTTGTCCTTTGTTCCCCTGCCCCCAAAGTCGCAGCCAGAGCTCGCAGCTCTGCTCTAAAGAGCCCTGGATGTTCATTAAATCGCCTCTGCATATTTTGCTCCTTTTTTTTTTCCCCTCTTTTTTTTTTTTTTTTTTTTTTTTATATCCCCCCTCGAGGCTGCCTACCAAAATCTCCCCGTGGTGTTCCTTAGCTCTTATCCTAAAAGTGCTGCAAGAATGAAGTGGTGAATGCCCCAATCTGAGAGCATTCTGTGGCCAGCCCCACGCTGTTCACAGCTCTCCGCCGAGGCCCGGGGCTCGGTGGGAATTTACAATTCATCGGCGACCAAACTCTTTGAATGTTATCAACACATCTTTCCCCTGGCACACGAGAGTGTGACTTATGAGGAGAGGAGCAATTTGTTTCATGAATTTCATCCTTTGTTATTGAAAGCTGCTGGATTTGGCTGTATAAAGACCTGCGCCATTAAGCCGCGGGGCAGAAGCATCCCATGGGCTGACAAGTTTGTTTGCTTGTTATTATTATTTTTAAATACAAATTACTTTGAAAGTAGCATTATGGAGGGCTCAGAAGGTGCTTTAAGGAAAGCTTGTGCCGTTTTCCAAAAGATTTGGGAATATGGGGGAAAATGAATGGAGCAGCCCATGACCTCGGTTCAGTAGGGAAAAGTCAGCTGAATTTTAACCAAATTAATAATATTATTCAGTGGTTTCACATTGCTCAATCCAATGTACCTCTAAACAACTCTATTTAATAGAAAATATAGATGTAATAAAGCAGGAATCTGTCTGGTGTCTTTACAATCTAAAATAGCAAAGGAGCATCAGTGTGAAAAGGCAGTTTGGCATTGACTAAACAGCTCCTTTTTTAGCTTGAAAATGCTGTCTGCTCAAATAAGAGGCTTGATTTGTAAATAAAAGTCTTCAGAATCAGGGGGGAATTGAAATGAATATTTAAAGTTACTGAAATTATGAAATAATTTGTGCTCAAACCCAATCCAGAGGGTTTGGAACAAGTGGATTCTGAGGGAGCCGGAGCAGGGTTGGGCTCTGAGCTCTGCCCCAAAGCTCCAATTCCTTTGGGTGAGCAGCAGATAAAAAGCTACACCAAAGCACTGATTCCAGCTCCAGGAATGTCCTCCCAAACCTTCTTCATTCATGAATTAACACAAGTTCTGTGGAAGAACAGCTCTGGGTTTTCCTTGAGAACTGAGTCAATTTTAGACTGCAAATAAATTGTATTACCTGAGATAGCAAGGAGCTAGATCAGTTCTTTCATGGGAAGTCTGGAAAAAGTTTTGTTTGTATTATTCCAAATCTAAGAAAACCCTCAAAACATTATTCTGACCATTTATTTTCTCAAGTTTGTGTACTGGAACAAGAAGTCAGGAAGCTCAGAGAAATAATATCTCAAACCAGCTTCCCCAGATTACCAGAACCAACAAGAAATAGAAAAAAAAAAAAAAGTTCTTTGGGAACTATTGTTCTCCAGGCAGTTCTTTCACTCCATTTTTGGCTAATTAAATTAATCTGGTAAGCAGGTGTAAACCCACTTGTTTGGGTGGCTAAAAGGAGAGATTGGAGGTATTTGCACAGTGAGAGATTTGTACAGGGGAGCATTAAACCCTATCAACAAGAGGAAACTCCACTCAGGATGCAGAAAATCCTGTTTAGCACTTCCCAAATCTCACCAAGGCCGCCTCTAATCCACCAGCCCAGCCCTGAGGTGAGGTTTAACCGTCTGCCTGGGAAGCTGCAAAGCTGTGCTGGGCATGTTTCACTTGGTTAATGCTTTGTGTGGTAAATAGAAACAGAAATAGTGCTGGCGTTTGCATTGGGAATGCCCAGCCAGCAGCACCCTCAGCTTTCATTCAGGACCAGTTCAAGACCAACCTTTTATTGCAATAAGGAGCTTCTTCCACGTGCAGAAATAGAAACCAACCAGGCTAAAAATAAACACAGCATCACACAGCCCGGGCATCACCAGAGGCACAGAAAGGGTTAATAAAGGAGAATAAATTTCAATCAGAGAGGGGAAAAATAGAAATAGTATCAGCAAAGAGGCAGAATTCAGACTCACTTCCATAGTTACCATCCCCAGTCTGGTTTGGTGCAATTGTTCTGGTTTGGCACTAAGGAATAGCAACTAACTTGAAAAAGAAGAGATTTTTTGCCCTTTCTCTGGGTTAAAACCATGCTGGAGAAAAATGAGACCATCACAGGAGTGCAAAGGGAGCTGGACCCAACCTCCAGCCCTTGGGACCTCCCAGACAGCAGAACATCCAACACCCCGAGCTCATTGAGTGCCACCAACCAGCCACGTGTGTCCCTCCCTGCTGCAGCCCAGAAGTGCTGCTCTGAACCCCCAAAAAGAGTGGGACAACATTCATTCCCTCAAGGTGGGATGGCAGCGATGCCTCAGGTTTTGGCTTTTCTATTTTTCAGATTCTGAGCTGCTTGAATGTGCAGTTCTGAGCTTCATGTCAGGGGATGGTGAGCTCTCTGCACAGAGCAGGGAGACAAAACAATTCCTTCTGTAGCTGGGGACCAAGGACAAAGGATCCAAATACCACAACGTGGGCTGAAGAGAGTAAAACAAGAAGGATGGGACTTCATAACCTGAAGCTGGAATTAGACAATGAACTGCAACCTGCAAATGGAGCAGAACTGATCACAGTGAGACACCCCGTGACCATCATGCATTTTGGGACCATTTTGGTTCACCTTGGGTGCAGCTCTGGCTGGGCTCTTGTGCTGCCCAAGGTGGATCCATTGAGGAGAACCTTTTAATGAATCCCTGCTTTATTCTTTAAATCAATCCAGTCTCTGTTCTAGGTCAGCCTTCCCAAGGTATCAGCAGAGCCAGCTGGGAATGCTGTGAGGGTGAGCTCAAGGGGAGGAGGAGGAGGAGGAAGAGGAGAAGGAGGAGGGGATCCTAGTGACACAAATGTGTGTCCCCTGTCCCCCCCTGGCAGCCCCCAGAGGAAGCATTCAGGGTGGCAGCAGTGGTGGCATTGCCTGTGGGCTCCTGGAGACTTTACACCTCTCACAATATCCCTGCTCCCCCAGCTCCCACCCAGCTCAGCCCATGAGGGCAGCTGAGCCAAAATTCACAGAACTCACAGAATTCACAAAATTCACAGAATTCACAGAATTACCAGGTTGGAAGAGACCTTCAAGACCATGGAGTCCAACCCAGCCCCAACCCCTCAGCTAAACCCTGGCACCCAGTGCCACATCCAGGCTTTGTTAAACACACCCAGGGATGGTGACTGCAGCACCTCCCTGGGCAGCCATTCCAGAACTTTATCACCTTTCTGTAAAAAACTTTTCCCTAATATCCAACCTGTATTTCCCTTGGCGCAGCTTGAGGCTGTGTGCTCTGGTTCTGCCAGTTCCTGGAGAAAGAGCCCAACCCCAGCTGAGCACAGCCACTTTTCAGGAGTTGAAGTCACCTCTGAATCTCCTTTTCTCCAGGCTGAACACCCCCAGCTCCCTCAGCTGTCCCTCACAGGATTTGTGTTCCAAGCCACTCACAGCCTTGTTGCCTCCTCTGGATGTGCTCAACATCCTTCCTAAATGTCACCAAACCCACCCAAAAACCCCTCCCCAAACCACCTGCATGGTGCCAACACCCCAAACCCCAGCCCTGGCATCACCCAAAGGCTGCTTCCACCCTTGGGGACCCCAAAGAGTGCCACTGCCACCCTGAGACTGCACAAGCACCGGGTGATGCTCGGAGCCTCTCCTCGCTTTTCCTGCGGCGATGGGAGGAAGCGCACGGGGGGCTCCATCCGCCCCCTCCTTCTGCAAGAGCGACCTGCGACAACAATTAGCATCCCTCCTCTCTTCCCCAGGCCCAAAGCTCTCCTGCTCGTCCCCCCTGCCGCCCGCCCCTTCCAGATTTGCTCCTGTTTTTCGTCTATTTGTGAAGGTGCCCAAGACAGGAGCTCACTTAATACGTTCCCTTACGCTTGTGGCGCAACAGCCTATTCAGGACAGATAAGCCCCTTTAGAAATGAAGGGGAATTTAATTCAGTGCTTGAGTGACAGCAGGAAGATTTATCCCCTCAGTAGACAATACGGCTTTTGGGGCTTTAATCTTGCCCAGACAATGGGCTGTTTCTCGGCCCTCATCTTGTGCTTTTCCCACGATGTTCGGTGATTAACCGGGGCTCCATTGGATGGAAGCCACTATCTCTCATTTAAGAGTGTTTGCGCCTCTGTCAAGGACCAGGCAAGGGAGGGAGGGAGGTGGGAAGAAGAGAAAGGAAGGGGAGGGGGAGAAAAGTTGAACTCATCTGGGAGAAATGCCGGGTGGATGCCAGCGCTATCTGCAGTGGGCTGGGCAGGGTGGCATTGTCACCTCCGGAGGACAGCTGGGCAAGGGCACCAAAATCCCGTTTATTTCAGAAGCTCTGCGGTTATTTCGCGGTGGTTGTTATTTAGAACGGTCCCACTTACCCACAAATCTTTAGGTATGTGCTGTGCTGCCTAAATTAATTCCTGAAAATTAATGAATAAAAGAAGCTCAAAGCCTAAAGTGCCTAATAAAGAAATGACTGATCAACCTTCTAATTAAGAAATGACACTTGAATTATTGTTATTTTTGACTTAATAACTAACTACTCATGGCCTGCAATGTGGACTTCTTTATCCAAATACACAAAACCACCCAAACCCATGGAGAAGAAGGACTTTTTTGCTGACTTTTTTGTCCAAAAAAGGGTTTTTTGGGGTAAAAAAGTTGGTGTTGTGCTCCTGCCCAGCAAAGGTGCCATGGCAGAGGACAATGAGAGCTCAAACATCTGCAAAAGGCAGCAGGTGCCCCCCAGAGAGGCTTTTAGTGCCACACCTGCACTGCACAAAGTGCTGTGCATCGATTGCTGCGCTTCATTGAGGAAGATCCTTTCTTCCTAAAATGTAAAATATATCCCAAATGATGTCATCCTTCCCTGGGATGGATTTCCCAGAGGAGCTGTGGATGGTCCCGGATCCTGAAAGTGTCCAAGGCCAGGTTGGACAGGGCTTGGAGCACCGTGGAATATTGGAAATTGTCCCTGCCCAAGGTAGGGGTGGAACAAAATAATCTTTAAGGTCACTCCCAAGCCAAACCGTGCCAGGATTTTGAGATCATCAGAAAGTTCACCACCAGGGAGTTTCTCATCCCTAGGGAAAGCAAACACTACCTCCACTCTCATCTACAAATTAGTCTTTGTGGCCAAAAAAACAACAACAACAAAAAAGTGGTTTATGTCCTTCTTCCTGTAAGAAAACACTGTGGACACCAATGCTGCAATTTTGGTAAAGAGTGGAAACACAGATTTAGCCTCAAATGCTCCACTGTTCTGTTTGTTGCAGTGAGTCTGTCAGTTCAGTCCTAATGGGCCCTTCCAAGCCAGGAGATTCAACTATTTTATATTGAATTTATATTTATTGTATTTAGATAATAAATATATTACATAGTATATTTATATAATAAATATATTGTGTAGTATATGCATATAATGATATTGTATTGAATATATTTATAGTTATATTTATATTTATATTTATATTTATATTTATATTTATATTTATATTATTTATATTTTATTTTAATTTTTTTAATATTTTATGTAGTTTTATGTTATTTCTTTTACATATAGGTATTGCAATGTCACGATTCTAATCTGGAGTCCACCCTCAACCACTAAACACAGCAGCAAGAGGAACAGAACCACTGCACCCAAATGGCTGTAAAATGGAAAAAAAAAATCCAATTAAATAACTAGTTTAGTTTTGAAGTCTCTAAATTTCAAAATTTTCAATAGCAAAAATTAAGAATTTGGCAAGATTTTTAGGCAGGAATTGAACAGTGTGAGAGGTGTGAGAGCACCACAAGTGACTGCAGAGTGCACACAAATTACCCACGATGGCACTTTCCATAATTAAATCTGCCCACATTTAATTGGCAGTTAAATGTGGTTTCTCTTCCTGAAATTTAAGAAAATCTACACAGAAAACAACCAGAGCCTTTAAGCCCCAACACACATCAGTAGGAGGACGTGGAAGGGAATAGCTGAAGATTTCCTCAACATCATATTTGGAATTTTCAGCTCCTTCAAGGACAAGTTCAAGTCCCTGAGGAGTCACTTGAGTTCTTCAGTGCCTTTAATGAGATCAGCTGGGTGAATGGGGGGTTTCTGAGTGGCCTTTAAATGGAAATGCCTTGAAAAGGAATGAAAAGAAAAGGTTTTATGGAGCATTTTAAGGTTTTCAGTTGGGCTTTTTAGCTGGTTGGGGTTTTGGTGAGGTTGTTGGAGGGGTTTTTTTTGCTGTGTTTTGTTGGGATTTCTTCGTTGGATTTTTTTGGGGGGGCATGAGGAGGGGGGAGTTGTTTGGGGTTTATTTCATTATTTGTTGTAATTTGACCCCAAGTTTAGGAACAGATTGGGAATTCCAGCCCAGCACTGCTCACCTGCCAGCATTTCTGTCAGCAAACCTGCAGGAACCGTCAGGGCAGGAACCCCAGTTTGGGGAAGGAAAAAAACCTCTAAAACAAAAGAATTTGAACAGCTCATCCCTGTCTGCACTCTCTGCCCTCTTGATTTTGTCCTTGACTCTTCTGAACCCATCTCAGCCTCCTCTGAGGTTCCTGGGAACCTTTTCAACACCTCCCCCCTGAGCTGAAGCAGGGTTTGACACTCCCAGCACCTCTGGCTTTGTGGATCCTTTGCTTCTTTTTTGTTGAGGTTGGGATTAAATGTGTGAGATGGTATTTCTTGTTTGGACTCAGATGTTTATTAGTTTCTATTTATAAAAGCTAATAATTTCATTTACATTATAGATTTATAGAATTGTTATTATATTTATATTATATATTTATATGATATATTTATATTTATATTATATTTATGTTTCTACTTATATTTATTTTTATTTTTACTTTTATTTTTGCTTTTATTTTTACTTTTATTTTTATATATAAAATAAAAAGAAAATAAATTCATATTTTAAAATATATTTCTATTTTATATGATAAAAATTTTATAATGTAGATATTACATTATTTTTATTTATATTATAGTCTCAAAAACTATGAGTTCTACAGCACTTAATTCCAACAAACTAAAAAGTTGTATTTTTCTCTCTACAAGGCCTTTTAATGATAAACTATTGAGGTTTAATTAAGAAATGACACCTAAATTATTTTTGCTTTTGACTTAATAACTAACTACTCGTGCCTTGCAATGTGGACTTTTATCCAATTACACGAAACCACCCAAACCCATGGAGAAGAAGGTGAAGAAGGAGGAGAAGAAGAGGAGAAAAGAAGAAGGTGAAGAAGAAGGAGAAGTAGAAGAAGGAGAGAAGAAGGAGCAGCCTCCACTCTAAAACCTCCATCTTGCTCCACCCAGCTGAACCCATCTGGGGTGAATTTGTGCTGTAGGGATTCCCAGAGACCTCCAAAGGACACTGGAAATGATCTGATTTGTTAATAAAAGGGGTTTGGTTTTTTCCCCAAAGAACCAACAAATCCTTTCATTGCTGGTGATTTTTACATTGCAGAGCAAAGAGAAGATGTGGCCACACCAGGGGCATCCTGCAGGGTGGTGCCAGAGGCAGAAATCCAACTGTCCTGAACCCAAACCCTCCTTTCCTAAACCCAAACCCTCCTTTCTTAAACCCAAACCTTGGACTTCTGCCTTCCCAAATCTCAGCCCTGCCTCCCCAGGCCAGCCTAGCTAAGCTCAGCTCAGCCCAAACCACACCCAGCTGCCCTGAGCAGGAACAAAAAGGCGTTAAATAACCCCAAAACCAGCCTCAGCGCATCCTCCACGTTTAAAAGCCAGCTGGTTGGGCTGCTTGCTCTCTGCTCAGGAGTTGAGCAGCACAAAGCACTCAGGAGAAGGAGCACAAACCCCTCTGCCCTTGAGCAGTCTTTGCCCAGAGCCAGCAGTGACACAGCAGTGATTAGACACCGAGGCTCAGCTTGTTTCTCTAATGGGTTTTTGTTCCAAGCACCCAGAATTTCCCCAGCCCCAGGTCAGGCTGACATAAAAGTACAAGGATCCAGGAGGCTCCTTTGCTTTCAAACTGCTGCATTTTGGCAGCAGCACTAACTCTTCATGGAATGACTCCTTTCCCTCTAATAATCCACTTAAAAAATATACAGGGAACTTGTCTGGCTAAGCTGCAGCCCCTGCAAGAACACAGCAGTGGCAGGGTTTCTATTTATAGTCCTTGCAGGTGTGTGTTTGCTCCCAAATTCCTGCAGAGCCTCTAGAAATTGTGTTTATTTATTTCCCACCCTCTAGAATTTGTGTTTATTTCCCGCCCTCTAGAAATTGTGTTTATTTCCCACCACCAGCTGCTGGACAATCCAGGTGAGCTTGGTTAGGGTTTGATGTGTGGAATCCCTTTTTCCCCAGAGGTTTTCCCCCCCCCAAATAAATCCCTCCAGGCACAACCCTGCTCTGGCTGCTCCAGATGCAAAACTTCAGGGGCACAGAATCCCTTTGTTGAGGGAAATACCCTGAGACTTTTGTCCTGGCCCAGCACATGGGGCACAGGGGATCAAAGTCTCCCCTTTATCACCATGCACTTGGCAGAAATGTAAACTTCCCCATCTAGGGCTCAGAAATGTGTTTGAACTCACTCAGAGAGAGCCCAAAGGTGTCTCAAGGAGTGAAAACTGCCCGAGCCTTCCTGGATGGCAAAGGCAGCCCGGGTAAATTGTGCTGGAGAAAGGGAATTTTTCTCCCAGCTGGTGTTTTTAAGTTTTCAGGGAAGAATTGTGTCAAGATTGGTGCATTTGGTATCTTTTGGTACCAACAGAGAGGCAAAAATAAAAGTATCAAAGGATATTTTCCATCTAAACATTATTGGTTTGATGGTGAAACAATTTTTTACAGGAAAAAAATCAAGTGGTGTGCAATTCCAAAGGAAAAGTTTGTGCAAGTAAAATCCACCTCCCATCCCAGCTGCCACAAGTGAGTGAGGGGAGAGCAGAGAAAGAAAGAAATGAAGAAAAAAAGAAAATTAAGAAAAAGAGAAGTGGATGAAGAAAGAAGAAAATGAAGAAAAGAAGGAAAACTTTGTCATGAGGAATAATTAACAGCAAGACAGAGAACCAGCAGTGCTGAACGTTCCCAAGTGGAGATCACCAGGAGCTAACCAGGCTCTGGAGAGTAAAACTCACACAGCTCTGCAATTCCTGCAGCACTTCAGGAGGAGGATTATTCCAAAAATTTGATTTAAAAATTCCCTTGTACCATTAAAGAAAAATTTAAAATTGCATTGTGGAGAAAGAAAATGCCAATTGTTTGAAACTATTCTATGAAATATTTAGAATATTCCTTTTTCCCTGATTTCTGCAGCCATCCTGGGTGTGACACTACAGGACAGAAGTGCTGGGGGAGCTGCAAGTGTTGAGTGGGGGGCAGTGACCACTGGGAAAGGGGTGAGCAAAACTCTTCAGCCCAACAAACCCATCCAAAACCCGAGTGGGAGTCCCAGGCTGAGGCTCTGACAGAGCCTAAAGACAAAGTCAGGGGTTGCCAGTGGCTGTAAAAGCTCAGAGCCAACAACAACACTTTAGGTGTGTGCTTAGATTTCATACCTGCAGAGAAGTGGGTTTTGTTTGGCAGCAGCAAGAGCCTTTAATATCCTCCCGCTGCAGGGCTGGGGCAGGCACACTCAGACACAGCCACCAGCACCACTCCCAGCTGGAAAGGAGAGGAAACTCTGAGGAATCCTAAAGACCTGGCTGAGAGCGTCGCTGGGATAGAACTGGGGGAAAGTTTAGGATGAATTCAAGCAGACTGGTGCAAAAGCAGCTGATTTGCTCTGGATAAAGGGACTTGCAAAGCAAAGGCATCAGGAAAGAAGCACCTACCCGAAATCTGCCAGCAGCCAGCCTGGTCCAGTGCTCCCCACGTGGGGTGGGAATCTTGTGGGCTGCTCCTCAGAGCTCAGATCCACAGCCCTCAGCTAAAGCAAATCCCTGAGAGTTTCCCTTTCCTAAGGGACTGATGAAATGGCTTTACCTGAGCAGCTTCAAAGAGGAATTTGAGATGTGGGTTTTGTCTGTGAAAAAAATGGCAAGACAGCAGCCAGAGACAGAAAGGGGAAGGAAAGAGGGGAAGAAGCAAGAAGGAAGTGCCAGTTCTTTGACACCTTTGTGATGGAGTTTGATTTGTAAAGCAGAACAGAACCCCTTCCCTTTCCCTGGCCTGCCCTCTCTAATCTGATTTTAGGAGAACTCTCTGAAATGAATCATCCTGGCCTGCCCCAGAAGTTCTGCCTCAGAGGGGTTCTGCAGGTCACCTCTGCCCTGCCCTCTCCGTGCACCCCCAGGCTGCAGCAGGACCCCAAACCTTGGCCAAACCTGCCCTGGGTGTGCCCAAAGTGCCACCACCCTGGCTGAAAAATAATAATAATTTTGGAAGAGCATGAATTAGGCCTGTCATTTTTTTTTTTTCCCCTTATCCTTGAACTACATCACACAAACTCGCTGTCTCTTGGAGAACTTGATCCTGCACTCCTGATCAGGGGGCAAAATTCACCATGACTTCATCTTTGAGACTCTGCATTTTCATTTAGAGGAAAGCTAAGCTTTCTTCCTGGACATCCAGGGCAGCTGCCCCTCAGCAGGGATTCCAGAGCAGGCCAGGATCCAGGGCTGAACTCCCCTCTGCTGGGGATGGAAATGCCTCAGTTTGCCTTTCCCTGCTCCTTGCAGTTTGCCAGCAAACTTATCTGCTGTGCTGAGCCTGGTTTCCCTCCTTGATCCCCCCAAAACTCTCAGGGATTTGTTTTTACGAGGTGCTGAGCAGGCCCAGCTCCTGTTCTCCCTGCTGGGGCTGGAGGAGCAGGAGGGAGGGAGGCTCTGCTCAGCACCCCAGAGAGCAGAGCCCACGGAAGGACATCCCTGAGGGATGCTCAGCCTGGGAGCCTTGGTCCCACACAGCAGGAAACCTCTTTGGGCTGTCACCTCCTCTGTGCCACGGGAGAGGGAAGGGACAAGCTCTGGACAGAAGTTTCAGGTGGTGTGGAGCTCTCTCCAGCTCTGTGTGAGCAGGAGTTCCCTGTCTGAGCTCCTCCTGGCCACAGGATCTCATTCTGGGTCTGAAGACACTCTCCACTGACAATTCCAGCAGTTGTGCTCAGCAAAACCTCCCCTACCTGTCCTGGCAGCACAGAATCCACCTGATTCCCATTTTCCTGTGCTTGAAATCCCAAATCTCTCCTTTTTCCTCGGGTTCTCCCCACTCTGTGCTCTCCAGGACACTGCAGAGCAGCAGTCACTCAGTGCCCAGCACACCCAGCCCTTGCTGTGCATCACTGGCACCTTCCAAGGTCCCAGAATCCAAGGGGAATGCATCTATGAGTACCTCAGGAAGAAGAAATCATCTCAAAGCAGAACCAATCTCTTTTTGATGCCTGGAGGTTTGTGGGATCCAGCTACAGCAGAGAGAGCAGCCGTGCCTGTGCCAGGCACGCAGCCTGGGCAGGAGGGAGGGATGGGGAGACCCCAAGGGTGCACAGGGGGGTCAGAACAGGACCAGGAACAGATCCCAGCTGTCCCAAATCCCAGCCCTCCTTGGAAGATGTGAGAGGCTTCATTTCCTTGCTTGGTACCTCTTGGATGTGAGGGATCTCACGGGGGCACAGGGGTGGCACTGCCCCTTGCCAGGTGCCAGCCTGAGGTGATGGAAGCAGGAGGCATTTCCATGCCCAAAGATCCAGGGAAGGATCCCAGAGCAGAACCTGACAAATCCCTGCTGCATTCCCTGGAGGATGGAGGGTTAACAATTCCACTGCAGGGTTTGGAACGAGATGATCTCTAAGGTCTCTTCCTACCCAAACCAGATCCTAAAATCCAAATTTTCCCAATGCTGAGCTGATGAATTAAATAAAATTAAACAAATTCAATAAGCCACTCATATTATATTTGAACAGTGACCTGAGCTGAAATTAGCAAACATTAAAAAAATTAAATAAGGAAATTCTATTTAACCTTTATATTCCACCATTGCTGAATAAAGGCTGCAGGCTGATCTCCAGTGCCATGAGATGCTCTCTGTGCTGATATTGGATCACTTCTCCTCACTTTCAGCTTGCTCAGCTCCCTGAGCAGGTCCTGCACAGAGGGAGGAGTGACTGAGTGAGCAGGGCACAGCTCCTGTGGATTCTCAGAGCCACAGACCTGTGTGTGACCACAGCCAAGTTCCTTCTCTCTCCACCACTGTTCCTTTTTTTCACCTCTTTCTCCTTAGGTTAAACTCATGACAAGATTTGTGACCTCCTGGTTTGACAGATCTCACCCACCTAAGGTCTTTTCAAAGCACTGCTCATTTCCCTGAGCATCTCCACAGCACCTGCCTGTTGGGGCAGTGATTTCAGCTGGCACAAACCCCAAAATGCACATTTTTTTTAATTCATCTAATTAGCAAATCCCCTTAAAATAATTATTTCCCTCATTTCTATGTCATCACTGGAAAAGCAACACAGTAAACTGATTTAAAATGTCGATTACAAAATCAAACTAGAAGTGTGCAGCAACCCCAGGAAGAAAAAAATTC